>NC_090443.1:641414680-641717711 GCF_031143425.1 Pleurodeles waltl | reverse complement strand
CCAAGGGACTCACCTGACTGCTTTTCTGAGAAGGACTGCTGCCTTGCTGTTACCCTGCTGCCTTGCAGCTCTCTGGCTGTGCTGAGAAGTGCTCTCCAAGGGCTTGGATAGAGCTTGCCTCCTGTTCCCTGAAGTCTCGGGACCAAAAAGACTTCATTCCTGCAAGAGAACTCCCTGTGCAGTGGAAATCGACGCACAGCCTGCAGAAACGATGCACAGCCTGCATCGCGGAGAGAAAATCATTGCACGCCGAAGTGGAATGAAGCAGCCCGACTTCGCAAGGAGAAGATCAACGCAGCGCCAGCGTAGCAACCGGAAATTCGATGCACAGCCCACTAGACTGATGCAAAGCTGAGCCGGAACGATGCAGCCCGAATTCCTGAGAGGAATTGACACAGCGCCTGCTGTGCGGTAGAAATTTCCATGCAACGCCCACCGGATCGACACAGCCCCTGTGACTTCAGCCTGCAAGTGCCGGATTTCAACGTATCGTCCCCGGGGCATCTGAAAACCCCGCAACTCAAAGAAGATCCCAGTCCATGCACCGGAAATCGAGGAAAAGCCTGCCCTGTGTGAAAACTCAACGACGCATCATCTGTGTGCACCAGAAACATTGACGCACACCTCCCCATTTTCCATGCATCTCCTCCTCGGTAGTACCTTGCGGAGAATTTGAACGCAAACCAGGTACTTTGTGTTTGCAAGAGACACTTGTTGCTTTTTAAGAGACTAAAGAGGCTTTACATAGTTTTTACAGTGATATCTCAATATATACTTATTGCATCTTAATCGTTTTGACCTGCATTAATCCCGATAAATATAATATATTTTTCTTAACACTGTGTTGTATATTTTTTTTTTGGTGGTGCTATACTGTGGTATTGCATGATTTATTGCTCAAATACTTTACACATTGCCTTCTATGTTAAGCCTGACTGCTCAGTGCCAAGCTAACAGAGGGTGGGCACAGGATCATTTGGATTGTGTGTGACTTACCCTGACTAGATTGAGGGTCCTTGCTTGGACAGGGGGTAACCTCACTATACTCTTTTGCTGTGGTTCTCATTCCCTTTCCCTTCTGTGAAGCCATTGCTGCCAATATTTTCTGTTCCGACTTATTCACCAATATGGGTTCCTTCCATAGAACCTATATATAAATATATAACTATATATGCTCTTATATATACTTATATAGTGAAGTAGTCATCTGATTAAGAGCAGCTGCTTGTTCGGTGGGTGCCAGAGGAGTTACGGAAAAGATAGGGAAAATGATGAAGAAGAGAGTACCTAGCCTAGCCAAACGTAGTGTGACCATAATGTTCAAGTTGATATTAAATAACGTGTTTGCCCTCAATTCCCTTAGCAAAAGCCAAAAGATGTCTAGTGATATTAGGCATCATTATCCTAATACACAGTTCTTGAAGGAACCACACTTGGTATTGAAGGTCCTACTGTGAATGCAACATAATGCCTACCCCCTTGTAATTCAGGGGCTCAGCCCTTTCACAGTGGCAAGTGTTCCAGTACTGAGCAAGCAAAACATTAGTGGGACTAGATATAAAGTACAATGAAACCCATAGGGGACTCATCTTAAAGTTCAGTTTATTATAGCTCACTCTCCCACAACTCTGAAAAATGGCTATGCACCAAATTCAATTGAAAAAACAGTTTTAGAAAGAATGTGGTAGACAAATTAAAGTTATGATGCAACACTCATGCAAATCATTGCAAGTTAGCAATAACTAGAGAAGAATAACTGTTCTACAGGCAAGTACAGATGACAGTACTGAAACTGGGGCATCTTTTCTAGGAGAAATGGGACAAGGTTGGTACATTGTTTCTGTGGAGACTGTGTATACTTAGAGTATGGTTGTCAAGGAGTTGTGGGTAATAAAGGAAAATGAGAAGCAGGCAGATTTTAAATAGGTTTTCCAACACCTACACACCCAGGGGCCTGAAGATGAGGAAGGACTATCAGCAAGCGTGAAGAACTATAACCTACCAAACCATCCTCCCAGTTGCGTGGAGGAACTAGAGAAACCCATAGAGGTTGCTGCAATCTGCAAAGCAGAAAAAAGGATGAATATGGGCCAATAACTGAAGCAAGGTGGCATCATCATACTTTTCTACAGGAGATTTCTCTCTAAATTAGAAAAGCCCTTAGCATCTCTATCTAACACCTCCATGCTACAGAGCAGCCCACCCATATCAATTAAAGAAATAAATATTACCTTAATTTATAAGTAGGTGAAAGAGGACTGTGGTGCACAGTGGTCAACAGCACAGCAGAAGACAGATCCTAAGATCTTTACCAAGATCATGGACATCAAATGAGAAAATCTCATGTATCAAATAGACGCATATCAAGTGGGCTTCATTAAGAACAAATAGGAATATGACAATGTGTGACATGTAGCATATACTTAGTCGAAAAGGTTAACAAAAAGGGTATACAATCTGTCCTACTTAGCCTAGATGCTGAATAGACATGTGAACAATAGGCATTTGAACGGATTAATTGGAATTTTCTCAATGCTGTACTGGATGAGGTAGGCGTAGGCTCTAAAAAGAAAGGCTGGGTAATGTCACTGTATCCTTAAACATGAGTTAGACAAAACAGCTTACGATCAATGAGTTTGGGGGCATAAGACAGAAATGTCCCCATTACTTGATTTGTTTGTGCTAGAGGTAGAACCAGTGTCTAACACAATATACATTTAAACGATGGATTAAACCCAGATCTATGACTGGGGGTGAGTGTTTGACAATGTTCAGCATTCCGTCCATCACTTGTTGTTTTTGCTTTGTCGCCCTAAGTGGGAAGGGTATGCCCAGACGTGGGTCCCGTGCTTCCCATGCCACTGGATTCAAGCTAGCCTGGCTGATGAGGGGTGAAACCCCGAAACCGGTCCCAGGATGCTTGTTTCCGGTCCAGTGAGGACCTGGCTTGGCAGTTCGGTCTGGACTGTTCCCATGAGGAACAGGGTCAAGACTGATTTGCATATGGCTGGGTCCAAACTGGGGTGGCATGGTGAGCAAAAAAACGATGGATTAAACCCAGATCTATGACTGGGGGTGAGTGTTTGACAATGTTCAGCATTCCGTCCATCACTTGTTGTTTTTGCTTTGTCGCCCTAAGTGGGAAGGGTATGCCCAGACGTGGGTCCCGTGCTTCCCATGCCACTGGATTCAAGCTAGCCTGGCTGATGAGGGGTGAAACCCCGAAACCGGTCCCAGGATGCTTGTTTCCGGTCCAGTGAGGACCTGGCTTGGCAGTTCGGTCTGGACTGTTCCCATGAGGAACAGGGTCAAGACTGATTTGCATATGGCTGGGTCCAAACTGGGGTGGCATGGTGAGCAAAAAAACGATGGATTAAACCCAGATCTATGACTGGGGGTGAGTGTTTGACAATGTTCAGCATTCCGTCCATCACTTGTTGTTTTTGCTTTGTCGCCCTAAGTGGGAAGGGTATGCCCAGACGTGGGTCCCGTGCTTCCCATGCCACTGGATTCAAGCTAGCCTGGCTGATGAGGGGTGAAACCCCGAAACCGGTCCCAGGATGCTTGTTTCCGGTCCAGTGAGGACCTGGCTTGGCAGTTCGGTCTGGACTGTTCCCATGAGGAACAGGGTCAAGACTGATTTGCATATGGCTGGGTCCAAACTGGGGTGGCATGGTGAGCAAAAAAACGATGGATTAAACCCAGATCTATGACTGGGGGTGAGTGTTTGACAATGTTCAGCATTCCGTCCATCACTTGTTGTTTTAACACAATATACAAACACATTGAAATTGAGGGAATCTATTTTAAGGTCACACAATAAAATCAGATGTTTTGCAGGTGATGTTCTGCCTGCATTGATGAACTCCGAAATTCTGATGCTTTCAACTTGGAAGTGCTAGACACATTTCTAAATGTTTTGGGCTCCTACACAATAAATATAACTCAGGGATATTGGACATATTGATACCTACACGTCAGTATATAGATTGCAGATTTTGTGCCCTTCCAGTTGGGCCAAAACTTCAATCAAATACTTGGGCATCCTCTCACATATAGATTAGAGGGGTGGCACAGAGTGAACCAAACAAAATTCTAAAAGAAGATAATATAAGATCTGAGGACATGGTGTTAATTTTATATATCACGGCTGTGCTGAATAAATGTCATTACAAATATCCTACTCAGACTTCCACTTACTTCTGTCTCTTCCTGAAACAAAGCTGAAGTCTTTGCAATGTGAACAGGAAGACTTCATATGGCCAGGCAGAGGGGCACAGGTTAACAAAATGTTTCCAGTTTCTGCGAGAGAGAAGATAGGGGTTGAGTTGCCCTGAAGTTTTGAAGTAGGAGCTGCACATTTTTGGTTTGTGACAAACTGAATGGCAAATGAGTTGGGAAAGAAATGGCTTCTGATGGATCATAAAGTAGTGGGTCATCCTCTGTGGGATCTAGCATGGTTAGTAAGATTTTGGTCACCCTAAAACCTGCCTTGTCAGCCATACCTAGCATCCCTAGTCAAGACAGTCATATGGGAGTGGGATCACGCAAACACACCCTTTCCAAACACACCAGATTATTTCAATGCTCATTTTCTCCAGCCATTTCTGGAGATTACATTAGACACTGGAGACAAGTAGAATGAAAAACCCTTTCAAATATATTTAAGCAAGAGTGTGTGAGACATACAAGGAATGTTTGTTGGAGTTTAGCACGTAAAAATAGGAAAGACTGTAATACCTGCAGTTTAGATACTTTGCATTTTAGCAACTGAACAATGAGACAGCCAAGGACTGGTTTTGGTAGTGTGTGTCTGGCGCAAGAAGGGGCTTCTGAAATAAATGGGCCAAGACAGTAAGGATCACATTTACTATGATTTTCTGATGGAGTTGGGTCACTTTTGTGGTACAGCCCTGGCACAAAATAAGTTTTGGTATTTACTAAGCCACGCAAAGTCCCCTTGTGTGCCTATGGATTGGTTAGGTGTTACATTGATGGAGCATGAGTGTTCTCATGCATCCGCCCATTTTTTTATGCAAACCCAGATTTACAAAGACTTGTAAACCTGGGTTTGCATCAAAATGGTGTTCATCCCCAACAGAGGCGTAACAAGGAGAAATATATTTATTTCACCTCATGCTTCCTCTTTCCATGTAGTCACTGCAGATATGCATCTAAGCATTATTTTCAGCAAGGTGTTGTTTCCTGCACAAAAACAATCCTGCCCCACCCACAGGCATGCTTTACCCTATGGTGTAAGGTTGCCTGCATTGGCGCTGGGTAGCACACAGTACACCAGGGCAAGGAGAGAGCAGAAATGTTCCATGTCTTTGTGAAAATATGGATCATTTCTGCTCTCCTCCTTTCATGCATCGCTGTTCAAGTTCCTTTGCTGTGCTGTCTTGCTTGACATAATAATAAATGAGGTCCTCAGTAGAGAAGTACCATATGGTGAGTGGGAGACATTGTGGCGTGGAGTCAGCATATTAGACATGTAACAATGCTATGTGATTCCAGAGAGACTGCACCAATTTTATGCCATGACGTTGGACATATGTTGAAGATGTGAAAATGGTAAGGAACTTTAATTCAAATAAGTAGAACTGCTGTGGAGTCAATGTGTTCAGAAAGGAGGTCATGAGACACATCCATGGGGTGTATGAGTACCCTGTTCATGAAGGCTCGGGTGCTATACTGTTGTGGTTGTCAGAACTGTTCTAAAAATGCATTATCGCTACTGACAGAGCATTGCTTTGCAAATTGATGGGCTGAAAAGATGCTAATTGCCCTCCCGCCTCCAGGAATTGTACAAAGGTTTTATAAAATGAGGCAAACCGTAGCAAATTGAAAATAACTTATGAACCTTGCACACTGAAAGGAATTTCTCCAAAACCTGGAGTTCTTTGATTACTCTATGTCTTGCATGAAACATCTTTATATCTCACCTCCTAGAATAAAAGCACAATTATTTGATTTAAATGTAGTGCTACAAGGAAAATAATTCTGTATTTATGATCTGCACCTGGATGCGGTGGGTTTATGGAAGGAGAGGGATTATTTTATATTCTGAAATTGTAAATCTCTAGTATTAAGATAATCTGCGACATCTCAGTGAAAGGAGCTGCATAAAAGAGAAAGACAGGTGTGGCTAAAGTTTCATTAGTAACCGTTGATTCACTTATTTTCCTTTTCTTTGCGAAAGGTAAGAAGTCATAAGAAACGTGTGTAAAATGCAGTCTGATGCTTCCCAGTACTAAACTCTCAGACATGTAATGTACTTCCTGGGAAATGTTGGACAAAACTAAACACTATTCTTCAGAATTCAACTTAAAGTAAAAAATGTCAATTGTCCACGCACGTGTGCATTCTCCTTAGACTGAAAGCACGTTGAAGCTTGTCAGTATGCAGAGGTGCATTATACCGCATTATACAAGTGTATTCATTCATTTTGCTGGATGTTGGAACAAAGTTTTCAATCTGACCTAGGTGTCATACTTTCTGCAAACCTGACTTAGTACTTAGGCATCTGAATCTAAGCCATGACAATGAGTAATCTCCTCACTGCACATGAGTCTAGAGCATTACTGATCCAGAGTATGTATGACATGCGCACAACCCATATCAATCTAACACACCTGTGCGACACAATCATGCCTAGTTAGATTAACTAGTCTGCCACTCCACATTTCCAAGCTGGAGCGCACCTTGACCCTCATGAACCAGGTCCAACTCAACCCAACTAGGACACCCCCTCTGGCTCACCACTCCAACTAAACATGCAGGTTTCAGCAATCACACTCAGCCAAGGCAACCACACAAAGATGATAAACCAATGAGAGCTGGGTGCAATAAGAATAGCAAACAACTTTGGGTACAACCTCAACGACCAATATGTTTCTTTCTTTCATTCAACATACCACAATTTAGGCATACGGACATCTTTATTTGTTACTTTTCTCCTTTTAAGTAAAATGGTAAAAATGTAGAAGTTACATTTTAGCAGCTTCTTTTCTTCTGATTTTCTATCAGTAAACCTATGGGCAGGTTTATGAAAAGTGGTGCTGCACCTAGTGCGGCTCCACTTTTCTTGCACCCCTTAGCAACCTCCCAATGCCACCATCTGTGCACCGTATCTAATGTATGTCGCACCATGGGGGCAGTTAGGGAACTAGAGGCAGAATTTCTTGACACTAGTTCAGCGCCTTTCGGTATTAGCTTGAAAAATTCTGATGCAAAGTCTGCAAAGCAAACAGAGGGCCATTGAAATCCATAGGATCCTCCTTTTAAAGCCTGCACTGAGCAGCCGTTAAAATTGCCGGAATAAATGACGCAAATAAATCTCTTAAATTACTTTACATCAATTTTTCGGCCCCTGTAACGGGGAACGCTCCCTTTGTATACATTAGGCCTGGTGCAGGCATAATGTAGCACAATGGGGTACAAAGAGGTGCAATGCATGCATTGCCCTACTTTGTAAATTTTGGCGTGACGATTTTGGCCTCGATGAGCTATATTAGTGTCAAATAAAATGAGTCTAACGTGGCACAATGAGGCACCAGGGGCTCTTAAATCTGCCCCCTATTTTTTTTTTCCTAAAGTCACATTACCAACATTTTACATAAAGTTAATAAACACATGTTTTTATTTTTGTAGTTAGCCGGAGCTTTTTTTATGTGGTTAGTTAGGGTTTTCTCTTTGTTCCAGTTTCCACTGACAGAACATTTTGCAGAGATCAAATGGATGTTTAGTTTCAGTTGTGTATCATTCTAGAAAGGAAAGCGAAGACATGAAGGAATTTCTTTGCTATAATTCAGTTTTTGAAGTGGTTAAGAGTTTGTGTAAAACATTCTCTTTGGCCACATTTCCCCGCAGGTCTTTCTCTCCTTTGCTACAGTTTTTATTTTGCGTAGTTGCATAAATCATCATTTTAAAAGTAGAAGCAACTCAGCAACAAATATGATCGACGCATATGTAAATGTTACCTATGTTTTTTTCAGATTTTAGATTATTCTTGCTTTTATTGTATGACCAGGTCATCTATGACATGTTACTTTTTGTTTTACGTCTGGTGATTAGCTCCACCCGAACGGAATGTCCAGTAATGAGTTACAGATATTTTCTTCTGGATTCAGATATGGAAATTGGTATTTAGACATGGGGTTATGTCTAATCACAAGAGTAAAACTTCCGGGTTGATCAAAATGATGGAAGAAAAACATTATATTTTTGAATTCAACTAGAATGAACTGGGTTTTGCTCCACAGCGGTTCAGTAGATGCCAACCAACTCCGAAACAAGCAGATGTATCTAGTAAAACCTATTTGTGACTGGTCAGCCTCAATTTCTACCCAGGCTGAATGCAATTATGAGAATATTTGAGCGAAAGCATGCATATATGTTTTTAATCACAAGTCTAATCGTTTTACTAAATGTGGAAGAGGTAAGTAAATATTTCTAATTAGAAATTCCGACATCCTACCACACTGTGGGGATAACTTACCAAACGTTGTGAAGGCATTTACACACCACTGCACAGTTTTACACTGTGACATTATGCTTTCAGAATGGTAAGTTAATCGATTCAGTGCTTTATACCACATGCAAATCCTTAGTGAAAAAAACCCTGTTATTCTTGTATAACATACAGGTTTCTTACTTCATCGACTGAAATAGACTATGGATCTTAAAGATATCGTGAGACATTTTTCTACCCAGTTCCATGTCAGTAACCAACTCAACAAGATATGGGATATTTCAGTATCTCATTTCGTAGTATACCGATGTTCCAAACCAAATTCAGAAATCACATAAGAAGGTTACAATTCATTGTACCAACTTTGCAACCTCCAGCGTCTTGGGTAATTCTGCAGTTGTTGTCATGCACCCTGCTAATATTGTGAGCTTGCATTAGAGAGCACCCTAACCTTTTCAGTTCATGCAGCGAGTCTTACCAATGACCCATCTGTTGGAAACAAAAACTAATCATCAGCTAATGCCTTACAGGATTCTTCTACAGGGAGACATGTTTCCAATATGTCACTTCACCCAGTTGTAATAGCTTACAAGCCTGTGAATGCCGTCAGTAATAGCTTACAACATTTGACAGCTATTAGACTATTCAAGTCACATATACAGCGTCCAAAAAAACCACTCATCAAAAATGCCTACTTTTTGAAACTTCATTTCTCATTCTAGACTGCAGCCTTAGCCCATTTCATCCACACCTGCTGCAGTCTTAGCCTGAACATGCTTAGTTTAGATTGCACCACCCAGTCTGCTAACCAATTTTTGCCCTATCGCTTCATATGAAGCTTTATCTGGACTCCCATCAATCCCAGCAGCAGTGTAGCCTTGCACATCATACTGTAGTCAGTTGCAGCCCTGGGTCCTACCATTCTAGCCATAAGGTACATCTGACCTCCTCACTTCAGTCAGCGGTCTTCAGTGGCACCCATCACTGCAGGCTGCTGTTAGGTCTTGTCCCTGCCACCCCTACTGCACCACCTTAAAGGCATTGGCCAGTTGCGCAAAGGCCTTTTGCATTTCTTAACGGGCTGAATCAAAATTTTGGCTCATTAAGAAATGCAAAACAGCCTTTTCCTATTTACAAAGGCATTTAGGGAATCGCAGAATGTGATTTTTACCCAGTAGAAATCGCATTTTTCAATTCCCTAAATAGGAAATCACAAATAAGGAATTCCTATTTGTGATTTCTTGGCACATGTACAAAGCATTTCCTAAATGCAAAATGAGCATTAAGGAAATGCAATTACCATCGACTTACACTCGAAAATGCTTTTGTTAAAGTGCTATAAAGTGCATACATGCCCCTAGGGCATGTGTGCGCTTTCATGTGCACCACTTTTTTAGGGGTGCACCAAGGGTGTCTTTTGCCCATGACCATCCTTGGTTTTGCATTTCCCAAATAGCGATTTCCTATTAGGAAATCACTCTTTGGGAAATACAAAATTGGCCCATTGCCTCAAATGGCATGGGATTTTTTATTTGTGATTTCCTAATATCGATTCCTACGTTGTAGATTTGCGATTTCTATGAAATTGCTATTTAGGAAATGCAAGATTGCATTTTAGTACATCTGCCCATACTCCCTTCATTACATCCTGCATTCAGCCAATGCTGCAACCATGCTGGCAAAAAACATTCTTGTATGCTTGCATAGCTTTGCATGCAGACTGTACAGCATGCACTATTTACTGCTATCAATAAGCATTTACAAAAATGACTCAATAGACAGTCACATGATGTTGTGCGATAGATTTCCTGGCATACACTGCAGACACATGGAACCAACGCAATTCTATATGGCGATAGACTGTAAGAACACATTATTAATTTGATATCAGTCTTGGGCATTCAATCTAAACGCTACGAAATTTAGAAAAAACATCTAAAACAAGCAAGGGCCAGTCTAGAAAAAAGAACAATGGGGAGGTTAGAACATTGGGGGCCTTTAGTAACACGGGGAGGATGTGGCGTAATGGCCAGGGCTACCGACTCTGGAGCTGAGGAACCGGGCTCGAACCTTGGCGTCGGTTCAACGTCCTGTGATTCTGGGCAAATAACATAATTTCCCTCTGCCTACCAAATATGAATTTGTCTTTGTGTAATGTAATTGGTGCTCATGTAAAGCGCCGGATAAAGTTTGAGCTATATAAAAACTGTAAAAAAAAATACATCAAATTAAAAAATAGTGGTATACAAATATTTAGTGGTATATTTACAAGCCCCTTGTGCTGCCCTAGTGTCATTTTTATACGTTAAGGCGGTGTTCAGGAGTCCTTTCTCCTGCTTCGTATTTACAAAGAGCCACTTTGTAAACCCTTGCGCCACACTTTGCTTGCACTAGGTATAATGTATGCAAGGGGGTTGTTCCGACACAGGGAGGCCTGAAAAAATTGAGCAGTAAAATTTACAACATTTCACTGCTCTATTTTTTCCGAATTTTTTTACGTCTGCCCAAGGCAGGCGTTAAAAAGACGTACGCATTTTAATCAATGGGCCTCCCTTTGGTTTGTTGCACTAGTGTCAAGATTTTTGATGCTAGTGCAGCACAGCACCACAATAGCATCAGAAATTTTGCAGCTAACGCCCTAACAACAGTCTTGGTGTGCCATATTGTAAATACAGTGCAACCAATGTGTCGTTAGGTGGACGGGGGCGATGCAAGAAAAGTGGCGCATTGGGACCGATGTGCCACTTTCTTATAACTATGTCCCATAGTGTAAATTAAGTCTCACTATCTGTGCCTGTCATGTGAGAGTTCCTCAGTGCCCTACTTTCGTACACGTATACACCAGTCTGGTCAGTCTGTTTTCGGCAATCGAGAATAGACACACGAGATAAATCTTTGTCCCCGCAGCACTGCTGGACATTCACGAGGTGTATCATTCCTGAAGAACCTCGTGAAAGAGTGCAGAGGCTCGTCCATGATTCCTGAAAGACTTAAGTGCTCATTTTAGTCCTCTTCAGTTGCAGACAAAAACTTTCCAAGTAAATGTACATCACATGAAATATTCGACTGTCAAAAACGGACACACA
The DNA here is from genome assembly GCF_031143425.1 of Pleurodeles waltl. Lineage (NCBI taxonomy): Eukaryota > Metazoa > Chordata > Amphibia > Caudata > Salamandridae > Pleurodeles > Pleurodeles waltl. The sequence continues at coordinate 641,706,152 of NC_090443.1, read as the reverse complement.
GACAACAAACCTCATATTCCTTCAATAGGAAAACAAATAGTACAATAGAGTCAAACTACACAGGAGACAATGGAACCCAACAGAACAATGTCATTAAAACGAAGCAGGCGTAAAATGTCATCTCCAAGGATAAAGTTCACAGGTCTCTCACGTGCATACGTGCATACGTCAGTGTTCTTTGTTTGTTTCTCAAATGACAGATTTAGCATGTCGAAAGAGATTGAGGCACCGATGTTCGTACTGCGAGTAGCTAAGGATTTTATTTCACTCTGTAATGTGTCACATGGGATCGAACCTGGTGATGTACTGCTGACACTTTTTCTAATTTAAGGAACACAAAGGACTGCAGGCTTCATGCATGTTACATGCATGTCCAATGATGTTTTATGTATGTGATTATAGCTGTAAGGGGATTGTGCACTGAAAATCTCCCCACAACGATTAAAGAGACACATAAATATGAAATTAACTCAGACGAGATTTAGCTTCAAAATAGAAACCACTCTGGACAAATAGAAGGAATCTTCGAGCACAACCTGGTCTGTCCTGCTACTATTATGTGCTTGCTCTTAAACTATTAGCTCCTATGCATTTTTCAGAAGAAAATAAGTTTATTGTGATAATTTAAATACCTTTTATAAAATACTTAAGTTAGAGACATCAAATGCAGCATTTCCGAGCGACTTTTTCAATAAATCATAAAAATTCATATTTCACATTTAGGTAAAGATAAAAAAATCAACAGAGTGGACATTGTAATCAAAGCAGAAAGACATGGCTCAAAAAAAAGAGATAAGTATTAGCTAGGAACTGCAAAACATTGTCTCATTGGGAATGTTTACTAAGACCTAGATTAAATCTGCAATTAAAACTGCCTAGGTTTGTGTCCAAGTTCAGAAGTCTAGTCACTAGCCCATTAATTTTGCGAATTTTGGTCTAATTTCTATAAAATCTTAGATCCGAATTTAAGAAAAATGGCGCTGCATACAATGTAGCGCTAATTTTCTTATGCCTTTAAGCGCCCCCCCTACTGCCAGCATGTGTGTGCCATATTTAATATATGGCACACCATGGTGCAGGGTAGGAGCAATAGCATCAAATCTTTTGACGCTATTGATGTACTGTGCAGGATTAGTGCCAACATTTTGGTGCTAGCCCTGCAGAGTACATAGGAGCCTATTGAAAACAATGGTATGCCCCCTTTTAAAACCTGCTCTGTGCAGGTGTTAAAAATAGCCACTAAAAATGGCACAGTGGAATCTCTTAAATTTCACTACACCATTTTTGTGGTCCTCCTTGTATATATTATCCATGGAGCTGGTATAATGTGGAGCAAAGGGTTACAAAGTGGTGCAATGCATGCATTGTGTCACTTTGTAAATATGGCGCAGCGCATATGGCCTGTTGGGCCCCATTAGCGTCATAAAAAAATTACGGTCATGTGGCGCAAGGAGGCACTAGGCCCTCTTATAACTGAGCCTTCATTTCCAGCATGTAGGTGTGTGCACTCACATGGTCAAGGTCACGGGCTCACATTCTGACTCAGAGTGACCCAAGAGTTTCTTCGTTAAGCACACATTTTGCCTCCAGTCCTAAGCATGCATATTGTTGAAATCAAAGCAAATCAGTTAGTTCAATTAGGCATCTCCACCTTAAAGGGTCCCGCTCAGCCTACAGTCCGGTCTTGCAGGCGTTGACATAGTCTCTATTCAGTTGAATGGATCAGGCTGCTAGATAGCTGGAAATCGACCTTTCTCAAAGCTAATGAGATATAAATTGATCCATTCAATAATTGCATTACCGACTGTCTTGACATCCTTCTCCCCCATAAGACAATAACTGGGAATCATCGGAAAGCTGGCGCTCAGTGGTTTACCCCACATTTGTCATCACTTAAAAGGAAGTGTAGAAGCTTGGAGAGAAAGCAGAGGATATCCTTAGACCCGGCTAGAAGGAAAGAATATAGGCAATCTATCAGGCTCTACCATGCAGAGATAAGATTAGCACAAGGTCCATATTACTTTGGTAGAATTGAACAGGCCTCAGGCTTTTCTAAAGAGGTTTTTCAGGTGCTTAAAGAAATTCTTCACTTCCCCATAGATGTAGATCCAACTGAAGCCTCAGAAGAACACAGTAATAATTTGGCCAGGATCTTTCAACAAACAATTAGTGTCATTTATTCACATGTTTCAAGGGATAAGGCGAAGCTGATAAGTTAAGCTAGAATCCCCCAAAAAAGTATAGCCACCTTCTCTCATTTCTCCCCGCTATCACAGGAACAGATTGTTTCTTTCCTCACTACATTAAAGTCAGGTTCACCTTTGGATCTGGCCCCTCCTTCTGTATTGGTTCTTGGGGCTCCGGCCATTGCCCCTGCTCTCACTAAATTGTTGACCTCTTCTCTCACTAGAGGCTTTGTTCCGGAACAGTGGTAACATGCGATAGTCAAGCCCCTGTTGAACAAACAAAATGTTGATGCTACGGACCTCAAAAATTATAGGCCCATATCACTACTCCCTTCTATGTCTAAAATACTGGATAAATATATTAACTCCCAACTATCTTTATTCTTGGAAGAGAATAATATTCTCCATCCCACCCAGATGGGTTTCAGCCCTCTTCATAGTACCGAATCTGCACTGATAGCGGTCATGGAGGAAAGTAGAAAGAGAATTGATCAGGGCGACATGACAGCTGTTATACATCTTGATTTGAGTGCTGCCTTCTATACAGTAGATCATCATCTGCTCATCCAAAGGATAGAGGAGATTGGAATCAAAGGTTTAGCACTCAACTGGCTCACCTCGTTTCTTGAGGACAGATCATTTCAGGTTTTGGACCCTTCCTATTTCTCCGATCAGTTTAACTTGAGCTGTGGGGTCCCACAGGGCTCTTCGCTTAGCCCGACTTTATTCAAAATATATATGCCCCCCTGCCCCCCGGCAGAGCTGGTGGAGTCTTTTGGACTATCACTGGTCTCCTATGCAGATGATACCCAGCTAGTGGTTTCTCTTTCTACGAATGAAGGGTCAGAAGGATCTGCACTGCCTCTAAGCTTACAGGCAATATCTAGTTGGATGGCAAATAGTATGCTCCAACTTATTGGGGACAAAACAGAAATAATGATTCTCTGCCACCATCCGGACCCTGGCAATAATCCCCTAGCTATCTCCCCGCTGGAGTACTTGCCTCCTCCCAAGAAGTGTATTAAAAGCCTGGGAATCTGGTTAGACCCTCATCTCACTCTGGAACACCGTGCCAAGAAAATCTCTGCTGCCTGCTTCGGGTAACCAAGACTATTGAGAAAAGTACTTGCAATACTTCCCCCTCTTGCAAAAAGATTCATTGTACAAGCAATTATTCTGTCCCGACTCGACTATGGTAATAGTTTATTTCTTGGCTCCCCTAAATTCGTGGTCGGGAAATTGCAGGTGGTCCAGAATGCCGCAGCACGTCTTCTACTAGATATCCAAGGCATACTTCAATAAAACTGGCCTTGTCCTCTCTCCACTGGCTTCCAGTGGAACAGCGTGTAAAATTTAAAACGCTATGCATCATCCGCAGATCACTACATAATAGAGGACCTCGTGTGCTAAAATCCTTAGCCACCTTCTACAAACCTGTTAGAGCCCTTAGATCTGCATCTACAGCACTGGCTTTACTACCTAAAATCAAAAAAGCCAGATGGGGTGGTGCTACGATGGAATATCGGGGAGCCAAATTGTGGAACTCCTTAATTTTTGAAAGGCGATTAAAATCTGGCTTTTTAAACTCTAGTCTACCCTTCCTTTGCTTCTGTTGTTTTTCTCTTAGCACTGTGAGGCCTCTGGGTAGTCAGGCGCTTTATAAGTACAAATAACATAACATAACATAACATAACATATCATAGCATAACATAGCATAACATTGACCAACATTACAAGCAAACCAATATTTTCTGATATGTGTGGTATGTCCTGGGACCACTCATTTGGTAATTATTAGTTTTGCTATTTTTATCAGATCCTTTACATAAAGGAAGTGGTAAAGACTGTATTCCTGTAAAATTTCAGCAGGTTTGACCTGACAGAATCTGAAGAGAGAACATTTCAGAATAATACTAGGATATGCAGATTTTGGTGCAGTAAACACCAAAATCTACATGTTATGTCAATCTTTAGGGGAAAAGGCTCATGTTAAGATCTAATCATTGTACCCAACAAATAATGTACTCCACAGTATAGATATTTATCAGGTGTGGTAACTATCACACTAACCACCAGGCTTGTCTTAATGAGAGCCATAGTGTTCATGAAAATGCAACATTTTTCTAGGGGTTGTCGAAGAATTCCGTTCCCCCAGTGGAGTTCGCTGAGTTTTGCACACTCCATGCTCCACACAGAACATGGAGTTCTGAAAAACTCCACAAAGCAACGTGGAGAAGGGTTATTTTCTCTAGTGCGCCTCACCATGGTAAGCGTGTGCAAGAAAAATCGCTATGTTAGCGAGTGACATTTCTGAATGTGGGCGGTCGCGGCATATCACTACTGCCTGTGTTAAGAAAGCTGCTAGTCACATTGAGGAAGCTGCCACATGAGTAGAAAACCTACTCAAGCTGCAGAAAGAAGTAAGAACCCTCTGGTGCTCCACGTGATGCTGTTTGCGCTGATTTTGCAGCAAGGGGGAAACTCCTGACTCTAAATATCAGCGAGAACAACACAACTGTCCCAAACTCCGCCGCTTGCGGTACTTCACTCAGAGTAGTGGAGTTTTTCCAGGACTTCAGGTAGTTCCGCATAGGAGAACTTCACGAACTCCACCCAGGCCTACATTTTTCACAGTTATCTTTCTTCTTGACAAGGAATATTTTCCCATGTGAAGAAATCCATGTCTGCTCACCCACTTGAAAAATGGGTGGGTTCTATGCCCTTATACACACTATCACCACCACTCATGCTTGAACTTATAATGTGCATGGAAGGGTGAGAATTCTTGGAAAACGTATGTGAGCACCCATAAAGTTATGAAACTGGGGACATTCACATCACTTGATTGGCCAACCCTTGAAGAGCACGTGGGAATACCAACCGCTCCTGCAATTCATGCTGGTGTAAAATTATGCACTTATAGCGGAACAGTCACAGTCATAAGTGGCATCTGCTTCTGCAGAATCTGCTTTCGTCATCGAGTTTTCTGTGTAGGGTGTCCAGTTTTTACACATGAAAGTATGATTTCGGTAAAATACAAGTTACATGAACTGAAGCCAAAGTGCCTCCATCAATTCAAGGGCTTCTACATATCCCTTTAAAAATACAATCAAATTTGCCATGTACTATGGGCATCTTTGATTGCCTAAAGTATAAACATATTCACAGTGTGGTCCCTTGCTATAAATAGAGAAGATTTTGAGGGTCATTTGCTTACCCCATTTGCGCAGACTTAATCCCTGCCGAAGGACAAGTGACAAAAGATGTTACTGATGACCCTTTACAGAGTGGCTCACTGCTACACAGTATTTTTCCCTAAAACACAGCACTCTTTTCAGCACGATGCTCTTCTTGGTCAGTTCCCGGCACCCCCCTGTGCCACATCAAAACCCCTTCCCTCTCTGGTTGCACTCCCACCATTTTGAAGACCTCTGCTCATTAACCGCTTTCCTAATGCACAAACCGGTGAAAAGAAATATGCTGTTGGTTCAACAGTGACTCAATGTTTCTAGGTTTTCATGCTTAATGTACGAGCATCCTGTTGTCCAGCTCATTCGAACACAGTAATCCGTAATGCATACTAGAGCAAATGATGGAATTTGGGTGATAAAAGAGAAGCAAGTTAGGTCACTATTGAAAATACTTTTATTTGGATTTGGCCTTTACTTTAGGGTGTCAGAAATATAAGGAGACAGGTGAGCATCAGGATGAGACGGCAATGAAATACTAAGATGGGGGAAATAGGAAGAAAGTGGAACAGGGGTCAATACACTTTGAGAGTAGAGGGACATGAGGATAGAGGTCAAAGGAAAGGGAAACAAGATGACTAGAAAATATGGGGGATGGAAGCTTTGAGGGCAGTGATGGCCAGGGACGGTTATATGTTTCAATACTGACAACAAACATGCCATGGCACAAATGTATTGTTACAAAAATAGTGATAACCATAATATTGACTTTCTTGACCTCGTCTGAAAATAAAAAAAATATCAACAACTAAAATATCATAATTCAAAATCTCAGAAAGCGACCAATATTGAATTGAAATATATCAACTCTTGAAATGTCAAGGAAACAATAAAACAAATATGAAAGGACAAAAATATATGTAACCAAAATATTGAGTTCTATAATATTATTATGCATTTCAAACACAACATAAAAACACACAAAATAAAAAACTTCAGCATAAAATAGAAGTATCCAAAATTATATAATAAACTCAGCAATAAAAATAAATAACCATTTAATTAGTGTCTTCCATTTAAGATAATTCCTAAAAAATTACCTAAATTTTTTACCAATGAAAGTCAAAACTAAACAAGTTGACCTGCACACAGTATTAAATGTAAAGAATGTGAACAAGCCATGCACAGAAACTGACACGCAAGTAGTCCACAGCAAAGGATACAATCACTCTGCCTGAGTGTAAGCCCTTCAGCACCTTGTAATCTTACTCTGTATTACAAATGGAATTGCTTCTAGAAAGAAAGTTTAGTAACTTTTTGAAAATAAGAACTTATCCTCTAAATACAACCAAAATTCAAAGCATTAGAAAAAATTATTAAATGCATTAGTTCCAAAATAAAACAAAACAGTAAAGATTGAAAACCAAATAACAACCATGAAATGTTGTACATACCAAGAGCATGCTGCAAATAAGACTAAAGTATGTACATATTAAATGCAAAATATCTAAAGTTGTTAACCTTAAAATCTATTTCAATTATAATTTAACTACATTACATTACATTTATATCTCTCAAATTTATAACAAGCACAGATTCCAAAATGTCCAGTATAAGTACATACATAACTTTTCAAAAGGGAAGCCGCTGCTAACAAATATGTGTTAAACCTACAGAGAAGTGAGCACTACCAATCAAAGAACCAAGCACAAGTGCAAAAAATGAAAAAGGGCTATTATGGTGGAGCAACTGCCATAAGTGACAGTGTTTAGAAAACTGTTATAAATGGGGTATTTGGTTGGCAGTCAGGTTACCCCCTGTCCAAGCAAGGACCCTCACTCTACTCAGGGTAAAGGAGAATCACCCTCAGCTAACCCCGACCCACCTCCTTGGTAGCTTGGCATGAGCAGGTAAGCTTAACTTCAGAGTACTAGGTAAAAGGTATTTGTACCAACACACACACACAGTAACTTAATGAAAACACTACAAAATGACACAACACAGGCTTAGTAAAATAGAAAATATTTATCTAAACAAAACAAGACCTAAACGACAAAAATCCAACATACACATGTCAAGTTATTAATTAAAAAGCAAAAAGAGTCCTAAATCCTTGAGAAAACAGGTAAAACACTGTTAGCGTTGAAAAGTACCTGGGTAGCGTCAAAATAACAAGCAAGGTTGTGCATCGTTTCTCCTCCTCCGGTCAGGTCGGTGTGTGTAGTTTTTCCTCACAGCAGGAGAGCGATGCATCGATCCTGGCAGCACTCGGGTCCGGGCAGGCGTTACAACGTTTTTCCGCACCCTGCAAGTTTTGCATTGAAAATCCTGCTGCACGGTATCAACAAAACCACACAATGTGGGTTGGGACATTATCAGCCTTTATCAACAGGTGTTATGCGTTCTTCTTCCAGCTATGTGCGGCGATTTTCCAGCCACAATGCTGGTGGAGCGTCGATTTCAGCTGCGTCTCGGAAGGTGCATCAATATTTTCCCCGCATGGCAGTCTGTGCATGGATTTTCAATCTTTGTCTGCCAGCTTCACCTTCCAAGGCCCCAGGAACCAGATAGGGCACCACTTGGCAGGGCAGGAGTCTCAGCAGAGAGTCCAGGTGCTGGCAGGAGAAGTCTTTGATGGCCCTGAGACTTCAACAACATGAGGCAAGCTGAGAACAAGCCCTTGGAGATTTCTTCATAAGCCGGAAGGCACACAAAGTCCAGTCTTTGTCCTCTTGCACAGGCAGAAGCAGCAACTGCAGGATAGCTCCACAAAGCACAGTCTCAGGCAGGGCAGCACTTCTCCTCAGCTCTTCTCCAGGCAGAGGTTCCTCTTGATGTCCAGAAGTGATCTGATTTTCAGGGATTTGGGGGCCCTTCGCATACCCAGTTCTGCCTCTGAAGTAGGCCTACTTCAAAAGAAAGCCTCTCTTGTTTGTGAAATCCTGCCTTGCCCAGGCCAGGTCCCAGACTCACACCAGGGGGTTGTAGACTGCATTGTGTGAGGGCAGGCACAGCCCTTTCAGGTGTAAGTGACCACTCCTCCCCTCCCTCCTAGCACAGATGGCTCATCAGGATATGCAGGCTACACCCCAGCCCCCTTTGTGTCACTGTCTAGAGAGAGGTGCAAACAGGCCAACCGTCAAACTAACCCAGACAGGGAATCCACAAACAAGCAGAGTCACAGAATGGTTTAAGCAAGAAAATGCCCACTTTCTAAAAGGGGCATTTTCAAACACACAATCACAAAACCAACTTTACTAAAAGATGTATTATTAAATTGTGAGCTCAGAGACCCCCAACTCCACATGTATATCTGCTCCCAAAGGGAATCTACTCTTTAATCATATTTAAAGGCAGACCCCATGTGAGAGAGATAGGCCTTGCAACAGTGAAAACCGAATTTGGCAGTATTTCACTGTCAGGACATAGAAAACACATTAGTATACGTCCTACCTTAAACATACACTGCACCCTGCCCATGGGGCTACCTAGAGCCTACCTTAGGGGTGTCTTTCATGTAAGAAACGGGAAGGTTTAGGCCTGGCAAGTGGGTACACTTGCAAGTCAAACTGGCAGTTTGAAACTGCACACACAAACACTGCAGTGGCAGGTCTGAGACATGATTGCAGGGCTACTCATATGGGTGGCAAAATCAGTGCTGCAGGCCCACATGTAGCATTTGATGTACAGGCACTGGGCACCTCTAGTGCACTGTACTAGGGACTTACTAGTAAATCAAAATGCCAATCACGGAGAGCCAATCAACAATACCATTTTTATACAGTGAGCATATGCACTTTAGCACTGGTTAGCAGTGGTAAAGTGCTCAGAGTTCAAAAGCCAACACAACAGGTCAGAAAAAAAAGGAGGCAGGAGGCAAAAAGATTGGAGATGACCCTGTAAAAGGTAAAAAGACCAACAAAACGAGAGAACACAATAGTATACATGAAATACAAAATAGTAATATAGTACAATACTTCTTAGAAGCAAGCACTAGCTCACAGCAGCAGCCAAAATAATTCTAAAAGACTGTGGCCCCAATTCACAAATTTAGTTTTGAAGTACGTATAGTAGTACAGCTGAAGTACTGTTTGCTTACTACAAAGTATGATTCACAAAATTCTGGTTGGATATTTATGTCTCACCAGCTTCTCTCTTTTTGTATTGAGATTTCTCCCACATGTGCAGAGATCTCCAAAAACATAAGTATTCATTTTTGTAGTAAATAGCAGAGGAACAAGGCATGGAAAATGTATTAGAAATTAGTGTGGTTTATGGAAATTGAAGGATAGGTGTAGTGAGGGACATACTAATACAATGCAATACAATACAAAGCACACAAAAGAGTAAGAACATTAATACGTACAGAAAACTCTTCAAATACTACAACAAATCTGATAGTGATGAAATAGGCTCAAATGTACTCCAGACACATTATAGAGTAAGTCAAACACAACACATGGCCAGTCACTGGAGGTGAAACACATTTCCATAGAAAATAATGGATATTACAAATAACACTAGAGAAAAATAGTACAATTTAAAACGTTTATTTATGACTGACTCATTTAAAAAAAAAAAAAAGTCTACATTAATTGAAGCTAAAAATATATATTAGAATTTTTAACTTTAAAAAAAACATATTACAGCACGGCTTCCAAAACATGGAACACATGTTCATTTACCTCACATCTACAGGTGAAAGTTATTGCAACACTAATAAATCGCATCCTGGACGACCACATAAGAAATTAACTCAAACAGACAGGAACCTTTTAGGTTCACTATGCCAGAGAATTTCTTTGTAACTTTTAACTTTACAGGAGGAGTAGATGATCTACAGGCAAAGAATCAATATATTGCCATCTCTATGGAAGCAGCCATTGCCCGCTACCACTTCTCCCAGGAAGTGATTCTTGACATGGTTGCATAAAGGGCGCAGGATTGATTCACCTACAGCCCTCTCAGAGGCTATCCCTGTGCATGTCAATATACTGGCTAAATTTATATTTCATGGTCCCTGGTCTTTCTATGGAGTTACTTCCGACAAGGTAGGCATCTCACATGCAAGACAGTTTTGTTGGTTGCATCCTGTAGTGAGATGCATCACCAAGAGAGTTCATCAGTTTATCTCCATGCTACAGCCACTGATAGAAGGCAAAGGGTAACAAGGGCATTCTATGTCTTGTGTATTAGGGGCCATCTATCCCACACATATGACACTTCAGCTAACGCACCAGAGGGAACACCTTTTCCACAACAGTTACTGCTGGCGCTTCATCAAATCAACGTTAAAGCTGCCTGCAATGTCAGAAGCTGCTTCACTGATATGTATGATGCCTTTCTTGAAAGCACGCAGAACAGCTATATATTTCATCATTCACCTCTTGCATATCAGTTGTTTGCTGTGGATTTCAATGACATGTGGCTCATCTGGAAGTCATAACATCTCATACTGGGGCTGCATGTGCTCAAGGTAATTGCACCTGAATCAGTAACATTTACCCTTTACTCGTTACAAAACAATAGACAAAGATTACCTTAGTAGCCTTTTTAATGTACATATAGATGATGATGTAGAATTAAGATTTCCTAAAATGTAATTGTTGCAGGAGATGCTGGGTATACCCTCTTTCCCATCTTCTCACACTTTTTTAACATCCAAAAACACAGGCATAATAGGTGTACAAGAGAGAAAAGATATATACACAAATTGTCAACTAACACACTTTTCTTAAGTCATGCTTAAATTGTATTGATTTGATCATGCATGTGCGGCTGTACTCCCCAGAAGCTGTGTACAAGAGAGTAACAGCCTATTTTATGTTCCTCAGTATTTCTACAAGGTTCCATTCTAGGAATTCAACAGTCGCAATGTAAATGGTTAGGTAGCGACTTCTTGAGATATGTATGGGTTGACTGGAGAAGTGAGGCCACTCCAAAAGTAGCTACCGGACTACCATAGAGATTTATGTACCCTCATAGCCTTTCTGATTGCCGGGAGTGTCTTCACTACACACTCTAACTCATCTTGTAATATATCTGTGGTAGTCTGTTTTAAATGTTTTCTTTTCTATCTTTGTATCATATTTCTCAGATGACGTCTGTTCATGCTGTCAGACATAAGCCCCCAGTAATATTGCTCAGGAAATGATATGAGCCCGCCAACCTCTTTCCCCGTGGACAGTGCTAAACATGTCCAAGACTTCTCTGAGTATTGACAGAAACAATGGGGACAAGGGTTGCACTATAAGAGTGGGCTCACAAAAGAAGTCATTGTTATATAGAAATGCAGCTTGTCTCATCAGATGGATTTTTCTCTTAGATATCCTGCTGTCTCTCATAGTGACAACCTATTATATACTAAGATCAGCACACAACTATTGTTACTCTCTTCTACTACAAAACCTTAAATACATGCAGTTTTTATTCACATGGAGTTTGCATGAATGCCAATTCTCTAAAAGAAATGGCACAGAAAAGATCACTGTAGTAGAATGCATAACATTCACCACTTCAGTGTCACAGTAACTGTATATTGTTAGAACCAATGTATGGACAGGTTTTGTTCCAATGTCAAATAGCAGATGTTAATGCTCCACTAATGGAGATATTGATCAATAACACAGATTCACACAGGATCTGTACATAACATTGCAGAGGCCAAAGAGACAGTTGTTGCAGCACACCTTTGAAGGCATGACAGAATCCCATTACATGGGTGCGAGGTACAGTACAGGATGCCAACAAGAATCTCACAATCCACACAAGTATCATCTAACTCTCCCTAGATATCACTAGCCTGAGGCCTCTGAAGACAGCCCTAGGAGAGGTAGAATATTTCAAAGGATGAAAAAAGTCCAGATTTGACTCTGCCAAAGGAATTTCAAGAAGTGCTGTAAACAGAAAATGTGTTGGACGATATTCCTGAGATCATGCTTTTAGATAATCCCTGGAGATGCAGAATCACATTAAAGAGTTGAGTCCAAGCAGAGGCAGAGGAACACATCTGAAGAGCAGAGCCCAATGAGAGGCTTCCTATCATCACCAGGCTTTTATTCATGAAGTCCTTCAGTAGATCCTCAAATCTGAGGGTCCACAAATCCTGCAGTAGGTCCCCAATTCCCAGGATCCTTTAATCTTGCAGTAGTCACTCAGTAGCCTGCCACTCAGATTGGGCATACAAACACAGCTTTTCAGATCCCTGTAGTGGGACAGATTGACTATGCTGGAAACAATTGGCCAGCACACGTGACACCCACAATCCTGGGTGGCATGACTCCTGCTACTCACCGAAATGACTTCCTAAGTGACAATGCCCTGAGCAAGGGGTGAAAAGTACGGCCAATAATTTCCAGGACTATTGGTAAAACTGTATAATTTTGAGGAATTCAGATTTACTTTCCCAACTCTAATTCACACCCATTGGGTAAAGTGATACATTTTGGGTGATTCTGATTTACTAGTTTAACTGCATCCCTGCTCACTGGGGAAAGTGTTTAATTTTGGGGAGTTGATATTTATTATTCTAACTCCACCCCAAAACTTACTGGGAAAAGAGTTTAATTTGAGAAATCTAACATCTGTTATTCCAGTCACAACTGCCACACACGTTGGGAAGGTTTCTTAATTTTGCACAGTTCAGATTTACTATTCAAACTCTAACATTTCATTAATTGGGGAAAGTATTACATTTTGAGAAGTTCAAATCTACTATTCTAACTCAACCCGCATTCACTGAGGAAAATTTTTAACTTTGGGTACTATTCTAACTCCAGACACATACTCAGTAGAGAAAAGGTTTAATTTTCAAGGGTCCGAACTAAATAATAACTCCAAACAGAGCCTCTTTAGGATAGAGTTTAAGCTGTCAAACTTAAGATTCACTTTTCTAACTTAGGGACCCCTTCCCATTTGTGAATGGTTTACCACCAATTTGGAGATAGCGGTAAATTGCAATTGTTTTGCAAGTGCATTTGGTCACAAAAGATTTGTACACAGCACTGCAATTCAGTAGTAGGAAGGAATATCTTCAACACACCCTTTCCGAATACTGAGCCACATAACCCAAATTGGTATTCAGTAACAATTAGATAATGGCGATTTGCCCTTTGTACAGCAGAAAAAGCATTTTTGTGTTCATAAACGGCCCGATTCTTCAAAATGGTCTGTTTGCAAATGAAAGTGCGTCCTACATCTAGCCCACGGATCCCTACTTACACTGGGTATTTCATTTGTGGGGCATCAGGTTTACTAATCTCTCTCCAAATGCACAACTATTGTGTAAAGGACTGGATTTTGTCAAGTTAATAATTACTATTCTAACTCCACCACCATTCACAATAGATAAATTGTTTGATTTTAGAACGTTCAGATTCACCATTTTTATTCCTACTTCACCCTCATTAGAGAAAGTGTCTAATTTGGAGGAGTTTTATTTAATATTCCAACTAAAATACAACACTCATTGGGGGCACTTTTTAAGTTTAGGGAGTTCAAGATTACTATTCTAAATCTTTAGCCACCTTCTTTGGGGAAAGAGCTTAATTTTAAGGATTGCAAATTAACTATTCTAACTTAGACCAAATGCCCAATAAGGAAAAGGCTTAACTTGGGGACTTCAGATTTACTATTCTGACTTCAACCCCACACTAATTTTTAAATTAAGAACCATTTTAATGTGTTAACATACTGAAATATTTTTAAAAACATCATCACCCCACACAAATATTTGTGTTTTTATTTTTCAATGTATTTCTTGATGTTTTTAAATATGATGATCTATCAGTGTATTATACTACAATTATTGAATTTAAATTAATTTGTAGTTAGCATAATATTAATAGTTAAAATATTTTACTTTTTTTTCAAGACGCAAGACACAATTCTCAATATCTCTAAAACCCAACAACTCATTTTAAAATAATTTATTCACTTAAATAATTTATAAACACAGTGTTAGAAATTGGGTTTCTGGTCAGCAGAGGTATGCTAGTCAGGGTAGGTAAGATACACACCATAAATTAACTTTTGCTCACCCTTTGGTGGTTGGCACATAACAAGCATGCTTAACTTAATATTCAATGTATAAAGAGTCTGTGCAACACTTTGAACAGTAAAACAGTGAAAATCCAAAACAAAAAGGTACCATACTGCAGTATGTAGAAATTGAGATATGAATTATTTTTTCTTTTTTTTTTCTTTTTAAAGATCTCATATAAGATTACTTATTTAATTAACATATTCTCGAGGCCCCGAGAGCCATGCAGAAAAGGGTGCCCAAACTCTAGTGAGTCTTTTACCGGCCGCTGCTCCTTTTAGTTCATACAGGCTATTCTCCAAGTGATACATAGATAAAAGTCGTGAAAACCATTGATTGAATCGTGGGGGGTCTACATCACGCCACAGAGATGCTATGCAGCTGCGAAATACCGACATTGCTATGAACAGAAAATATCTATCTCGACTGTTACAGACTGCATGATCAACTCCCAGCAAAACCATTTGAGGTGTCAGATAGATAGTCTGTTTCAAGATTTTCTTCAATATATCGGATATCCCGGTAATCAGACTTTCCAGTTTTACACATTGAAAAAACATATGACAGAGATCCGCATTCAGGCAACCACATCGTGGACACATGATTCCCATCGTTTTACCCCGGCTCGCAATCTTAGCAGGTGTATAATATAAATTATACAATACCATAAAATGTTGAGCTTGCGGGCTCGCAGACAATAAAACAGTCCGTGCCATTTCCATAGATTCACAAACCTCTATCTCTTTAGCTCCAACCCGTCCTTCCCATTTTTTAACAAGTAAAACCCAGTCGTCCAATATAGCATTTAAAAGCAGCGGATACAGGTTTTTAATGCCACAGCTAGTGGGGTGTCGTGAAACTTCCATTAGCTTAATCTTGTCTATGTGCCAGCCTTGGATCATACTAGTTAGTAGGAAAGCTCTAATCTGTAAAAATTTTAAAAAGTCTGTTTTTTCCAGCGCAAATTCCACACTCAGTTCCTCAAATGATTTGAAGTGGCTGCCAGAATGAAAAAGGTCCCCGACTTTATGAATACCCCAGTTACTCCACCTCAAACAATAGTGGTCTTTAAATATCGCCGGAAACGTGGGAGTATTCCACAAGGGAGTTATAGTAGCAGATTCGCCCTATACCTATCTTGCGCTTAACCTGGGTCCATGCCTTAAATGCAGCATAGATTACCTTAAATTTAACCTTTTTGTAGTAGCTGGGTTCCAGAATCCGCAGAAAGACTGCATCTGCTTCTTTGCCCAAAATCAGGGTATATATCGAAGGGAGAGCATCTTGCCCGGATCTATCTGTGACATAAAGTGTCTGTGCATACTGAAGCACTGCTGCCAGATAATAAAGTTTAAAGTTGGGAAGTGCCCATCCCCCTTTCTCTCTAGGAAGAGTCATATTGTGGAAAGCCCGGCGCAGCTTTGTATAGGACCAAATGAAGCTATTAACCAATCCCTATATTAGTTTGAACCAGTCTTGCCCAATCTCTAGGGGGATTGTTCTAAAGAGATAGAGTATTTTGGGTAGAAAGACCATTTTTATCACATTGCAATGTCCCATAAGTGACAAATGTAGATTGTTAATGCGGTATTGTGGTAAAGTTGTTGAATTGCTTTAACAAACCCGGGACCGATGTTATTTTTACGCAAGACAGACCATAAAAAGGGCCAGTGAACCCGATCGAAAGCTTTTTCCGCATCTAGCAAGATTACTGCCATGGGAAGCTTGGCTGTTGCACTAACATCAAGTAGCGTGATGACTCGTCTTATATGGTCTGCCGTGCTCTTCCCCGGGATGAAGCCATGCTGCCATGGAGATACTAAACCTGAGATTACCAAACTCAGGCGACTGGCAAGTATTTTAGCATAAATTTTGGCATCACTGATAATTAGAGAAATTGGGCGATATGAACCAGGCTGCGTGGGTTCCTTATCCTTTTTCAAAAAGACTACTATCTTAGCCTCCCCCCAGTAGGCCGGTTGAGGAGCCCCTGCTTGTACTTCAATAAATAAATTAAGCAACTGTTTACATATCTCCACAAAAAAAACTTTGTAGAATTCCAGTGGAATTAAATCCCCCCCTGCCGCCTTCCCGCTTGCCAAGGCGCGAGTTGCTATCTCCAATTCTTCCAATGTCATAGGTGCTTCTAAAGCTGCCTTATCTTCCTCTCTTAACTGATCTGATATCTCATTGCCCATAGCATTGATCCCTTCCTCTTCTTGGGGCTGTTCTTCCTGGGTATATAATTTTTGATAGAATCGTCTAAAGACTTCCATAATCTCTGGACCATTGTGTACCATTCGCCCCTCTTCATTCACTAAACTTTTAATGTTCCCAAATACCTGCTTTTGTCTTATTCTTAAGGCCAGCTGTTGGCCCACTTTCCCGCTATACTCATAGCATTTTTGGCGATATACTAAACATTTTGCAGCAGCCTTATCCAGAAAAATCTTAGTGGCTTCTGCCTTAATGATATTCCCCTCACACAGAATGTCTGCGATCTCTAGCCCGCTGCGGATCACTTCCCCTAGTCGCTACTCTGCTTTAACCAGCTTTGGCTGAACTAATTTTAACTGATCCATGCGTATTTTCTCCTTTCTTAACCCATAGCTCAGGGTTTCTCCTCTGACAGCAGTTTTGAATGTATCCCAAACTGTCTGGCAAGAAGCGGAGTCCTGATTTATCTTAAAGAATTCCGGGATCCATTCCTTCATTTTTTGGATATACCCTGGATCGGCTAATAGTGCCCTATCAAATGTCCAAGATCTAGGCTGCGGGCCCTTTCTCCCAATCTCTAAAGCCAAAACCAATGGGTTGTGGTCTGACATGATTCTAGGAAGTCTGTTGATCCTTATTTGGTTTTGTAGAAAGGCTGTCACAAAAAAGTAGTCTAACCTGACTAATTTCTTATGCGGGGCAGAGAAAAAGGTGAACCCTGAGTCCTGCGGGCAACACAGCTGCCAGACGTCGATCAAGCCATGATTAATGGCCAATGATTGAAGTGCCCTAAAAACTTTATTCTTTCTACCCAGGTAAAGTGTTTGTTCCTGAATGGGTTATTTATTATCTAAATGTATATTAAAATCTCCACACATTATGATAGGTGTTGCCCAGGTCGCAAGTTCTAAATTAAGCCAATCCAGTATCTCTGGATCATCTGTGTTGGATCCATAAATAGAACATAGAGTGAACCTTAGCCCCTTAGCCGAACATTCCAGCAGAACCAGCCTGCCGAGTTTATCAGCGAATTGTTTATGTATAACCAAAGTACTGATCCGAGTTAATATCGCGACCCCTCTAGTGGTTGTGTGTTGTCGTGTAAAAACCGCTAGCTTCCAGCCATAAAACTCCATTAGTTGCTTTTTGGAACTGGGATATGTGTTTCCTGCATACAAATAATATCGACATTCCATGACTTGAAAACCTCTCCTACAAGCTGCCGTTTTTTGTTATTATTGAGCCCACAAACATTCACTGTGGCAATACGTATTTCACTTAACTGTCCTATTTTCATGGATGTTGGTCCTTCTGGCTCCCCTGTATGCCCCATTCAAATTTGCTGCTTTCACACCCTGTCCCTTTTTCCACTGATGAGAGCTATCCCCACTCCCCCTGCTGTGTGTCCCATTATCCTTTTTGTCCCTGTGACCCCCCCACCCTCCTTTAACCCACCCCCCAACCCTTACCCCTACAAATGGAATCGCCAGGCTCCTGAGCCTGTAAGATGGTATTTGCCAGTCCCGCTCCCATTAGCCCACCCACACGTAAAAAAAAGACCTTCACACATCTATTACCAATCCTTACCCGCGGCCCCTTTTCTACACCCTCCCGATCGAAACCCCTGACCAATAAACAATTCAAAGAGAAAAAGAAAAAAAAAAGGCCAAAAAGAGATACATGAGTGCGGGGGGAGTTTACCTACCCCCAATCAGTATCACATACATTTACATACATTTATATATAAACGGCTATTTACGGCAAACGTACCCCCTTGACCAGTTTTCAGTTGCTGTACATATTCCCCTGCTTTAATTTCTGAGAGAAAAAATCTTATAGTTGTTTTATAGACAACTTTTAGACGTGCAGGGCTTAACAAGTAGGCTTCCGCCCCCAACTCTTGGAATTGAGCAATCGTCTGCCTGAGTCGCCACTGTCTCTCTACAGTGGCATGTGCAAAGTCTGGCCTACTAAAGAATGATACACCCTCCACCATCACCTTTGAATTGGGGCGAGCTTTTTCAAACACAGCCTGTCTCAGTAAAAAATTACCAAAATACACTATAATAGCCCGTGGATAGCTCTGGTCTCTACCGGCAGAGGTCAAGGCTTGTTTTTTCCTCATTAACGGAAAACGGTGTGCTCTCTGAATCTCCTTTTCCCAATCCCACCCAATCAGGTCTGGGAATGCTTTCTTAAAAAGTAAAGCTATGTAGGCCCTAGTATCCTGCCCCTCAAGGTCCTCTGCTATACCCAAAATCCTCAAGTTATTCCGCCGCTGGCGGTTTTCCGCATCTTCCAGTTTCCATTGAATATCCGAGATCTGTTGTCCTTGTGTCGTCGTCTGTGCTGTTGCTGCTTTAACTTCGATTTCCAGCTCCTCAGTTCGAGTCTCCATGGTGGCGATGCGTGCACCAATGTCCTGGCAAGATTTGCCCACTTTTTTTATGGATAATTGTATCTGTCTGTTTGCTGCTTTCATTTTCCTGCTCTCCCTCTGTGCCTGTTCATGATTTTGAACCATTGTCCTGTAGATAAGATCCAACGAGGGAGGCTCTGCAGGGCAACGATGGAAGGGGGCACTAGAGTACTGCAGGCCAAATCACTTTTTGAAAAAGCCTGTTGGGTGGCCGTATAGTCCCACTGCATTTCACCATCCTCCTCTTGAGGCTTAAGCGGGTCTCTCCTAAGCTTGGCCCCTGAACTACTCCTGACATCAGTTTGCTCGACTGATTTTCTTCTACATGTTGAGTTATTGGATACCCAGATACTTGCTGCAGAGCTACTCTCAATATCTGAGTCTGTTAGAGGGATTTCTTCGTCTAAGTCTGAATCTCTAGACTGATCGGAGAGAGAAAAAAAGTTTTCTGCTTTATCTAATGGCCCCTGATCAATGTTTGCTGGTTTCGCCTCTTTCCCCCTCTGGACTGGAGCTTGGGGGGTAGTCTCATATGTCGTTGGGGACTTGGCCATACCCTCAACTTGTTGCGAGTTTAACTTGCAGCTTAACGTACAAGGTTGTTTTTCACATTTCTCTGGATTAGATTCCTGAGGCCCCTGATTTGAATCTTTGAGTTCCTGCTCAAATAATTTCTCACACCCCATTGGGGAGGGGGGGGCACCACCTCCCCGCTCTTTCCTGGACTTGTACTATCAGTCTCTCGACTGGGTGGCTCCCTCCCCCCTGCATTGCATATAGGAGTGAGTACTTGAAGAAATGTAGATGCAACAGGTACCTGCTCATTATTGACTCCTGGCACGTTAGATTGCGAATCACATACTGCCTTTTCCGTGGACATTTGCTTAAGCCGCATCACGCTAGTAAACATTGTTGGAACAGAGTACCTGGTGTCTTTTTCCATGTCGGTTGTTTTATGCAGGCCCCCTTTCACTTGAGGATTGCTGCGCTCCTTCAATCCGGGGACCGGTAGCTTTTTTCCTTTCTGGTTCCTCCTGGATCTTGGTTCTGCCGCGCCCGTAAGGAGCGAGGGGTCCTGCTTAACTTCGGCGCCATCAGGGCATCCCACACACCCCACAAGCCAGCCAATGTCACCAAGAAACGTCGGGGGTCGCGCTCGGTCGAGAGGAACAGGAGCGCGGGTCCAGGGCGAGCGCCGCGCTCGCATCTTCTTACGGGCCCTCCGGTGCTTGCCGACGTGGCCCGATCCTAGCAGGGGCCGCCAGAAAGCCGTGAAGTGCCCGCAGCGGTCCGTGCTGCAGGCACACAGCATCCGCGGCTTTCGCGGGTGAATGGGAGCCACGTGTGATCTGGAGGTGGGCTAGAGCGGTAGTGGCGATCAGCCGGGAAATCCGGCCGCCATCTTGGATTCCTGTTGATCCATCACATTTGAGATATGAATTTTTAAAGAATATCTGAAAATATAGTGCTCAAAAGCATAGAGCGCCAACATGGGCTATCTGGTCATGTTTGACCAGGGTAAATCCAAAAGTACAAGCCAACCACAATGGAGCATGGGTCAGACACAGGAACCAACTTAGTACTGCTGAAAAAGTACATTATTGTGCTGTTGACATGGCCGATGCGTGGAGCAGAAGAGGCGATGTGTCAATCCTGCTGGATGTAGGTGCTGCATGAGTTCTGAGCCACGCAAATTGAGATGCAGCAGTTTTTTCTGATGTAGGTTATGCATTGTGCCACCCAGCTGCACTGTTGGTGATGCAATGTCTTTGAAACAGATGATGCATCAGCGCTAAAGGACATGCATTTGTTCCGATTGGCACAACACATTGATGCACACATTTTGGCAATTTATACCCACTTCCAAGAGCCCAGGTCTGGATTGGTACCACTAGGAGCAAGCAAAGTCCAGGTGCTGTTGCCGAGTAATTGGAAGTCTTTGATGTCCCTGAGACTTCAGAACAAGAGGCATGCCAGCAAGCCCTTGGAGACACTTTAGTTCGGGGATGTAGCGATGAAGATCAATTCTTTTTCTCTCCCAGGCAAGGAGTACAGTCCAGCAGAGTGACAGTGTCTTCCATAGCACAGCAGTCCTTCTTCCTGTCAGAATATCCTCAGGTCCAGAAATGCACTGAAGTGGTGGTGTCTGAGGTCCAGTACCTATACCCAGTTGTGCCTTTGAAGTGGGGGAGACTTTAAGTAAAGGTATTTAAAGTGCACAGGGTCCCTGCCCTTCCTGTCCTGGCTCCTGACTCACTAGAGAGGGGTATACAACCCTTGGTGTGGGGACAGGCACAGTCTATTGAGGTGTAAATGACAGTTCCACAATCTCATCCTGCCCAGGATGGCCCATCAGGATGTTGATGGGCTATCAGTCACACCAAAATACCTTTTGTGTGTGGCTGTGTAGAGGGAATGCACCAAGCCCAGATGTCAACCACCCCAGACATGTACTCTGAGTCAGGCAGACGGTACAGAATGGTTAAAGTAAGAAAATGCCAACTTTCTAAAAGTGGCATTTTCAGAATTAGAATTTAAAATCTGACTTCACCATAAATTATGATTTTAAATTGTGACTCCAGAGACACCAAACTTGGAGGTCCCATCTCTTCCCAATTGGAAATTACACACATAAAATGTAACAAGGTAATCCCAATGTTAACCTATGGGAGAGTTTGGCCTTGCAGAGTGAAAAACGAATGTAAACGTTTTTACGCTACCTGAACATGTAAAACTAAAAAGTACCTGTTTACCTTTTTAAAGACACTGCTCCCCGCCCTTGGGACTGTTCAGTGCATATTAAAAAGGAAGGATTGGGCCTTGCAGGAGAGTTAAACTGCACAGACAGGCTCTGCAATGGCATCAGTTATGGAATATGTGAGGGTATTAGAAGTGCACAGAGAGGGCGAGAGTTCTAGGAACTTCAGGACTCAAGTTGTAGTTACTTGAGATAACTGTAACTGGTGAATTTTAGTGTTTTTTCTGTCTTTTCCATTATTATTTTTAGCATAGAGAAACCATATGTGGCGTGGGGTTGAATGCCTTTGGCAGTTCACAGCATGGGGCTGGTCTATGACCTGGACCTGCCCCCTAACCCCAACCCCCTACCTTTCATGGGTGTTCAAATTCCTGCAGCTGCCCTAAATCCCACTGCTCTTATCCTGTGGCCGTGCAAAGCAGGTGGTTGGGTGCAGGGGCTTTGTGTGCCTAAACCCGCCAATGCAATGCACACTACATGCTCCATAAGTGGTGTGGGTTTGGGTGCAGGGCCTTGCCAACTTCCCCACCCCCGGCATGCACGGCATGCACCGCTGACTATGTGATGTCACAATTAAAACAATGTCATTTTAAGTAAGCCAGGCCTACTGTCTTTGACAAAGGGTCATAACCCCAAATTATAAAATGTGAGTCTATTGGCTTCATCAATGGACCAGCATATCAACAAATATAAGGGGTCTTGTTGAATATATATTTTATAAATTTGCAAATAGCAGTGCTTAATAGAAGGGGTTGTCTTAAATAATTTCAAGGAAGCTCTTCTTTGAAAAAATCATTGACATATCTTTGAGTCTTTTTTTAACATTGTTTCAGGATACAAAATGACTGCGGTCATGGCACAAACACTCAAGCTGAAGGGCAAACAGCACTGGCTTAAAGTTCTATAAAAATGATGGTAAGCTCTCCTTGGGTCATAAGTCAATAACCAAGGACATTCATTTTATTTTTTTAAAGTTTTTGGAGGGCCTGCAACACTCATTGGAGTCCTCCTCAACATAAGTTGGGGGTGCCCCTGTCTCTGCTAGGGACGCTGCAAGAATAAATAAATATTTAAAACGAAAGCCCTGCCTTGAGCAGTGAATGTGAAATTTGACAGTCATGGTTTTACTTTACTTTTTTTACTATAGGGAAGGAGGTGCTGCTCCCCTCCCTGAGCCATTTCATAGCCCTTGGGACGCCATTCTCTGGGGCTGATTCCTTTTTTAAACGGGGAGGTGGCTGGCACCCCGGCTCCCTGATCTTTGTATGTGCCTCGAGGACCAAATCACTTCGGCCTTTTTATTTTTTAATGGTGAAGGGGCATGCAGCCTCCTCACTGGGCCATGTAAGGGCCCTGTGGTCCCTATTGCCAGAGCTGATTTTTCTTTTTGTAGGGGCACAGCACCTCCTCCCTAAGCCTCCAAAGTGCCCTGGGGAACCCATTGCCTGGGGTCATTTTCTATTTTTCGAAGAGGTGGGTGGGACCCCATCCATGACCTATTATGGGCCGCAGAGACTCCATCCCTCGGCCATTTTCTGTTTTTTGTTGAGGGGGGCCATTGCCGTCCTTCCCTTCTCTCCCCCCAGGGCCATACATTTTTTGGGGAAGGGGATCATGGGCAGTTTTGTCTTGGGGACCCCATCCCACGGGACAAAGTAGGTCCCTGCCAGCAAGAGCAAGACAACTTAAACTTCCTGCCTGCTGTCTTGCAGGCAGGGAACACAGGTTTCTCCCATCTGGCAGGAACAGAAAAAAGCTGCTATTGCCGGGTGGGAGTAAACCTCTACAGACAGCTCCCACTGCAAAGGGTGGTGGCAAGGGTTCCAGCAGTGCCTTTGGGGACCCAGGGGTTCCAACAGCGGCACCCTAGGCTGCATTCCTCTGGGTGTCCTGGGTGGGCACTGGTACACCAACAGCATTTTAATGTATTTTGGCCCTGAGGCACGGGTCCCCTGTTAATGGCGGGGAGAACAACCCTTTCACCTTTAATTGGAATGCAGTCCCCAGGGCCTTGCAAAGGCTTTGGGAGAGGGGCTGCAAGTCCCCTTTCTAAAAGATTACATTGACATCCCCTCGACTCTGGCCCACTTGGTGTTTTTTAGCCCATTTAAAAAAAATTACTGTGGATATACAACTCCTGCATGAATTTGCAGTGCAATTTTAAAAAAGGGGGTTTTGGCTCCTGGAGGTGCCTCCGGACCTTCCTGCACAAAAACAGTCCTTAAGGAATTTTCCTTTTTTGTGTGTGCTGCTGAATACAGCACTCATTGAAAGAGGCAGTACCAAAGAGAAATAAGGATATTTCTCCTTTTTATGCCTCAGTGGGGAATGCATAGCATGTTGACACATTCTCAGGTGTTCTAGCTTTAGTAAATCTGGTAATGTACTAAAATCCATGGGTGAATGGATGAAAATGACCATGTTCCACCTATGAAATACCTCCTAAGTTGAAATGCAACAATGCCACACAAATCCTGATTTTCGGGACCTCGAGTGGCATTGTTAAGAAAGGGCAATGCAAAAGCTTAGTGAATATGAGCTCAGGTGCTGAAATTTAGGTCACCATAAACACTGTCTTCTCTGCTGCTGTTTCAACTCCCCATGACCTCTGAGTAACTGGACATTTTATCAACATTTCTGTACTTATTTGCTTCATTGTATGTTCATATCTGAACAACATGGATTGCCCAATTGTCCCTCCTATTAGAAAACAACTGTGGAACAATTGCAGATGATTCCCACTGGCTTCTGACATTCCGATACCAGCTCTCAGATTTGTTTCTGCTGAATTTTAATAGATAGTGTTGTTTCCTCTTGTTGTTGGTTATAACTTCTCAGATTATTTGAATGGGCCCCACAGACTAAAAAAGTGGTATGAAAATTAACCTTATAGGCTTGCTCTCAACGTTTGCCATGTTGTTTCTCACCAAGATGTAATAGATAAAGGTTTAATCTTTAACCGAGCCCCCATAATTAATATTAGTATTGAACAACCACAGAAATAATTATAAACAGTGAGTTGGCAGTGCCATGGTTTCCATTGGAACAGATACATTTAGGAGAAGTAGACAAAACTAAGCTCATATTTAATAACAACATACCACTTCCAGGTGAAAAATATATAATTTCAAGCCTTTTCAGAGACCTTCCAGTATGTTAGCATTTTAGCTTGTTCACAAAGCAGTGTCTTCAATGGCAGGCCTTGATTCTACTGTTTGTAGTAAGGGGGCTGTTTGTGATATATGAAGGTGCTTGCATCCGTCAGATCTCCACCCACTTCTACTTTCACTGCAAAAAGCCTCAAAGTAGGGTGACCAGATTTTGAGAAGAAAATCCGGAACAGGTCAGACATAAAAGTAGGACTAAAGTCTACAGTCTACTTCTATATTTGGCCTGTCCCGTTTTTGCACAGCCTTGTAAATGTGTGTGTGTGTGTATATATGTGTGTTCATTAGGGTTGTAAGTCTTGTAAATGTGTGCATATATAAACATGTACAAGTACGTATATGTACATACATATACATTTACAAGATTATGTTAACTTAACAATAGCAAGACCTGCACCCCTTGCCCCGTCTTCCCCTCTGTCTTTTTCTGCTGGGAGCAGGCTCCTCCTGTGTTACCTTGCAGAAACAGATACATTGCTTGAATAGTTTCCACTTTAGCAGCGCTTGTGGAAAGGAATGTATACCTTTCATTTCTGGTTCCCAGGATGACCTGACATGTCTCTCAAAAACCGGGACATTTATTTAAAATCAACAAAAGCGTCAGGACACCGGAACAGTCCCCTGAAAACCGGGACTGTTCTGGGGAATCTGGGACATCTGGTCACTCTACCTCAAGGACCATCTTGGTCTGCTGTCACTTCATTTCCACTGTTGAGAGGCTGACAAATGGATGACACATGCATCATAATGAACCTGCATGCACCAGGTATAGTCGTTTTAGCAGGACTAACAAAATTTTGCTCAAGATTAGAATCCCAGGGGCAGATTTATTACCAGTTTGCACAACCCCGAAGTCATGCAATGTGATAGAAAGTGGCATAAAGTGTTGATAAAGTATTGACTTTCGAGTGTAATCCTTTTTCTCTGGAAACTAGCCGAAAATTTAGCAAAAATAAAGCTTTGTACAACTTTGTGTCAAGAGGGCACTCCACAGGTTTTGGTACTAAGCCATGTCTACTAAAATTGATAGAAAGGGCTCCGAACCAAAAAATAATGACCCCTTGGAGCAGGCTTTAAGTAGGAGAAATCTTTTAATTTTTCCTAACTTTCCACATATTCCATGTGTGCTGCACTGTGCAAAATATTTTTAATGTGTAAAAAGTGTAAACATTTGTCTAGGTATAGCATTTGTACTAAAAGGGTACTCTCCGAGGGTACTCTTCCAGTACCAAACCGCATTAAACATCACACTTACATTTCCACTGTAGCGCAAGGGTGTGTGTGTGGCTCTAAGCAGCTTGTTTGTGAGTTGGGGAAGACAGTAGCTGTGTCATATATTGGTAGTTATACAACTGCACGTCTCTCCACCCTAGTGCAGTGCAGCACAGCAACTTTGTTTGCATAATTGAGCTATTGTTTAGTAAATCTACTTCCCAATGTCTTAATAACCATCCTATATATTGATGACAGTGGGTTTCAGTGTCTGGATGAATAAGAATAGAAGAAGGCTAGTGAAGAAAATGTAATAATCAGGCATGTTAGTGTTTCTCGCTGTCCAGGGCCAATGCAAAGCATGTTACTGAGAACAGATAATAACCAATGTTTTACTTCAAATATATCTCTAATAATTGAGAGACACAAAAGAGAGACAATTGCTCTTCATGTTTTTGGTCAGTATTCAGTTAGTATTTAGGTCGACACCTATCAGACAGCACAGATATCTGGTTTGCTAAAGACATCTTGAGGAAATTTGGAAAGCACCCCTGGGAATGCATTCTGCTGGTGACTCACAATTGACTTTGTGGTTTGTAACTCACATTTTCTGACTTCTATCTCCTGGCTTTATTTGTTTTAGGCTGTCCAGGTTCAGTTCATCCCTTCTAAGGATCAAAATGTTTTCACACTACCTCTCCTTGTATTCTTCCACAAGTGCACCTTCTCATAAACAGGCCTGTAAATCTTGTTCTTATCTTGTCACGCTTGAGGCTCTGTCATTTGAAAGAGCTTAGTGTTTACTTTTCTTTCTCTGACTTTAAACTGAGCAGATTAAATTTTGCTGGAAACTGGGGGTAGATGAAAGGGTTATTTCTAGAACACAACAACATTTAAATGAACTGTGCATGTATTTCAGAACATATCAGAATTAGCAAAACAAAAACGAGGCACATTTGTTTCTTAATTCTGAAGTGTTTGGGAACAACTACTGTAATATGATCAAATCAAATCAACACACTCCATTTCCACAAATTATGTTACTGTTTGTGTGCTGTGTAGTTTTATTAGTAAAACTGTATCTCTGTGCAAATATAATGGTCATTTCACTTGAAAATGTGTTGTCTGTAATGGCAGTGTCCTATCATACCATTCATACTCCACTCCACAACACTTCACTCTACATCACTCTATGACACTACACTCTTCTGTGCTCCATTCCACTTTATATGATGCCACTGCACTGTACTCAGCTCTGCACCACTCTATCCTATTCCATTGCACTCTTCACCACGTCACTCTATGCCTATTTACTCTACTTTGCACCCTTCTATTCTATGCCAATGCACTCAATACCACTCTACAGCATTGCACTCTTCATCATTGCACTCTGCACCACTTTAGACTATGCTACTTGATCCCACTCTGCACAACTTCACTCTACACTACTCTGCAACACTGAACTCCATGCCACTGCACCCTATGCCAATACACCCTACCTCAATGCACTCTACTCAGTACCGCTCCACTCTATGCCCCCGCACTGTATGCCAATCCAGTGTAGCCATTCTAATCTTCTCCGTACAACTAAAAATCTGCTGCTGCACTCTACACAACTTTATGCCATTACTTTATGCTGCACTACTCTACGCCACCGAACTGCACCCTGCGCCACTCCACTCTATGCCACTTCACTTTAATCTGAAACAATCCACTCTACAGCAGTCCACTCTATGCCAATGCAATCTAAACAACTGCACTCTATGCAACTACACTTTATGCAACTGCACTATAAATCACTACTCTCTATGCCACTGCAGTCTACACCACTGCACTGTATGCTACACTACTAATATCAATTCTACTCTACTTCACTGCACTCTACACCACTGCACTCTATTTCAATGCACTTCACACCTCTGCACTCCACAACACTCTACTCTGCAGCACTGCACGTTCTGCCACTGAATTCTATGCCACTCTACTCAGCAAGTCTGCACTCTATGCCACTACACTCTGCGCACTCCACGCCACTCAATGCCACTGCACTCTGTACCACTCTACTCTGTCACTCTGTTCTACTTGGCACCACTCCACTCTGCACTACTGCACTCAATGCCATTTTACTCTCCTGTGCACTACTCTTATCTACACCACTGCATTCTACTACACTGCATTGTATGCCACTGAATTCTATGCCACTGCACTCTATCCCACTATGCTCTGCAACACTCTATACCAATTCACTCTTCACTAGTCCACTATAGTCTACACTGCTCCACTTTACATCACTGCACTCTACTTAGCATCACTCTACTCTACACCACTGAACTCTATGCCACTCTACTCTACAGTACTCTACACCTCCTCAGTCTATTCTGTACCACTCTATTATGTGCCACTCTCCTCTACTCTATGCCACTTGCTCTACACACCACTGCACTCTGTGGCACTCTACTCTACAACACTGCACTCTGTACCATTGAGCTCTACACTAGCCTACTCTGCACTACTGCATTCTATGCCAATGCACTGTATGCCACTACACACTATGCCACTCTACTCTGCATCACTCCACTCTATGCCCCTAAACTCTGCAGTGCTCTACTCTACACCACTGCACTCCATACTGCAGCACTCTATAGTACCATACTCTGCTCTGCACTACTCTATGTCACTCTACTTTGCACCATTCTACGCCACTCTGCACTGCACTATGTCATTGCACTCTATGCCTCTCTACTCTGCACCACTACACTCTATGCCACTGTAGTTTACGACCCTCTACTCCACTCCGGACCACTCCACTTTGCACCAATGCATTCCACACCACTGCACTCTACTATGCAACATTCTAATCTAAGCCACTGCATTCTACGGGCCTGCATTGTGTACAGCTGAATGTTATGCTACTGCGTTCTATGCCACTACACTCTATGCCACTTTACTCTGCAGCACTCTATGCCAATGCACTCTGCAACAGTTCACTCTACTCAACACAAATACACTGTACGTTACACTACATGACTCCACTCTATGCCAATCCAATAGACGACACTCTACGTCACTCCACTCTGTCGCTCTCCATGTCATTCTCCTACACCATTAACTTTTAGCCATGCTGAACAACAGCAACGCTGGGGTACAACATGGCTAACACATATTGACAAAGCCAATAGCTCTTACATAGGCTTCGCCAATGCTTGTTTTGAGTGGTACACATGCGAGATGATTTCATGCATGCGCACCAACTAGCACATGTTTTCTAATCTCCCCATTTGCAGAAAGTACGGCAATGGTCACAAGCTAACACGTATCCCAAATATACTAGAACTGGAGTTAAGATATTAAACCAACCTTTCCTTGATTATTTGTATGTACTTCTATGCCTCTCCTCCGAGTTTTAGGGAAAGCTTAGAAATACAGACATTTTTTAGGGGAAAAACAGATAGGGGAGCCTGAATGGTAGGCACACCAACTTTGTCAATTATGGGTAACTTGAATTAAACTTTCTCCTGCAGACATTGGTTACTTTGTGTTTTCGAAAGAAGCTTTTCATCTTTCAATGGCTGTATTCATTTTGTGTTTACTGGCCAGTGTTATTATTGTGTAGTGTGTTTATAACTCACGACAAGTATGAACTTTGATGATGTACTTCAGTATTCAGCCTGTGAACTTGGAGTTTCTGGGTAATTAGAAAGCAGTTTTCACTGTAAACACTGTTCGGAATTTACTCTCATTAAGGGCAGGGTAAATTTGCATCCAAGGTGGGAATGAAAGGATACCCCCCCACACACACACAGACACACAAAAAATGGTGGAGTACAGTGAAAATAATGGATTTCTCCAAATTGAAAATGTTTATCCTATGAACAAGAAAGGTAGCAAGTGCATAGATTCCTGCATAAATGTGCAGCAAATAAATCTGCAAAAGCTTATGTTTCCCTTTTACACTCATGAAATGTCTTGAGAATTTCAAAAACTGCAAAAACGCAACCTTTGTGCGAATCAGGACGTTTTTAACCACCGAGTCGGTATTGCTTGTGGTCAAAATGTAAAGGCTTGCAAAATTTAATCATGGTTCATAAAGATAGAAGCAACCTATATGAAAACGTTTCTTCAGGCAAAAGTGGCATTTACTGGGCATTTACTGTAGAGAACCAATGTAACGGTTCATGCAAATTCAATGATTATCTGAAGATTTATGACTTTATTGATATGAACAAATATTTGCACAATACAATATATGTCAGTTTTCAGGCATTCTATTGGCTACATTTAATTGTAGATATTTAAAAGACTATTTGGGTTCTTGCCTACCTAAAACCCTGATCACTTGACATCGGATAGAAAACACAAATCACAAACTTGCCACGAATTGAGAATTTAAGAAAAATAATATTTGAGTTGTGCGCTTTTTAAACAAATAGGCAGAGACGTATACTTCGGAACGAGTAGTTAATTTTTTTTATAAAAGCAGATTTTAATATAAATATAAGTTCATAGTATCCTTTTATTAACCTTTCGCTTGCACATAATGTGCCCTGTAGATATATTTAAAAATTATTACAGTATTGCAGGTAATGTGAGGATTTCAGAATGCATTTTGCAAACTAGCGAACACCCCATTTTTATATCACCAACGTTGAGCAGTAATCAGAAAAAGGAGATGCTTACTGCTGGTAATGATTTATTTTACTTACTTATTAGTTTTATTTATTTTGTTAAAGTAGCTGTATGTCAAATGAGCCATTTTACCTACTTTTCTCTGGTCTCTTTAGCAACCAACTATGTCAATCACTACTGTGTGTATCCCAAATTCATTAAAAGGGGACTTGTGACTTGTGTTCTGCATACAAACCTATGGAAATGTACATAACGTGCTGTGGCACTGGCAAACGTATGCTGGATTTGTCACATAAATACCAGTGAAGGAATACTACATCTGAACCTTTCGGGTTAAACTTTCCCTGGGTCTGTTTTGATGGAAATCTAATGCTGGTGCGATTTCCATTAATAATCTCAAATGCCATCTGAACATGCATTACGTAGCGATGGTGTTAAGAGGCTATGTTTGGCACATTCTGCAGATAACGTCAAGATCATGTCTAGCTGTCAGTCTGAAGGTTTTTAAAGTAAGCAGGAGCAGAGGGTTTTCATTACTGATTCGGAAGCTTTAAAAGCCACACGTTGTGATGTGGTATGAATTGAAGAGCTCTAGATTTCTAATAAATCATGAGCCACTGATGATTCATAATTTAAGGATCATCTCATGCATCAGGGCAAACACTTCGAAGTGTGCATCGAGCAGTATCCAAAGATATATTGGTTTTATGTCCAATAATTCTTTACCCTGGATCCCTTTCAACATGATGAATCTCAGGCAGCAGGTGGTCAATCATAAATTATGCTTAGGCGCATAGAACACAGAAATATGCAGTTTGCCAAATGTTTGTGCGTGTGTGCCAAACATTCCACAAAATCAACTTTCATTCTGTGGTGACAAAACTAGAAGCAATTGTAGAGTAAAATGAAAAGAAACTTTCAAACAATAGGTTTACTAGGCACCCATGGATGGGTTGGGTAATTTCACACAAAAGACCCATTGCTCTGCCATTTCTTTAAGTCAGCAACAAAGCCTAAGATGCTAGCTCTGTATAGCATTGTTTAAAAATACAGGCGAGTGCCACAAAAACTGGGAAATACTCCCAATTCGCCCAGATCCTGTCATATTTGAAACTGCACTAGGTATTGTTTAAAATTTCAGGTATTGCTTCATAACACTGACAGTTGCATGTATTGGCATTGTGGTTTTAATATGATTGCTGCATGAATCGCAGTTTGTGAACACACTTCTCTAAAAGCTTTGGGTGTGGTTGCTGAAGCTCTAAAATTACTGCAAAATCAACAAAGACCAAACATTAGAAAAATCTCTCACTGTCTTATTTTATTAGTAACTACCAAGGGCGGTTTTAAAGCGGTAATGGTGCTCACCTTTGAATTTATAAAGTTGATACCTTAATTTACTTGGAATAATTGTGCCATATTAATTAGTATTGATTATGAAATAACGACGAGTGCTGATTGTATTGTACTGTCTTATTTTAGTACTTGACATCATGAGATAAAAGCCAACAACATTGTTAGACCTGGCAGCTCTTGGCATGGTGTCCCTGTACTTTTTGCTTCTGTGCTGCAATTCGTTTTGGATCGTTTTGATACTCTGGGCACTTTACTACTGCTAACCACTGCTAAACTGCAAGTGCTCTCTGTCTAAATTGTATTGGTGATTGTTTATCCATGATTGGCATAATTGATTTACTAGTAAGTTCCTAGTAATGTACACTAGAGAGGCCCAGGGCCCGTTAAATCAAATGCTACTAGCGGGCCTGCAGCAATGATTGTGCCACCCACTGAGTAGCCCTGTAACCCTCTCTCAGTCTTGTGAGCCATCAGTTAGAGCTGTAGAAGTAGTGTCAGAGCATGATAGGTTGAAAACCTAAACGGTGCCTCAGCTTTAAAAGTTCTGCAGAGAGTTTAAGTGTCCTATTAAAAGCCTCACTAAAAAGGGGGAGCTGCAGAAGGTGCTGAGGGCCTGGCTGGCAGTAAAAGAGGCTGAGGTGTCCACAGAGAAGGAGACTGACACTGGGGAGGTGGATGTGCAAAGTATCCTTGATGTTTTGTTGGACAACCAAGGCCTGTCTGAAGGGAGGATTTCCAGGGCAGGCAGCTCTGTGTCTTCCAAAGGACTGACCCAGGAGGGACTTGAGCACAGGTGGAAAACCAGGAGGAACCAACTGGAAATGGAAAGTCTCAAGCTTGAAAGGAGCTGGAGCTTGCTAGGATGAGGAGGGAGGAGGAGAAAGCAAGAGTGGCTATGGAAAAAGAGAGAATTGCCATGGAGAAGGAGAAAATGCATTTAGCTCAAGAGCTGAGCTTGAAGGAGCTGGATTGCAGGAGCAGGTCCAGCACATAGAGTGGCAGTGTTTCTTCAGTGCAATCGGAGAGGAGAGGGCACCTTCCCAAGAGGGTAGACAAGGAATACACAAAGGAGGATTACATCAACTGGTGGGGCTATGAGGTAGCTCTTCACATACCTGAGAGAGATTGGGGGCAGGCCTGTGGAACTACTTTACAGCAGAAGGAAGTGATGCCTTGTTAGCACGAGGGGCAGTCAAGGAGCTTACCTATTCTAACATGAAGGATGACCTCATCCCCAGGTATGGCCTGACACCAGAGATGTACAGAAAGAAGTTCAGGGAAAGTAGGAAACTTGATTCCCAGACCTGGCTTGAGTATGTGGATTCATTCTGCAAAGCACTGGATGGTGAAGGGCAGTGAGGTAACAGATTACCAGGGGCTTTACAATTTGTTTGTATGGGAGCGCTTGTCTATTCTGTCTTTACCAGAGCTGCACCAGCACTTGATTGACAGCAGGCTTACTGAACCCACAAAGCTTGCTCAGGAGGCGCACCGTTGGGTGAGAACCAGGGTCCAGAAGAAGTTGTATGGGGAGACTCTGTCAAGGGTGGCCAGGGTCCCCAACAAAAGAAGGAGAGGGGACAAGGATAAAGTAAGGAGTTCTCTAAAGGGCCCCAAACTAGTTCCCAAGGTAAAGATTCCCAGCCCCCTGTTCAGGTAAGCATGCAGGAAAAGTGCTTTGCCTATGGTCAGGAAGGACACATAGGTAGTGTCACAGAGTCCTTTAATCGGGATCTGCACATCGCTGAACAAAAGGCCCACCTTCTGGCGTCACCAACTCAGAAAGCTATTTTAGCACAGAGTTATGATGAAACCAGTCGGGGGAAGGGAATTAGGGTAGGGAACAGCAGGGAGAGAGAGATCTGAAAAGTAAAGGTTAGAACAAATATGCATTTACTCATTCATAGAAATGTAACTCATCAATAGACTCTTGACTAAATGCGTCTCCGAGATATCAGATGGAGACCCCTTTTGAAATGAGGGCAAAGCCCCGTCTTTGAAGCATGGAACAAGGGTAAACTACAACCTCAGAATCAAGAGATGGCAAGAACTTTGGACTACGATTATACTCAGAATATCAATCCTGTAACATCTATGCCTTCACAACATAAACCTTTGATAATGACTTAGAAAATCTCAAAGAATTAAATATACTTTTCACATCTTAAGCTTTTCAAAGAACAATGAAAACTATGATTTGTTTATCTCCAGAAATACTTTCACATTCACAACAAGAAATGCCAAAAAGTTTTACTCATTGAACTTGAAGCGCTTTACTTAATAATACCAAGAAGCGTTTTTACTCAAGTAGCCTGAATCACTTAGATTGGTGTGCCAAGAACCTTTTACTTCTGTGAATTGAAGTGCTTTGATTGTCATGCCAAGCACGCTTTAAAGCCTGAGGACTGAAGCGCTTGAATTGTTGTGCCAAGAGCACTTTACATCTGTGAACTGAAGCGCCTGAATTGTCATGCCAAGAGCGCTTTACATCTGTGAACTGAAGCGCCTGAATTGACGTGCCAAGAGCGCTTTAAATCTGTGAACTGAAGCACCTGAATTGTCGTGCCAAGAGTGCTTTAAATCTATGCACTGAAGCACCTGAATTGTCGTGCCAAGAGCGTTTTAAATCTGTGAACTGAAGCGCCTGAATTGTCGTGCCAAGAGCGCTTTAAATCTGTGAACTGAAGCGCTCGAATTGCCGTGCCAAGAGCGCTTTACATCTATGAACTGAAGCACCTGAATTGTCGTGCCAAGAGCTCTTTACCTCTGTGAACTGAAGCGCTTTAATAGCTGTGCCAAGAGCGCTCCGCATCTGCGAACTGAAGCGCTTGAATTGCCGTGCCAAGAGCGCTTTACAACTATGAACTGAAGCGCCAGAATTGTCGTGCCAAGAGCGCGTTACATCTGTGAACGAAACGCTTTGAATTGTTGTGCAAAAGAGCACTTTACATCTGTGAACGGAAACGTTTTGAATTGCTGTGCACAAAAGCACTTTACATCTGTGAACTGAAATGCTTTGAATTGCTGTGCAAAAGAGCGCTTTACATCTGTTCTTTGAAATGCCTTTGATCGTTGCGCCAAGGCCGCTGTACTCTAGAAACTGGAAACGCTTTGCTCGTTATGCTAAGAAGCGCTTTACCTTTTGGAAGTAATGACTTCCCCCAAACTTGGATTCAGCAAGGCCGAAGCATGGGGTGGCCAGTATAGCACTTAGGGAAGAGTTAGCCCCAGTTAGTGGTGGGGAGCCAGCTGAGTTAACCATAGTCTCCCTGGGTGAGGGTGAGGAGGTCCAGAGAACCTACATGCCTGATAATAAATGAAGAACAGGCGGTGGGTGACCATCAATGGGAGGAGGGTCTTAGAGACACAGGAGCTAGTATGACAACAGTCCGCTGTCATCTGGTGTCTCAAGAGCAGGTAGTCCTTATTGTGGTTCACCAAGTTGTAGCAGCAGACAACAGTGAGTGCCAATGCTCAGGTTACCTTTGAATGGGGGTCTTGAGCGTAGTTGTGAGTCCATCCATGCCTTTTGACTGTCTGCTAGGCAATGACCTAAAAAATACTGCCTGGAAGGAGGTGGCACTCAGGTCCCATTTGGAAATTTTAGATTGCCAGAGTGGGTGTGCATGACCACATGGTCCATGGCTGCCAGAAAAGGTAGTGAAAAGGGCCTGGAGCCTGAAATAGTGGCCCAGGAGCCTGCCAAGAAAGGAAGGGGCAAGGGGAGTGGGAAACTTGCTCCTGAAATTCCCGTGGTCCGGGAGGAGGCTGAACCTGAGGCGGAAGCCCCAGAACCTACAGGGGAAGAGGTAGCTGAACTGGAGGACCTGTCTGAGCTGACCCATTGGCAGCAGGAAGGAGGCTCCACCAGGGAAGAGTTCTGTGCAATGCAGAAAACATGCCCCACCCTTGAGGGTCTTCAGAAACAGGCTGAGGCCCTAGCAGCTGGTAATACCTCTGGAATTCACCTCCTTTACTGGGAGAATGATCTTCTGTATAGTGAACCTAAGTTTGCTGAGCCTGGGGCTGCCCATGTTCTGGTGGTACTCCAATGATTCAGAGCCTTCCAACTAGGAATGATGTGCTCCTGGCAGGTCATTTGAGGCAGGGCAAGACCTTTGACAGGCTTGTCATCCACTTTTATTGGTTTCAAATGAGAACACACTTGGATGCGTTCTGCAGGACTTGTCAGACCTGCCAGGCAATTGGCAAATCAGGGAAGATGTGCAAGACTTCTCTTCAACCCTTTCCTGTCATGAGCACCCCTTTTGTGTGGGTGGGCATTGACCTTGTGGGGCCTCTGGATCCCAAAACAGCCATGGGCAACAGGTTTATTCTGGTCTTGACGGACCATGCCAACCGGTACCTGAAGCTATCCCCCTAAAGACTGTGACTAGACCCACAGTGGCCAGGGCACTGATTGGCATCTTTACCCATGTGGGTTTCCCGAAGGAGGTGGTATCTGACGACGGTATCAATTTCAAGTTGCTGTACATGAAGGTTATGAGGAAGGCTGTGGTGTAACAGACAAGTTCACCATAAATTATCACCCCTAAAGCAATGGGTTACCTGAGAAATACATCCGTACCCTGAAGGGCATGATTATAGGTCTCTCTGAACCCATGGGACATAAGTAGGACGTCTTGTTAACATGCCTGTTGTTTGTCTACAAGGAGGTACCACAGAAGGGGGCTGGCTTCAGCCCCTTTAAACTTCTGTACGGGCACCCTGTGATAGGACCTCTCAGTATGGTGAAGGAGGGCTGGGAGCAAACTTCCAGGAAGCAACCCCAGGATGTATTCAGTAACCTGTGGGGAAAAATCCACACACAGCTGTGTGCACATCAGAAAATTCGACACACGGGCTGTCCTGCGGCTGAAAATGTGACGCAGAGCCTGTGTCGCTGCTGGAGAAATGATGCAGCACCTATTCTCACTGCGGACTCTTCGCACAGCTCTTTGTAAATTTCACACACGGATCCTGGGCGTCAAGGTCCTGAAATCAACGCACGGCCTCCCTTGCAAGCAAGAAATCGACGCATCACTTGCTTTTCTAAAGCACCATCGCCCTTGCGGCTTTTATTTTTGACACATATCAGGTGCTTTATGCTAAAACAACGCATCCTTTGATTTCTATGGATTAAGACTATTTTTATTTAAAAATGTCATTTCTTTGCTTGTGTATGTTGGATTTTTGTTGTTTTGGTCCTATTTAATTTAGATAAATATTGGCTATTTTTCTAAACTGGTGTGGAGGCCTTTTGTGTATTTTTTTTTTTTTTTACTGTGTTACTGTGTGTGCTTTATACAAATACTTTGCACCTTGCCTCTGATATAAGCCTGACTGCTTGAGCCAAGCTACCAAGAGGGTTAGCAGGGTTTATCCGAGCTGTGTATCTCCCTTACCTTGACTAGAGTGAGGGTTCCTGCTTGGACAGAGTGCAAACAGACTGCCTTCCAGAGACCCCATTTCTGACAAACATGTTTCAATAACAAAAATCCTGACCAGATTGGGACCTTCTTCGGAATTTCCACTTTAAATAATTCATTTTGAGCAAAGAACCACATGTTTGTTTGCTCTGATTTTATGAGATTAGTGAAGCCAAATACCAAGTCATAAGAACCAACTTTGGTAAAGCATAGTAGTTTTTTTGTTTTCTGGCTTGATCTATTTGTTTCTTTTGTCTCACGTTTGTTACGTCCCATGCTCATGCATGCTTTTATGGGAAAGGTTTGCAATAAATGGGCAAAAACCTAACCTAATTCTACATGTTCCTGGAGTGCTTTCTTTGGCAGTTTTCGGTTCTTTCGCTGCAGTGCATGTTAGGCTTACACTATAATCCTCTTGCCTCACGTCATCTTGCAATGTATTCATTCACCAGTCCTCAAATATGTAAAAAGTGCACTTTTCAGCACATCTGGCTATTAGGTTTGATGATGATTATTTTGGTCCATTCAAAGTGAAATCATATTGTAGCTTTTGAATATTCTGGAAACGTGCCCTGTTTGCGGTCTAACTAGAATGGAAATGGGCAGCATTGTTTGACATCAAATCATCATGGATTAAGCCCACATTCTTCATCTATCTTGATATTTAATACGGGCATGTGCCACGTTTGGCATTCCAGAGAAATTAGAGGCAGTGGGATGAAAGGACAAAGGCTGGGGACTCATTCGAGCAGGAGGCATTATAGAAAACAGATGTGTTTGCATCGTGCTCTCCGAAATGGAAACACTGAGTGCCCAGTGCAGTCAAAGTGAAAAACAGTTGAGGGATTTTTTGGGACTAACATCTTTTTTTTGGGCATTCATTATTTTTTGGCTTTTCCAATTGTTTGCCATCATGCCAAGTAATGGAAAAGCGAAGGGAAGCAGGGCTGGACTACATGCATTAAAAAAAGTACTGCAATTCGTAAACATGGGTGGTTTTAGGGAGGTCTCCCGTCACTGCTGATGATTCTCAGATGGCACTGCGAGTCTTTAACAGGGTTGCATGTGTTGTTTCGCCGGTCTGTGCTTGAAAATGGTTGATAACTTTGCTCTATTGTTTACAAATGTTTATCTCGCTACATGGAATAAGCATTCTACTTTTGTGGGGAGTGTTGCAAACACCGCGAGCGTTCCTAAAAACAGAGATGTGATAATAACCTTATCACCTTCTCCCCATACAACAACTGTGTATTCATGACCAGATGTTTGGAATTATTGAGGAGGAATGAGTTCTATTCTGATACACTTTCACATGCAGTTTAAATTGTTCCGAAGTGAAAAATTCATACTCTGCATGGTGCTCAGGAGATAAATTGAAATGATATTTGACAAATGTAAGTGAGGTGTTTTCTTCTGTGAAAAGTTTTTTAGAGCTGTTTATGACCAGTTCTTTAAAATAGATTCGGATGCAGTGCAGTAGCCAAAAACTATGCGCTGCTCTGCATGAGAAGGAGAGAGCTGGACAGCACCATATTTACAGAAATATGGCACTCTCCTCCCCTCTCCCTAGCGTCAGTGCAGATATCTGCTGTATGCCACGCACACACTACTTTAAACCACATTGCAAGGATGTGCGTGAGAGTCTAACATAGATTTTGTACTTAAAGAATACCCTTCCAGTTGAAAATACTGGGACATATTTACAAGACTCGTGGCAAGTAACATTGCTGCGCTGCCCTGTGCCACATGGAAGGGCAAAAATGCACCATATCTACAAGATACTGCACATTTCTGTCCTCTCCCCTTGCACTGGCTTACAATGGGTTGCCCAGCCCCGACGCAGGCATTCTTGCACCATGGTGCAAGTGTGCATATGTCACAGATAGGATTCTTTCTGTGCAGAAAGGGACACCTTCCTGCACAAAAACAATCCTGGAAGGCTTGCTCCTCTTTCTATGTGTGCTGCAGAATGGAGAGTACATAGAAAGCAGAAAATCCAAGACGGAATAAAGATATTTCTCCTTGTCGTGTGTTCCCTGGGGAGGAGTGGGAGGAGTAAGATTTTGATGCATTTCCGGATTTACAATGCCATGTAAATCTGGGAGTGCGTCTAAACCCATAGGTGTTGTGTGGGAAAACCGACCTCAAAGCCCATGGAATGGGCGCTGTGTTGGCTTTCACCATATGAAAAAGCCATGAAAAGCCACGCACAGTGACTTCGTGTGGTCTTGTAGATATGGGCCTGCACTATGCGCCACGGATGTGTCACAAAAAGTGATAAACGGGTGGCGCACAGGGCTTCTATATACGCCCCATTGTGCGTAGAAACACTTTGTTAGAAATGGGGTCTCTGATTGGCAGCCAGTTTGCACTCTGTCCAAACAGGGACCCTCACTCTAGTCAGGGTAAGGGTGATAACTAGCTCAGATAACCCCTGCTCACTCACTTGGTAGCTTAGCACAAGCAGTCAGGCTTATCTCAGAGGCAATATGTAAAGTATTTGTACAAGACACACACAGTAGCACAGTGAAAAACTACAAAAGGACTTCAAACCAGTTAAGAAAAATAGCCAATGTTTATCCAAATTAAACAAGACCAAAATGACAAGCATCCAACATTCACAAGCAAAGATATGAATTTTTAAAATTAAAAGAGTCTTAATCCATAGAACTCAATGGATGCGTTGTTTTAGTACAAAGTACCTGGTATGTGTATAAAATAAAGCCGCAAGGGGGATAGTGTGTCAGAAAAGCAAATACTGCATTTTGCTCCTTACTCGCAAGTGAGGCTGTGCTTTACTTGCACCAGAGACCGTGCATTGATTCTTTTCCCAAAAGGGAGGCTCCCTTCTAAGGACCAAGGGACTGGATTTGGCACCACTTAGCAAGTCAGGACTCCCAGTAGGAGAGTCCAGACACTAGCAGATGAAGTCTTTGATGTCCCTGAGACTTCAGAACAGGGGGCAAGCTCAGTCCAAGCCCTTAGAGAAACTTCACAAGCACGATTTCAGAAAGCAAAGTCCATTTCTTTCCCTCTTGAGACAGAAGCAGCAGGCCAGATCAGCAAATCAGCAGTCAGAGTGGCAGGTCCTCCTCAAGCATCAAGCTCTTCTCCTTGGCAGAGGTTCATCTTGATCCTGAAGTAATCTGAAAATCTGGGGGTTTAGGTCCACTATTTATACTCATTTCTGCTTTGAAGTAAGCAAACTTCACAGGAAAGTCTCTGTTGCTCACAAGATTCTGTCTTGCTCAGGCCTGGCCCTAGACACACTCAAGGGGGTTGGAGTATGCATTGTGTGAGGACAGCCCTTTCAGGTGTGTCAGCTCCTACCTTCCCAATCTAGCCTAGGAGACTCATCAGGATATGCCGAACAGTCCCCAGCCCCCTTTGTGTCACTGTCTAGTGGGAATTCACAAACAGCCCAACTGTCAGTCTGACCCAGACATGAATTTCACAGGCAGGCAGAGGCACAGAATGCATAAGCAAGAAAATCCCCACTTTCTAAAAGTGGCATTTTCAAACAGACAATCTGAAAACCAACTCTTCCAAAAGATGTATTTTTAAATTGAGAGTTCAGAGTCCTCAAACTCTACATCTCTATCTGCTGCCAATGGGAAACTGCACTTAAAAAGGCAGTCCCCATGTTGACCTTTGGGAGGGATAAGCCTTGCAATAGTGCATACTGAATTCAACAGTATTTCACTATCAGAACATTTAGAACACATTAGCACATGTCCCACCTTTTAAATACACTGCACCCTGTCCATAGAGCTACCTAGGGCCTATCTTAGGGGTGACGTAAATGTAGTAAAAGGGAAGGTCTGGGCTTGGTAAGTGGGTGCACTGGCCAGGTCGAACTGGCAGTTTAAAAATGCACACACAGATACTTCAGTGGCTGGTCTGAGACGTGTTTACAGGGCTGGGTGGCACAAGCAGTACTGCAGACCCACTAGTAGCATTTGATTTACAGGCCTTTGTCACTTCTAGCACACATTACTAGGGACTAACTAGTAAATCAAATGTGCCAATCATGGATAACCAATCACCAATACAATCTAAACAGAGAGCACTTGCACTTTAGCACTGGTTAGCAGTGGTAAAGTGCCCAGAGGATCAAAACCAGCTAAAACCAATTACAGTACAGGATCCAAAAACAGGGGGTCAGAAGCAAAAAGTACAGGAAAACCACACCAAAAGCTGCTAAGTGTAGCACACTTTAACACTTTTCCTACATTGTATGTGTGCTGCACAGTGCAGCAGGCGTTCAAAGTCAGAAAAGAAAGGAGAAATTAAAACATTTATCCTTTTAGAGCCTGCTTTCACATGGTGTTAACTTTTGGCACAAAACCCTGTCTACTATTGTTTGTAGGGAGGATTTTGCATCAAAAGGCATGTGTGGTTGTATGGGAATGCCCTTGGCACTGAGTAACGCAAAGCAGTGTGTTGCACTGCTTTTAGTTTCCTTTAGAGTACTTTCTAGCACAAACAAGTTTTGCACTGGAAAGTAAATAAGTGAAGAAAGATTGTGGCCCTGATTTAAGAGGGCCTAATGCCACTTTAGCACCATCATTTGCTTTACTCTAAGGCAGCGCTAGGGTGGCCATTTCCCTGCGCCATATTCACAAAGTGGCGCATTGCATACATAGCACCACTTTGTATCCCTTTGTGCTACAATATGCTTGTGTAATTCTTCTTTGTGTCATTTTTTCAGCATTTTTAATGCCTGCTCAAAGCAGGCATTAAAAGGGGGAACATCATTGTTTATAATGGGCCCCTATGTACTGTTCAGGGTTAGCGCCTAAAAATGTTGACGCTATTGCCCCCTATCCTGCGCCATGGTGCTCCATATCCTAGGTATGGTGCACACATGATGGTGGCAGGGGGCGCTAAGCGGTGGAAGGAAAGTGGTGCTGCACTGGATGCAGCACCACTTTCCGTAAAATCTGCCCCTTTGTTTCAAATTGCGCCACTTTTGTGATGCAAACACAGCGTAAAATCTTAGTAAATATACCCCTGAGTGTTCTCCATTTGCAATTCATACATTTTTACAGTTGAATTAATGTAGATTGTTGTGCTTGCACAATGTCGATTTTAGACGTTTGGTAATTTTTAATCATATTGAATTTTTGAACCTCAGAAATGTCAACTCAATATCATGTGGAAGAGTCTAATTTTTATTTGAGAATCTTGCAGAGATCTAAATATTGGGCAACATGATTCAGTGTGAGAAGTTTAACTAGATGCAAAGCGTCACTTTTTTGTAATCTAGAAAGTAGGCGAGACTTTACGCTAGTCGGTAACTGAAAGATTCAAGGCCACCTTTCATTCTAAGAGGCTTTCAAAACATGACTTAACATGTCCAGCCCTTCAAGCAACACGGCAATTTTTCTTATTTTGAACGCTTACAGCGTTTTTTTTGTTTTTTGTGCTTTGGATTTCATAAGGGACATTCCACAGTTGTTCCACGGCAGAGACACCTTTACAAATGGCGTGGGATGGGAATAGTGAAGCCAGAATCTAGATGTGTCACAATATTGTGAACCCAATATTGAGGGACAAAATATTGAAAAGTAAGTTTGTATAGATTTTGTATACCCAATGTAAGTACCTTGGTGAAATTTATATTTTCAAGGTACATAGATGTGACCTTCAGAACAGCAAATAAATACCTTCCTCTGGGTACTTACCGCTTTGATATTTTACCCCTTGGTAATCTGGTCAGAATATTGTAACCCATCAATATTTTAGCTTCGATAGTCCCTACCACAATCAAACAAACCAGTGCCTTTTCCTAGATGTGTGGCTTGCACAGACGTCAAACCATGTTCGATTCAAAATAGCACCTCACCGGCCTTCATCTGTGACACCCAACTATTCCCGCTCAGAGTAGATGACACCCATGCAGCTTTCAACCATAAATGCAAGTTCTGACCTGAAATCCAAGGTAACACATGTAGACCGAGTTGAACACCATTAATGTAACTTACTTTTCTGTGATAATAGTTTTCATGGATGGCCTATCATGTTCTATTCTACCTGATCAAACCACAAATCTGATCATCACACATGACACTGAACCTTCACTTTGAGACATTAATGTTGAACATCATCAACCCATAATGCGAGCCCCGTCGCGAGTCCGTCAGGCAAAAGCAACATCACCACAAGACAGCAGCGAGCTACACAAATGATAACCACTATGCATCTAGCTACTGTTGCTTACCAGATAATAAATCCTAATTTACACTGCTGGCCAAATCATGGTTATCCCATCTGCCTTTAGACAACTATATGCAGAGAAAAACAAATGTAAATCTATTCAGTATTGATCAATGCCACTCAGTTAAGGGGCATATTTATAAAAAGTGGTGCTGTCCCAAGTAGACCTGCATATTCTTCCAGTGAGGCAAATCCTAATATGCCCCACTTTAGAAGACA
This sequence comes from Pleurodeles waltl, assembly GCF_031143425.1. Lineage (NCBI taxonomy): Eukaryota > Metazoa > Chordata > Amphibia > Caudata > Salamandridae > Pleurodeles > Pleurodeles waltl. Next base: position 641,662,116 of record NC_090443.1, on the reverse strand, counting down.
ATATAAGTAAACGATTTTTCTCAGAAGTCTGAAACAAACTTTTGATGGAGCGTCATGTCATCAGCAAGCATGCAAGGGAATGGAGACACCTGACATAAAACCTCAGAAATCAATTATAAATTTCAGTATGATTCATTTAACCACACAAATGATGCCCCAAGCTGAAACGCAATTCAAAGTGCTTTATTACAAGTTAATGCTCCAAGTTACATAAATGATTCTCAAAACAAGGCTATAAAGGTATAGAATCAATATAGGCTCCTCAAACCTCCTAAAGTAGTTCAGACAAACTAACATTAAAAACAATAAGCACTCAATGATAGATTTGGGTAGAGTGAAGTGTGGTAGAGTGGAATGGGGTAGATTGGGTGGATTGAAGTATGGTAGATTGGAGTGGGGTAGATTGTAGTAGACTGGAGTCCAGCAGATTATTGTGCAGTAAGGTAGAGTGGAGTGTGGTAGATTAGACCATAGAGGTGTTGGATAGATTTCAGTGGAGTGAGGTATATTGGAATAGAGTTGGATACATTAGATTGTGGTAGATTGAAGTGGAGTGGGATTGACTGGGTTCAACTGAGTGGAGTAGGGTAGACTGGAGTGGAGTGGTAGATTGGAATTGTGTAGATTGGGGTAGAGTGGGGTAGTCTGGAGTGTGGTAGATTGTAGTAGAGTGGGATAGATTGAATTGTAGTGGGGTGGATTGGGGTAGACTGGAGTAGAGTATGGTAGACTGGGTTAGAGTGATGTAGATTGAAGTGAGGTAGATTGGAGTGGTGTGGGTTAGTTTGTTGTAAGGTGAAGTGAGGTGGGTAAATTAGGGAGGGGTAGATTGGAGTGGAGTAGGGTAGATCAGAGTGAAGTGGGGTAGATTGGGTGGAGTGCAGGTGAGTAGAGTGCAGTGGAGTAGAGTGGAGTGGAGTTGGGTAGATTGGAGTGGAGTAGATTGTGGTAGATTGTTGTGAGGTGGAGTGGGGTGGAGTGGATTGAGGTACATTGGTGTGGAGTGCAGTAGATTGGAGTGGGGTTAGTGTTGTGGAGTGGAGAGGCAAGGAGTGTCATGTTGTGTCATAGAGTGAGTAGTGTAGATTGGAGTGGCATCAAGTGGTGTGGCAGGTTGCAGAGTGTCCTAGAGTTGTGTGGCATGTTGTAGAGTAGAGTGACCTGTCGTAGAATGGAGTGGTGTGGCATAGAGTTGAAGGGCATAGTGAGGAGTGGATTAATGTGGAGTATGCATGGTAACGTAGCACACTGCCATTACAGACGACACATTTACAAATCAAATGACCATTACATTTGCCCCAAAATGCGGTTTTACTGCACACAAATGATAATGTATGCAAATGTCATCACCGGGGTCATTGATGTATTTGGTCATCTTCAAAAATTTGTTTCCACCACTCTTCAGAATTACAAAGTGCTTAATTTGTAAAAAATTTCATATATTCTGAAACATCAGCACAGTGCATTTTTTTTTGTTATGTGCTAGATCAGTGGTTCACAAACGGTGGTCTGGGAACCCCTGGGGGTCCGCAAAGCCTCCTCAGGGGGTCGCGACTGCTTAGGAAATTAAATAATATTAACAGTTTAGGTCAGTAATGACTTAGTGGGGGGTCTTGGATTCCAATAATGATTCAGTAGGGGTCCCTGGGTTCCAGTAATGATAAAATTGGGGTCCACTGAAGTCAAAAGTTTGGGAACCACTGTGCTAGATGATAGAATACCCTATGACTATTGTCTTTGAATGCCCGGCAAATGCAACAAGATAAGAACAAGATTTAAAGACCTGTTTACAGAAAGCAAGTTTGTGGAAGGATATAGTAAACAAGGTTTGGGTAACGGGAGGGACAAACTCGAGGTGGATAGCCTAAAGCAAATAAAACCAGAAAATAGAAAGCCAGAAAATGTGAGTTACAAATCACAAAGCCAATGGTAAACAACAGATGGAATGTATTCCTATGTCAGCTTTCTGAATGTTCCCAAGATATCTTTAGCAAACCAGATGCAACCTAAAAATGACTTAATAGCAGACCTGTGTTCCACCAGAAGACCTGAACCAAATCCTGTGGTTTTTATGCAGTCTTTTACCCTCAAATGTTTACTTTATCTAGCCAAAGCAGTCTGCCCAATCTATTGCCAAAATGATGCATGTTTTACACATTGCAGAAGAGAGATTCATGGAACACATGCTGGTGTTTTCGAGTCTAGCATAGTGTGCAGGCACTTTATGTATTTACAACAGTAAGTCATTTGCTCAATGATTTGAGAATCTGACAACTCAGCCTGTTTAAAAGCACCCCTTAATCTCCTGACTGCCTCCTATGTTTTTATAACCCCCTTATTGCCAGGCAGATTATCCTTTGAAGCTATCTACATTATGTTAAGTCACATTTTCAAGAAGAACAGTGCTACCATAGGCTAAGAAGCAATAGCACTTAGTGCAGGGCCTAGTATATTTCTTAGTGTTTCCATAAGAACCCTGGATCATGAGTGTGTGGTTTTAGGCAAATCACTGATCACACTCTACCATGGTTCAGACCAGGTTTGGTTCTCTTCCAAGTGTCCTTCTCAAGCTGACCTCCAGACCCAGCCTGTGTGTAATGCATCTGGAAGCAGGTAGCACTGATGCTGGCTCCAAACAGGAGAACCCTCCAGATGGGCACACGAGTGGAGATCTTTGTACCTGATTGTCATCATTCTTTGTGAACTAGCAATTAAGAAAAGACAAGAGTGTGGGTCTGGCTTGGAAACAGCCCCACCGTGAACAAAAGAAACTGAAGTTATGTTATATTATGCTGATTTGTAGGGTGCACTATCACCTTGCAGGGTGTCCTGGTAAGGAGCAGGTTTGAGCTCAGCCAAACTTATTTATCAAGGTTTTGCTTCTCCCTTCCACCACACAAGGAGGCACCAGGGGGCAACACAAAAGTGAGATTATCAAGTCACACAAGACCACCTTGTATGGCCCTGCATGGCTTGATCAATCTAGAGTAAGGAAAGACATAACAAATCAATGCCTTGCATTATTCTGCACCAGTAAGTTGTTCCATGGGTTGAGCACGTGTGTTTTCAAGCATCCACCCATGTATTCTGGCAGATTCCCAGATTTATCATGACAGGAAGACCTGGGAATGTGTCAAAATGCTATGCCTCTCCAGGTGAGGTGTAACGAGGAACTATATTTTTATTTCAGATTTTTTCCTCTTTCTACATGTGCTGCAGGAAAATGCCAATCAGGATTGTTTTTGTGCAGGAATCTGTCCCTTCTTGCACAAAAACAATCCTGCCTACAATGCATGCACTGTTGCAACATGATGCAAGGGTGAATGCTTTGGCTCTAGGCAGACAAAAGTGTGCCAGCGCTAGAAAAGGACAGGAATGTGCAATACAGTGTTAAAAATGGTGCATTTCTGCCCTTTCACACAGCACAGCAAGGAGGCATGCTGTATTCCACTCAATAAAAGATTGATAAACACATTCCCTAGAGTCTAGTGGGACTACTCAAAAGGTTAGGTCTTCAACGTCTTGCAGAAGTGAGAAGGAGGCTATTATGTGTAGTGACAGGTTGTTCTAATCTTTAGGAGCAATGTTGGAGAAGGCTCGACTTCTGAATCTGGCTTTCTGTGTGTGTGGGATGTGTGCAAGTAGAAATCCAGATGTGCGCATATTTCTGAAAGGTTTGTGAAAGCAGATGCGGTTGTTGAGGTGTGCTTGCCCGGTATTATGCAGTGCTTTGAAAGTGTGGCTGAGGAGTTTGAATTACACTTGTTTGTGTGTATGGTGTGCCAGTGGAGCGTCTTTGGTTATGGTGTGATCTACATGTGGTGAGGTTCTGAATGGTCTGCAGCCTTCTGGTGGGTTTGAATTTGATTCCAGCATTGAGTGCATTCCTGTAGTCTAGTATTCTTATGACCAGGGCATGTGTGACTATTTTCTGGGTGCTGATAGGGAGCCTTTTGAAAATATAACTCAGCATCTTCAGGGTATGGAAGCTTGAGTTGGGTATGGCGTTGACTTAGGAGATTAAGTTGAGTTTGCTGTTTATGACGATTCTGAAGTTCTTGCATGGGTGCTGGCGGTGAGTGAAGTGCTCTTCTGAAAGATCATGATTTTGGTCTTCTTGGTTTTCAGCATTAGATAGTTGGTCTTTACCCAGTGGGTGATTTCAGGCATGCAGGGATTGAACTTGATCCGAGTACTGGGAATCATGGATGAGGGAGAGAATGAGTGGCTTGTTGTCAGGAGAGGACTTGATGATACAAGACTGGATGACATGGCATCAGATGAGTAGGCGCCAGACTGACTGACTAGGACTTTCAAGTCACAAAGGAGCAGAATTATCGGAGTGTGTCCTTGTATTTGGATGTTGTGCAGGTGTTGGATCAGGATGGAGACAGTGTCAAAGGCTGAGGAGGGGTCCATGATGATGAGAGCCACTGTGTCTCCTCTGTCCAGAGTCATGCGGATGTCATCTTTGGCTGGGTCTGGGACCAGACTAAGAGGTGTTGAGGAGTTGGTGGTATTTGAGGTATCTGTTGATGATTTTCTCTAAGTCTTGACCAGGAATGGTAGCAGGGAGATCAGCCTGTAGATGGCAAATGTTGAAGGGTCTACAGAGGGTGTCATCAGCAATGGCAGGACAGTTGCATGTTTCAAAGCATCTGGAAATGTCACAGAAGAGGTGAAGACATTCAGAATGGGTATGAGTATGGTGCTGATGGTTGCAGTCTGCTAGAGTAGGCAGGATGGGGGAAGGGTCCAATGGAGCTCCTGAGTGGACGTACCTCATGGTGATGGTGGTTTCGTCTGGGGTGATAACGGGCCATGTGGTTAGCACTGATTCTTTGGGTAAGATTGGGAGGCATTTGGCAAGGTCTGTCGCACCCATTCATTTGCCATATGTACAGTCAAACAAATGGCAGCGCTCAGGAATAACTAATCAGCAGCCCCTTGCTAAAAAATTGCTCATGGAATCCCTAGTGGTATCTCTCTCCAAACAAGTCACTTCAGTGTGTGGTTCTTCACCATTCAGAAAAGGAATGCAGGTAGTGGACTGCCACTGTGGGAAGCTATGCTCACCCCTATCATGTGCAGTGCTAAACCACAAATATCCAATATGGAGCCCACTTTGCTTGCACAACTAATACCATGAGCCAAACTTTAAAGGGGAACATCAGAAAGTATGTGTTCCAGCATTTGCAGAATTGCCTTTGATATGTCCATTATTTACCCTGTATTGTTGGGATGATCATGAGTTTACTGCTTCTTCCTTCCGTCAAGTGCAGCCTAAAGCTCTCAGTATTTCCCTGTATAAGTGTCTAGTTATTACTTTATGTTTGAAACCCCTGAGCTAATTAACTCTTCTTGCTGAAAGCGCTAGGTCGAGTAGTAGAGGCACAAACTGCCAACACCTCACTTCAATAATAACAACCTCTCCTTTGAAAGTCATACGCCTTCAAACTAATCATACCTAATCTCCTATAGCTCATCTATTATTCCCACTAACCATCTGCATGAACTCACAAATTTCCCACTACTAGTCATGCATAATTTCTATTGATTCAGTCAACCATAAAGGAACTGGAGTGAATGCATGCCATCATTTAACTGAGAGCACAAGACTAATCCCACTAGTCAACAATAACAAATAACCACTGGATCAGCTCCTAACCTTGGATTCCAAAGCAGTATACTGAATAATGTAAAGTCCTTCAATGCATCACATGGGGTAGTAGCCACTATACAGATCCAAAATGAGCACTACTCCCTCAAACGCACAAGATTAAGCACTATAAGGATATACATAAATAAGCATCTGGGGCTGCCACCTACCTTCAAGTCACAGATTTGCAAACATTTTGCACTAGATTTGCATCACAACAGTGACGCAAATTGGCACATTTTGTTTTGCTTTTACTTTCCAGTGCAACGTGTCACTTCAAAGTAATGCAAAGTAGTGCTTTGCGTTGCTTTGTATAACTCAGCATAAAGGAAACAATCCATGACGAGTGCATGAGCATTCCTATGCAATCCATTATTCTTTATGCAAAACCCTATCTACTACCAATACTAGACAGTGTTTTGCACCAAAAAAAAAACATTTTGTAGTAGGCATATTTCTCCTACCTTCCCACTTTGCATGTGTGCTGCTCTGTACACTGAAGTTTTCTAGGTTTGTCTAGGAGTAATATTTTGCACTGGAAGAGTACCTTTCCAGTACACAACCTATGCTAGACATCGCACATACACACTTGCACTATTGTCTGTATCTTGCGCTCAGCAGCATAACTGTGCGTCAGTGCTAGAGAGAGCGCAGGATAGTACAATATCTCTCGATATGGCAATTTCCTGCTTTTCCCTGTCATGCAATACATTGTGGCAACTTTGGGTGCTGTGCTGTGTTCTGTAACATGTTTCTAAATGTGTGCCAGTGGCTCTATTTCTGTGCATTAGTTGCACAGCGTAATATGTTTAAATGTTGTAGTCCTTACTCGATTTGCTTCCACTAAGACAGCTGGACTACTACATTTGAAAATGATGACTTGAAAGAGAAAAGTCAATGATTGAAAATATGTTGTCCTAAGGCAATTGAACTAGGTGGACATAGCAGCAGGCAATACAGAAAGCAAGATTCCTAAGAAGCTCCGAGGTCATGGGGAGCACCATCAGGGAGTCCTGTTTCTTAGTCCATAGCAGTCTCCCCACTGAGTCCTACTGGCTCATATACTTACTGGAAAAGCTGTATGCAAACAACATCATCTAGAGTGCTGCCAGCTAATAAAACAGCACTGTCCAAATTTACTTCTAGCTAGGGGTATATGAAGTTCACATAATCACCATTAGAGTAATTACACAAAAATGCATCTTGCTCAAAAAGATGATACAAAGAAGCAAATTGGAAAAAGGCATCATATGTGAAGCACCGCTCCACAATTTCGAACAGGTACTGCCACTTACTCTAACCTTCTCCTGGTTCTTCACTAGCAGTTTGCCCAATTCAATCCCACCTATTTAAATTTGGCCCATCTTTCCCAATTTTTCAAATTTTCTAGTCACATTTTTGCTTCTTTCTATGCCCTGTGTTTTTATTTTTCATTTAGCCCCTTCATCTGTGTTGCTTGTTTGATTGATTCCCCCAACAACACACCTACATATGTGCCAACAACCTGTCCCAGAAGCGCTAGGTGTGAGGGAGGCTACCCTGTGCCAAATGTTTTCAGATGAGGAGGTGGCTGTCCTAGTTTTAATACAAATTCAATGATATTTTTAATTTTATTAGTTTACAGAAGGCACAATATAGTGATAGGTTTCTTAGCATAGAAATATGTATGTGTATGTTACACAGTAGCAGTCACCACAGTTTAGTTTTAGTTAAGTCAGAGTTTCCATTCATCTAACAAGGGACAAAAAATGAAGGGTCCCAAAATGCCCTTAGGAAATTTTGGGAAGCAATACTGAAAACATTGCTAAACTGAATCACACCATAATTAGCAAAAAGTTAGAACTTTACTCAGAAAGTCTAACTAATGTTATTTGTTGTAAACCTGTTCACCCATTTCTGAAAAACTCATTCTAATAGAGGTACTCAGGTTGGTCATGGATGGGTTAAAAAGTTAGGTATGTCTGGACAAACTTAGAAAATATAAAATGAGGCAGAGTAATGATATCTTTATCTGAGGGGGCAATGGGATGACTGTTTGAAGGGCTGGGTGTAACTTGGATAATGTGTTGTGGTGGCCAGTACAGGGCTCAGGGACATGGTCCTTATTAAAATGCATGTAGTGAAAGCCTATTTAAAAGGGTGACTAAAAAAAGCCCTTGTTAAGGATGATCATAGATTTTAATCACAATATAAATCATTTCTTGGTGGTTGGTGTTACCATACTCAGTTTAGGAATTGTGCTGATGTTACTATGTAAAAATGCTGATCCTCTAATGGGAATTGATGAATCATGTTTGAGAGATAACTGTTTCCTCAAATGATTTTTCCAATTAGGTTATGGAAAGTGCCTTAGAAACAAATTTGTCTATACATTCCTACTATCATCCTCACCCATGTGAAAATAAAATCAGATATCCTGAGTAAAACACACTGAGGGGTCCACCTTAGGGAAAAAGCAGCTTCCCTACCCTCTCTGGCACATGCAGGGAAACATATGTGTGGTCAGATCTGGCGGGAGCATTTTTTTATATCTTGCCAAATGGGAGCAATGACAAAGGGCCTGATTTATAGTTTGGCAGAGGAGATTATTTTGTCACAAACATGACGGATATCCCATCTGCTGTATTACAATTCCATTTTAGCCTATGGAACTTGTAATATGGCGGAGGGGTTAGCTGTCATATTTGTGACGGAGTAATCCCTCCAGGCCCTAAGTCTGCTCCCAGTGGGGAGGAGTTTTGAGTTTTAAAAATGCTCCCTCCTGCTGGGACCAGCCTTGAGATCTGTTTCCTTGTCCACACTGATGCTGGCAGGGAAACAGATCAACACATTGCTACCACCCAAACAGAACAGCATAAGTAGCTGCTCCCACAAGGTTGGGAGTAATGCCAGTTCCTGCTGCATGTGGGAAGTCGGCTTGGGTTACATGGACCCAGGGGCTCCCCCCACAACCCCTACGTTGTGCATGGAGGGTGCCCTGGCTGGACACTGGGGCATCTCCCTTTAACTAATGCAAGCCCCTGACAATGGGGTCTCTTGTGCCATAATAGGCTCAGGGATGGAGGCTGCATAGCCCTCCCTTTTAAAATGAGTAAGGCCCTAGAGGATGTGGTTCCTTGGGCCTGAGGAGTCGGGGAAGGGGGAGCTACATGGCCCACTTCCCCCTCTAAATGCAATACAGCATTGCGGAATGTGGCCTGTAGGGCCTAAAGAGGCTCGAGGAGGAAAGCCTTGTGGCTTTCCTCCTCTTTACAAAAAATATATCCGGCCCTGGAGGATGGGATCCCCTGGGCCTTATGAGGCTCAAGGAGGGGGGCTGCACAGTTTCCTCCCCTTTCATACAAAAATGGACCCAGGTATGAGAAAGGGCCTCTTTTGACATTTTTTGCCTAGAAAGTTATATTATTTCAAAATGTAAGTACTGTGTGCCCCTGCTGTACAGGTTCCCAGTGCCTTGGGCCCCTGCTATCCAGGTTCCAATTGGCAGATCACTTTCACCCAAAAATATACTATGTTTGGCACTTCAGCCACATTTGTAAGTCCCTAGTAAGTCCCTTGTAAATGGTATAGTCCTGGTACTTAGGGTACTGAAGAGAGCCCCTCAGAGCTGCAGCACCAATTGTGCCTCTCTGAGAGGCCCCACACCATCCTCATGCAGGCTGCCATTACAAGTGCATGACAAGGTGAATTTAAAGTTGCAAACTCAACATGGCACTCACCCAGACTGCATGCAATATAGGTAAGTAACCTCTCTGACAGGCCTTACAGCCCTACGGTAGAGGGCACTATAATGCATGTGGGGGCATTTGTGTGCATGAGCAAATATGCCTCTACTGTCTCTCTGCTAAACCTTAAGACATAGTAAGTGTACAGGAGCCAGAGCAAATGCATGTGCTGGACACTGGCTACTACGAGTTCCCCAGCTACATGATGACCTCGTACATAGTGAAGGTGTTACACCTCCTCCACCAGGCAGTCACCCGCGCCAACATTCAGCTTCAAATGCATTACTGTCTTTGAACCCGGACCCCAGCCTCTGCTGCTAGTATCAGGTGGCCGCCCAATGCTTTTGCCTCCACTTTAGTTGGCCTCCCCCTGTCTGCACCACACCTCAGGTGTGGCAGGCGAGGTGACCACTCCATTTAATTTTCATCCATCTTGGATGTCAGGAAAATACCCAATCAGGGTTAAGGATCCCTACACAGAGGAAGTGTTGGCTTAATGGGTGTGGCCACCTTAAGGTAGGTGGCCCATTGGCCACTACCAGGTACGCCCCACCCAACACCACCTAAATGCCATATTTAGTGGACATCCCTAGACCAACAGATCAGATTTGATGGACACCAGAAGACCAGGAATAAAGAAGACCTGAGTCGCAAGAACAAAAGTCCTGCTGCTCAAATAGAAATTCTGCCTGTTGCACCAAGAACTCGGCAATCACTGCTGAGGTGTCGCCTGGAAACCTGAAGGAATCTACAAAGCCCCAGAGCACCTTTAGTCTTCTGAAAATTGCCAAGAACCTCCCTCAGAGTGAAGGTATCACTCCCTTGCACCCTGCAGTCAAGGAACCAATGGCGTCCAATTCACTGACCAGCCACTGACTAACAAACCAGGCCTGGCAGCCTGGCCAGAATCCGCACAAAAGACTCAAAGGACAAAACCTACCAGTGTGCCAAGTTTGGTGGCACTCGGACTGTCAGGGCCATTACAATTGGTACTGGGCCCCAACATCGAATACCCAGAAGCAAAGTCTACTCTGGACTCTAAAAAGCCCAGAAGAAAGCCACAGTCAAGGGACTTAGGAACACTCAAGAACCATCCCCTAGAATGGCCTTGCTGAAATACAATCTACCTTCAAGTTACCTGCTCCTTACTCCAAGGACTCCAAGTGCACAACTCCTGGCTGACCTATCTGCACTGCAACCGAACTCCCTGGCCCCTGCATGACAAAACAGCTGTGTTCTAGGGGTCCCTAACTGTATGTGACCTCCACCTTCCAAGGGGACCCACCTGGGCTTACCTTTAAGTCCATCTGTGCAGTGTGTTTCCAAGTTGTCCCGTCTCTGTTGTTCACCAGTTCCAAGACTTTCAGTCACTGCTCCAGCTTGCACTTGAAACTGCCTGAACTTCTGTGGTTGGCCCACAGGCCGTCTCAGTGACACTTGTGAAAACATTGCCTGGTTTTATATGCATTTTTAAAGATTTTCCCATTGATTCCTTTGGTGTGTAATTACGCACAAAAAACAGAACATTTTTTAAACTTTGAAAAATCATAACTGAGAAAGTACTTACCGTATATTGATCATCTTGGTCTTAAAATTTTATAACCATGTGAAGTATTTTTTTCTAATTAGTGTTGAGTTATTCTTTTGAGCGTGTGTCCACATTTATTGATACTGTGAGTATAACAAATGTGGAACAAACACATTTCCATAAGCCTAACTGGTCGCCCACACTACCATAAAAACAGAGCAATTGATGGTCTACTTTTTACCTCTGGATACCAAGGTGAGGTTGCTTAGACTCTCTGCATGGTACACTTCATTTTCATACACTATATAGAGAGCCAGCCTCCCACACCAGAGATGGGGTCCCTGGGGCCAATGAAGGCTTGGGGAGTGGGCTAAGCAGCCCCCTCCCCTTTTTTATAGGTTTGTCCCCAGGGGATGGGATCCCTGGGACTTCATCAGGTTCCTTGGTGGGGGCTGTTTGGCCACTCTTTTTTAATATATTTGGCCCCAGGGGTGAGGTACACTGGACCTAATAGGGCTCGGGGAAGGGGGTTGCATGCTCCCTTTCCCTCACATATTTGCACAGGGGATGGGGTCCACGGGGCCCAGAAGGCTTGGAGAGGGGGACCGTGCCGCAGCCTCACATTTATTATTGTATTTGTCCCCAGAGGATGTGATCCTCAGGGCCTATTAAGGCTTGGGAAGGGGGCTGCGTGTCCTCTTCTCCTGTTTAATTGTATTTAGCCCCTGTATATGGGGTCTCTGGGGCCAATTAAAAATCATTGGCAGGGATGCTTGCCCCCCTCCCTTAATATAGATGTGTTGTCCCCAGGCAATGCGGTTGGGACCCGAAGGCTAAACCTAGTCTGAGCACGCCAAAACAGTGTAAGGTTGGCAGCCTGCTGGAAGTTTGGCAACAGGGCCTCACTGCAGGCCAATCCTTCTGACCAACTCCCGCTGTACACAACCAAAAGCTGTGTGCAGCGTGGGTTTGATTGACTGCTGGAAATTGGAAGCAGGGCCTGGCTGCAACATAAACCCTGCAGCTAAGCCTGTGCCATGCATGACCAGAGGCTGTGGTGACGAAGTATCATGTGTAGTTATGATTGTTTAGGACAGCAAACTATTTTCAAGGTGGACGCAAAGTGAGCTAATAGGATTGATTATTAAGCAGTACATTTTTCACCTGTAAATTTTTAAATGTGCTTTTCTTTATTCCATTCAGTACCACTGAAGATTAGGGCAAGGAAAGCCAAGGCTGCCGCCCCTAGCACTTCAGGAGACCCGTCCTTTGGTGTTGGTAAGTTTTTTTTATCCTTTTAATATTTTTAGGATTTAACAATTAATCTCACCTAGGTTAACATGCCTCATGGCTTTCTACATTTTTTTTTTTCCTTACTTTTCCACTTATTTACTTTAGTTTTCATTAACCCCTTGCACCTCTGTTTTTGCTTTTAGATTCCCTTCTGCTTATGCAGCCCTCTTCATCCTGTCTTCTTTGTTTTTTCCTTATTTCGTTCTTATTGTGGTATAAATCGCTTTTATGTTTCTTCTCTTCAAATACTTCTCTTTCTAATTTGTCCAGCAGTAATTTCAGATTTGTTAGGCGTTGATTTTTAACATTGGTAAATATTGTGGGAGGGAGTGATATTACTAAATAAGTGCCTTTTGTTTTCGTCCACAACCTGCCTAGGCTGACATGGTGGGAGAGAATAGCAGGGACGACCAATATGTGAAGGCAACTGGGGAAGAACCAGCTGTTGCTGAGACAAATTGTATGACAATTTCCAATCTCTGCTGAGACAAATGGTATTGATAACGCGTCCTTTTATGTCAATTTATTACACATTAGGACTCGTTTTAGGCCAATGAATCTTGTGACCCAGTGGAGAGACACCGTAGGATGAGATAACTGATCAATATGTCAAGCAATATATCAATAATGTCATCAATATTTACCACCACAATGCACTTTATTTTGGATAAAGACATTTACCAATTTGTCGACGCAAACATGACCTTTCAGTCATGAATAACCACACCTTTAATAGAATTTTATGAATTTTATTCCCTATTGATTACAATCTACGAGCAAAAGAGTTAATCTAAAAAACAAGAAACAGAATAGCATAGTCACTATATGGCAACTGTGATAAGATTTCATTAATGCAAGGATCACAAACATCAATACATAACACGGCGTAAACATACATCAGAATACAGAAAATGTCATATACGTGTCAGTTCAGCATAGCGTAACGTCAGTCATTTGTCTTATTTATGTCAGTCGAAGTGAACTCTTGTCCTAACCACTAATTAGCATCAGCATGTTGGGCTTCATGCAAAAGAATTTAGAACACCAAATTTGGAAAACACCTAGCTATGGCCTCTATCAAAATGAGCAGTTGGTACCTAGAAAGGAAAAGCAAACAGACAAATTACAAATTGCATTGTCATAATTACCCTCCAAGGATTAGGTCGGCACACAGGATCAGTCTTCGTCTTCAGGACATCAGTCAAAACGCCATCAGTCTAAACTCGACTATGGGACAGGGGACACTTCCTTCATAAGGAGGAGAAGTGTAAAGGGGCAGTCTATGGGTGAAGATGGTTTTAATAAGTCTCAAAGTCACCAAACAGAGTGACAGAGTTTCTGGATAAAATCAATAGCATTCCCTACCTAGTTCTAATGACCCTTCTATGACATGGGTTTTTATCCCTTTTTCGTAATACCTTCTCCCAAAATTCTATTGGACATTTACTATACCCCACTATATTTAACCTATCAAATTAAGCATTAGGTAATACTAATTGTCACCCCACATTTATTCATAACATTTTGATTGGTCTTCATAATTGACGTCTTCGGAGGTGGCACATCCGGGGGTTACTTCATATCTTGGCACGTCTTCTCGGGTCAGCAGTTCCATTGTCCATGGTTTAAACATCCTTGTACATTACATTAATCTACATTTGTTTCAACTTTGTATTCAAAACTTTAGCTAAGACACCAAATAGGCGGTTGAGAATGGTATTATAAAGATACATTCATCTTCCAAGTTGAAGAAAAAGTACATTTGCAGGGTCATGGCCCTTTGCGAGTCAGTACACTGAAAAACAGAAAAATGCTTTAATATGAGAGCTAGGCAGCTAAAACCCACAGCTCACGCTAACTTAGGCCTATAAGATTTTCAATATGAATGCAATATCGTGAGCATTAATATAAACTTGATTAACCATAGCATGAACAATTTTACTCATTATTGTTATTAGTTCGCGTATACATTGGTGGCCACACACATCATGGTCATAATTCAAATGCACGTTTAAGCAAAATCACTATTATTGTCGTTTTCTATGCAGCATCGTTGAGCATTGATATAAGCATTTCATTTTAATATATGTATTATTTAAACTACGCTCTCTCAGTCCCTCCTCTGATGACGCTCGTCATCACACAAACCTTTCCCTTTGACCTTTCATTTTTAATTTTTCACCTTGCGCATAATGCGCATTTCAACATCCTGCCCTTTATGTGAGCTTTCCCAGATTTCATTGAACATTTTCGCTCTTTCACTTTCTTCATTTCTTCTGGTTCTTTTAGTCCAATTTCTCTTGATTTTGTCATTGATTTTGCATGCCCCCCATAATCCTAATAGACAGGCCAGAACAATTAGTAGACCCATTAGTATTTTTGCAAGTACCCCATTCCAAATGTTGGCAAACCAGCTCCCTACTCTGGCAATTCCTTTTCCAAATTTCTCCCACACTCCAGGTTCCTTCAAATCCTTCAAATCTGCACTATCTCTAGTTAGGTTAGTAAGCATACCTCTAATCTTTTTACTATTATCCGGAATGAATGAGCAACAATGGTGCTCGTTGAGCATCTTGCAGACCCCTCCACTCTTTGCTAAAAGAATTTCTAAAGCAAGCCGATTTTGAAGAGTCATAGCTCTTTCTGCAGCAAGTTCAGTATCCATCAGGAGTATAGCCCCTGTGAAATTTGTCAGCATGTTATCCACGATAGTAGACAACTTTTGAATCTTCATAGAATTCAAGATAACCCCCACTGAAGGGATTATAGCTCCAAATATGTCACCAATGACAGCAGCCACTGATTCTCGTTTTTGTCTAGCATGTTGTAATTCAGACGTTTTAGGTATTTGTTTTAAATCATCAATCTGGTAAATCTTTGGGAAAACTATTCCCAAATAACATGTCCCATACCATCCCTTACGGAGACGGTAATAAGCAGTAAGCCCACAGATATAATAGATCCCAGGGATCGTTGGATCCTGTCCATTCAACATAAATGTCCACTTACTCTGAAACAAAAACACATGTCTACAGTCACTCGTTCCCACAAACAAATTGTCCTGCTCATATTTTGGCCTATATATACAAAGCCTTCCTACATGTAATGCATCTATAGCTAGCTTGCCTTGTGTTTTGATTGCGGTGTAAGCATAATCATTTGCATATGTGCGTTTTTCTAATCCTTTTTCTAATCTTTCTTTCAATGCTTTGCGTCTATCATCAGTGTGATCTAAAAAGCTTTTCTCTACAGGTGATAGCAAGCAAGTCAAATTATTGTGATGTGCATAAGCGGTTCCAAATGTAAGTGTCGGCTCAAAGAATCCTCTAACTATTTTTATATCATGTTCCTTAGCTAGTTTGTTCAGGAATTCGATCACAGGCACAAAGGAAAACACAACATTCAGATTTGAATAAAAGTATTGCACATGCTCTTGATTATAGAATCTGGTTAGTAGCAAACTACAGCTAATCCCGTATGTTAAAGGAAGGCTATGGTAAGTAACCCCTTCTTGCACAGATGAAGGAATCTTAGTGCACACATAACAGTCTTTCGCATCCATGGTCTCCACATACTCATTTAGCAAGCGATAGAAGACATTAGTAGAAAGTTCCCCCTTTGAATTAGTTCCTTCATGTAAGTGTCTTGCATCCTGCTCAAATCTTTCCCACGGTGTTAGTGTTGTAGTTTCAGGTTTTGAAGTAGCGTTAATAGTCTCTTTCTCTATCCTTGGCATTCCCACAATCACTCCTACAATTATTATTGCACACACAATACCTATTATAAGACCTAGCCAACCACACACCTTACTTCCTTTGTTACTACCTTTAGTAAAAGCCATGTCTGTATAGAATCAGATAGTAGATTAACAATTAACTTGAGGATGATTTAGAATTTTCTCTTGCTCTTTGCGTGTATTTACAGCGTCTTCACTCACTCCAGGACCCCTTTTGTCAAATCAGGTTAGCAGCTTGTCACAATCAGGTTTCTCGAAGTCAATCCGGTTCTAATGTCACATTCGGTAATTTATAAAGTCTCTCTTTCAGTGTTCAGATTTTCGATTTTAACCAAGTCTTTCCTTTGGATTAGTTTCAGGTACCGTAGTACTGGCCTGGTACTTCTCGGTCAAAACAGAATGCTAGGAATTCTTGTTGCCATTCAGATGTTGTAGCATACGCCCACTCAGGACCTGTATATCTTCTGTTTGTGACTCTCTTTCTTTTCAGCCTTCGTTCACCTTGTTGTTCTCCTTCACTTAGGTCTTCCACTCAAGATGTATCAATCTCCTCTGTTATAGTTTCATTTGGTATGTCCCTTATCTTCAAGAGTGGTTTTTCTGGCCAGTTATCACCCTTATGCGTCTTCTTTCGATGTGTCTTTTCAGGACGTTGGAAAGCACCCTCCTCTTGTGATATGGTGTTTTCACCTGATGGACCTGCAACTGGCTCAGGAGATCTGGCACACTCCGATCTCTTTCTACTTTTTCTCCTTCTTCTTCTTCTTCTTCTTCTAGATCTGTACCGGGTTAGAGTTCTAACCCGTATCTGTCTACTTCTGGGAGAACCTCTCCTTGATTTAGTTCTCCTGCTGCCTCTACTGAGATAGGCACTCTGTCACCTCTCTCGAACTCATTCACTGTTTGAGGGACGTGGCTGTTCTCAGTGGGCCCTCCGGCAGTCTCAGTTCCTTCTTGACTGTTTTCTGGCCCTGAGACTTCTCTTCCTGGAGCTGCTGTGCCGGAAACTTCAAGTTCCTCTTCAACAGGACGTTACCTTTTTTGTGTGACTGGCATGTATCCAGTTTGCAACTCCTGCACACTTCACGGCAGTAGTAGTTGTCAAGATTACTTGATACGGCCCTTTCCAGCATGGCTCCAGACACGATTTTCTTACGTGCTTCTTGACAACCACCCAGTCACCGGCTTGTAGGGTGTGGACTGGATCTCCAATCGGTGGCAATGTGTTAGCTTCTACCTGGTGAGAGAAAGAGCGAATCACATCAGCCAAACCTTTGCAGTAGTCCAACACCATATCATCTGTGATATTTACTAGAGCATTTGCAGGTACTGCTGGCAACCTCATAGCTCTACCCACGAGGATCACATGGGGGGACAGTCCTGTTTTCTTGTCAGGGGTGTTTCTCATTGACATCAGCACTAAAGGCAACGCATCTGGCCATTTCATATTGGTAGCTGCGCACATTTTTGCCATTGTCGATTTCAAGGTACCGTTCATTTGTTCTACTAGTCTTGATGCTTCAGGGCGGTAGCTACAGTGCAGCTTTTGTTTGATGTTAAGTGCGGCACACAAGAGTTTAATCACCTCATTGTCGAAGTGTCTGCCCCTATCTGACTCTATAGAGACCGGAAACCCGAACCTTGGTATTAGTTCCCTAAGTAGCAGCTTTGCAACCGTGAGACTGTCATTTCTACGTGCGGGGTAGGCTTCAATCCAGTGACTGAAAACACACACAATCACCAATACATACTTCAATCCTCCACAAACAGGCATTTCATTGAAGTCCATTTGCATTTTGCTGAACGGACCACCAGCTCTCCCAATGTGGCTCAAAGTTACCACCGTCCCTTTTCCAGCATTCATCTGTTGACAGATGATGCACCTGTGACAGATAACCTCAGCAGCATGTCTGAATTTTGGATTGAACCAGTCGATTTTAAATGACCTGATCATTGCATTTCTCCCAAGGTGAGCCTGTCCGTGGTACAGTCTGGCAAACTGAGATAGAAGACTGTTTGGCAAGACTAATTTTCCTTCCTCTGAGACCCACAAATCATCAGATCTCTGTACACATTGCATTATCTGCCAGGAATGCTTTTCCTCTTTGCTTGCACGACCTTGTAATGTTTTTAACTCATCTAGGGTATCGACCACCCTTAATGCAAGGTTCAAACATGTGTCATTTTCAGTTTGCGGTAACAATTCCCACTGCTCCTTGAACGATATACAGTTCAATGCGCAAAACCTTGCGACTTGATCTGCATAACCGTTTCCCATGGACACAATGTCTTGCGACTTAACATGAGCATTGCATTTCACCACGGCAATTTCAAGAGGTAACTGAATTGCATGTAGCAAATCCTTTATTTGTTCACCATTTTTCACAGGAGAACCAGAAGAGGTCATGAAACCTCTCTGTGACCATAGTTGGCCGAAATCATGTACAATTCCGAATCCATATCTGCTGTCAGTATAGATAGTGACTCTCAAATTCACAGCTGCGTGGCATGCCTCGGTAAGAGCAATTCATTCTGCCACTTGTGCGGAAAACACTCTCTCAAGCCAGGAGGCTTCAATGATACCGGCTATGGTACATACCGCATAACCAGCTCTCAGTGTTCCAACAGAATCTCTTAAACAGGACCCATCGACAAACATAATACAGTCATTTTCTTTTAGCTGTGTGTCCTGAATATCTGGTTGTGGTTTGGTACATAATTCTGTTACCTCAAGACAGTCATGTTCAAATTCTTCCTCATTGTTAATTTCAGCATTTTCAACAGGAAGTAAAGTTGCCGGGTTCAATACAGTACATCGTTTTAGTGAGACACTCGATGACCCCCAGTATGATTGTCTCATACTTAGTGAGACGAGCATTTGTCATGTGCTGAGTTTTGGTTCGAGTCAACAAAATTTCAACTGAATGCGGAACCATTACTGTTAGGGGGTGTCCCATGACTATGCCTTCACACTGCGTAAGGCTCTGACCAACTGCTGCAACTGCGCGCAAACAACCCGGTAAGGCTGCTGCGACGGTGTCCAAGGTAGCTGAAAAATATGCTACAGGGCGATTTGCACCTCCATGGACCCGTATCAATACAGACAAAGAACAAGCATCACGTTCATGACAAAACAGTAGAAAAGGCTTCGTATAATCAGGCATGCCTAACGCTGGTGCCCTGCACATGCATTCTCTCAATTCCATAAATGACTCAAGCTCTTCTTTGGACAAAGCTATGGTATATGGCTCATCTTTGATCTCTTTGCCTGTCAGTTTTATCAAAGGTTTTGAGATGATCGAGAAGTTGGGTATCCACTGGCGACAGTAGCCCACCATTCCCAGAAACATCCTGACATCTCTTTTTGTCGTCGGAGGGTTCATTTGCAAAATGGCTGTTATCCTTTCTTTTGATATTCTCCTGGACCCTTTTTCGATTAGATGCCCTAGGTATTTCACCTCTTTCTGGCAGTATTGCAGCTTCTTAGGTGACACCTTGTGCCCATTTTTTCCCAAATGATTCAGTAAAGCAATGGTATTGTATTTACAGTTGTCCCTAGTTTTGGATGCAATCAGCAAATCATCGATGTACTGCACTAGAGTTGAATTGAAAGGCAGTACCAAAGACTCCAAATCCTTTTTCAATATCTGATTGAAGATGGACGGTGATTCAGAAAACCCTTGAGGAATTCTGCACCAACTGTACACCTTATCCAGGAATTTGAAACTGAACAAAAATTGGCTGTCCTCATGAAGAGGTATCGAAAAGAAAGCTTGTGACAGGTCTATAACGGTGAACCACTCAGCATCACATGGAACCTGAAACATGATTACTGCTGGATTGGGCACTATGGGGCAACATTTTACAACAATCTCGTTTATTTTTCTCAAATCCTGCACAATTCGAACCTTTCCACAAGGTTTCTTCAAACCCATTATAGGAGAGTTACACAGACTGCTCAAAACCTCTTTCAGGACTCCCTGTCTCAGAAAACCTGCAATTATCTGTGACACATCGATAAGGACATCTTGTGCCATATGATATTGTGGCACCTGAGGAAACACTGCATTCGGCTTTACCTGGACTCTAACTGGTTCCACGCCTTTTATTAGCCCTACTTCTTTTCCTGTCAGATCCCACACTTTCTCTGTTACCGTCCCCTGTAACTCAACAGGTAGATCAATCATGGTAAGCATCGGGAACAGGGTAATTAAAGGATAATCCTCATTAGCCGTCCCTGTCTCTTCTTCTGAAAACTGACCTTCATCTCCCTCATCGTCACTATTTGTCTGCACTTCGATTCCGTCATTGGAACAGGTAATTGAACATTTTATTTGCACAGTAAGTCCCTTCCCAGTAGGGATACTGGACTTGAATCACAGACTACAAACCTATGTAGCCCCTGAAAGTTGCCAATCTCAACCTGTACTGGATCTGTAATCGGGTTTGTCAGATATTGTTTTGCTACTCCAACTACCCTTATGGTACGCCCTGAAAGTGGTAATTTTGGAACCTCTGCACTCCTGACTGTAGAGCGAGTAGCTCCGGTATCAACCAGAAACGAGACTTTGTAGCCCATCACCTTTCCTTCCACATATGGACCCCTCTGATCCACCTCTAAGAATGCTGCAAGCCTGCACTCTTCGCTGTCTGAGCTATCATCTGACCACTCTCCATTCATGCCATTTTCACCTCGTAATGGGAACTGTTGTACTGTATTATTTTGACTCATTACCTGGCCTGTGACCTGTTGAGGA
The DNA here is from genome assembly GCF_031143425.1 of Pleurodeles waltl. Taxonomy (NCBI): domain Eukaryota; kingdom Metazoa; phylum Chordata; class Amphibia; order Caudata; family Salamandridae; genus Pleurodeles; species Pleurodeles waltl. The sequence goes on along the minus strand of NC_090443.1, from coordinate 641,641,418 downwards.
AGCATCACCTGTTGCTGTCCCATCGGAGTCATTGGTAATTGCATTTGCTGTCTAGGTACCATGGGAATCTGCTGTTGTACTGGTTGCATTTGTGCTGGCTGAAAATGCGGCATTTGCATCTGCTGCATGGGCTGTACCCCTTGCATCTGTACCAGGTTATTTTGAAAATTCGGGTTTTGATGTCTCATCTTTGGGCCTCTTACATTTTGCAATGTACCAACATTAGCGCTTTGCTGAACAACACCATCCTGCACCGTATTCGGGCACTCCCGTTTCCAGTGCCCCACGCCCCCGCACACGTGACATGGTGACATCTTTTTCGCCCCTTATACGTCATTTTGAACCACAACAGTATTCAAGTCTGGACCGCGATTCACAAACCCTCGGCCTGTACCTCTCGCCTGTGTCTGAAACATACCATTCATTTGGGGTTGTTGCTGCATCATCTGTTGTACTCCATTTCCCTGTATTCCTGCCTGTGCAGCCCTTATCTGCATCACCATCACTTTTTCTTTCAGCTTTTTCTGTTTCAGCTCAATCTCATCACTACAGTATTTCGCATACTGCAACACTTCATCAATCGGCTTCGCTTGCCAACAAATCAAATGATTCTTAATCATCTGGCTAACTTCTGGTCTCAGCCCTTCGACGAATCTAAACACGAGATAGTTCATGTCCTTCGGTTCAATAGTCTCAGTACCACTGTAGTGTTTAAATGCCTTTAGCAATCTCTCATAGTAAGCATGTATTGATTCCTTAACCTCTTGAGAGGTCCGGTCAATCTTCTGCCAATCAGTCACCTTGGGCGACACCTTTTGTTTCAAAAACTCAATCACCTTATGATAGTACTTCATCACCTCTTCAGAGGGTGCCCCGGTCACCTTATCCCTTGCTGGCTCCTTCGTTGGCCAATCTACCCCTCTTTTGCACTCGAGCCACAAATCAGGCAGAACAATGATCTCAAACAAGGTATTCAAGTCTTCCCAAAGACACTTTGCAAGTTTCACAAACCTGTCTGTCTGTTGGTACCACTCGATCGGTTTCTCTCTCAATCTGGGATAATCATTAGTAAAAGATAGGATGTCTCCTCTGGACCATGGTACATGAACTAAGACACCACCAGCTGTTTCTCTCATGGGTAATATTTTTACTGATTCCACATCGGTTGAGGCCTTGGCTTGATTTGACCCTGGACTGTCACCTTTTTCCTTATCTCTTTTCTTTGCCCATCTGCCTTCCCTTTTTCCAGTGCACCCCAAACTTGCGCACTTTGCAACAATTCTTTCAAATGTGCCTTCATTCCCGCAGACCTCATGTGCTCAAAATCTTTGGAGTCAAAATCTAATCTGTAACTTCTTTTCAGATGTTTAGTGTTTCCGATATCAATATTGTATTTATCTGCCAGGTTCGCTAATCTTTGATGCACCTTACCTACTTCTTTGGTAATTTTGGGACATAGGAATCTTAACTCTGCTTCCGTGTATGACTCCAATCTATTTACTCCCATCGTGCCTTCCACTAATTCAGCAGCTTCTGCCCCTAACATTACAAAGTTTAGGTACTCATCTTGCCTTTCCTTTTCTGGCTCGACTGTAGTCACGGCAGCCTTTTGTGAAGTATAGGTCTTTTCTAGCCATTCGTTTAGCTGTTGGACTGTGAATTCCTGCAGTGAGATGTTCCCTGCATGTATCATCGGCGACTGTGAGGTGTTCGTACTCATCGTCTGTGGAGTTAAAACCCCTAGCCCTGTTTGACGCATTGCTTCTATGGGTGCTCCCACTGGGCTAAGGTCTATTAAAGACCTCGGCTTTTCAACTGCTTGTTCTCCTGGGGCCATTATCTGGGGAGTTCCTATAGACCCTCCTCTTATCACATCTTGGGTCATTACTCCCTCATCACATACGCCAGTTTTGCCTTGAGCATACAATGGTACTGGTGGACCGACAGTAATTGGCAACGATATGGCAGCAGGTGTCTGACCTGGTCCCAAACTCCGTGGAGCAGTAACTCCATAGGTCTGTTCCAAAGTACCCGGAACAGGCACTAATGGCGGACCAGCTACTGGGTTGTACCCTGGTATCAGTTGTGGCTGCGGCTGGGACAGCAATTTCGGAGTTGACTCAATATGCACTAACTTTGATTTTGTATATATCGGGTCTGGCGGCACTATCAGATTTGTAGTAGTCTCAAGTACTGGAACGTCTGGGTAGATTCTCTGTATCTGCGGTGGAGTTTGCAACTGTATCAGTATGTCTGGTGCAGTGGGTACACTGACACCATTCTGTATCAAAGCTGTATGACTAGTCTGTACCGTATCAGTGACTCCCTTCTCCTGTGTCTGGTTCCCAGGATCCATGCTAGTGCTTGGAGCGCTATCGCTCACCCCCTATGGTGGCGGGCGATCATGTAATAATCTGTCCATGAATTCCTCATCGTATGAATCATCTTCCTCTTCCCAAGGTCTTTTATTCTCTTTAGATTTGTTCGAATCTTTATCTGTTTTACAGGAGGCTTTCTTTCCCTGTGTTTCTTCTCCCTGTGCTATCGCTGGGAACAATTTTAATCCGTCAACAATTCCCCTTCTCCACATTTTACTCTTGTTATCCCATCTAGCCTCTGCATAAGATTTTTCTGCCCTTCTCAGTCTTCTCTGGAACTTTTCTTGCCTCTGTTTAAGAGCCATTAGATCCCAAACCACTAAAGCCTCATACTGAGCTGGCCTCGGAGGTGGTTTCTGTACACTTAACATCCACCTCAAATTTTCGAGAACCCTCGTATTGAACGTTCCATGTTCCGGGAATGCTAAACATCCCTCCTTCTCTGTCAATTTGCGCCACTGTTTCATCCATAAACATGGCGCGACACCTTTCTCCTCCATGACTATATAAGCTGGAGTACCCTCGGGTGGTGAAGGCTCCCCATCAGTTGCTACAATATATACGTCTCCTTTCGGAGCGCTCTTAAATGCCTTGACAAAATTCATTTTGCAATTTTCTCTTATTTGTATTTTAATCAGAAATGACTTAGTTCCCAGGACGCTCTTCACTCGCCTTTCTCAACCTATTACCTCTCACGGACGGCAGCCAATCCGTGCGCGACCCCTCTTGACAACTGACCTATCTCAGCGCGGCACCACTGACGTCACACTCACACACACTGCAGCTGACAAAGTCTTGCGGCTCGTACGCTCTTCACTGAATCCACACAAACTAATGCAATTTTAATGCGAGCACCTCAAATGACAACACAAATCTGCTGGTTTACTACTGGAAGGGTAACACATTCGCTTCAGAACTTTACAGAGATTTCACTTGAAGCCTCAGCCGCTACTTTCTCCTTATCAACTCCCGCATACGCTAGCAGAATTCGACTTGCAAATTCTATTCTCGACTTGTCAATGGTTCGTCCTAGTGCACTTTAGAATTTGCCAAATCTCCATCGACTGATTTCACACATACGTTTCGATTCGAACTTGACTTGTCAACCATGCCCGATTGACCTATTAAACTGCACAGATTACAACATAAACTCAAGTGTCTCCTACACTTGTCAACACTACTCCGGAGTCTTAGACCACGACAGGTCCGGACATGAACAACCAACCACGTGGATAATTTTGAGCACCAAGCGCCACACTCATGTGAAGTACGCTGACTTCCCTACTCTCATACTGCGGAGTATGCCCACTCCTACTAAAACAACATTTACTTGACCTAAATACACACGAATTTCTCAATCACCTGCAAAAAGGCGTAAGATAAGCAAGCGCAAAACCCTAAATCACACATTATGGTGCCGAGAACATCCCCAACTCACTTAGGTAGGTTCCGAGATCCCGGGAAAGTCATGGTGAAATTAGAAACCGATCATACCTCCAATTTGCATTATCACAAAAAAACTAATTAAACAATGATTCTCCGTCCTAGGGCCCCCAAGGGCCAAAACCGTCGCTCTGCTACCAGAACTGATAACGCGTCATTTTATGTCAATTTATTACACATTAGGACTCGTTTTAGGCCAATGAATCTTGTGACCCAGTGGAGAGACACCGTAGGACGAGATAACTGATCAATATGTCAAGCAATATATCAATAATGTCATCAATATTTACCATCACAATGCACTTTATTTTGGATAAAGACATTTACCAAGTTGTCGACGCAAACATGACCTTTCAGTCATGAATAACCACACCTTTAATAGAATTTTATGAATTTTATTCCCTATTGATTACAATCTACGAGCAAAAGAGTTAATCTCAAAAACAAGAAACATAATAGCATAGTCACGATATGGCAACTGTGATAAGATTTCATTAATGCAAGGATCACAAACATCAATACATAACACGGCATAAACATAGATAAGAATACAGCAAATGTCATATACGTGTCAGTTCAGCATAGCGTAACGTCAGTCATTTGTCTTATTTGCGTCAGTCGAAGTGAACTCTTGTCCTAACCACTAATTAGCATCAGCATGTTGGGCTTCATGCAAAAGAATTTAGAACACCAAATTTGGAAAACACCTAGCTATGGCCTCTATCAAAATGAGCAGTTGGTACCTAGAAAGGAAAAGCAAACAGACAAATTACAAATTGCATTGTCATAATTACCCTCCAAGGATTAGGTCAGCACACAGGATCAGTCTTCGTCTTCAGGACATCAGTCAAAACGCCGTCAGTCTAAACTCGACTATGGGACAGGGGACACTTCCTTCATAAGGAGGAGAAGTGTAAAGGGGCAGTCTATGGGTGAAGATGGTTTTAATAAGTCTCAAAGTCACAGTTCTATGACATGGGTTTTTATCCCTTTTTCGTAATACCTTCCCCCAAAATTCTCTTGGACATTTACTATACCCCACTATCTTTAACCTATCAAATTAAGCATTAGGTAATACTAATTGTCACCCCACATTTATTCATAACATTTTGATTGGTCTTCATAATTGATGTCTTCGGAGGTGGCACATCCGGGGGTTACTTCATATCTTGGCCCGTCTTCTCGGGTCAGCAGTTCCATTGTCCATGGTTTAAACGTCCTTGTACATTACATTAATCTACATTTGTTTCAACTTTGTATTAAAAACTTTAGCTAAGACACCAAATAGGCGGTTGAGAATGGTATTATAAAGATACATTTATCTTCCAAGTTGAAGAAAAAGTACATTTGCAGGGTCATGGCCCTTTGCGAGTCAGCACACTGAAAAACAGAAAAATGCTTTAATATGAGAGGTAGGCAGCGAAAACCCACAGCTCACGCTAACTTAGGCCTATAAGATTTTCAATATAAATGTAATATCGTAAGCGTTAATATAAACTTGATTAACCATAGCATCAACAATTTTACTCATTATTGTTATTAGTTCGCATATACATTGGTGACCACACACATCATGGTCATAATTCAAATGCACGTTTAAGCAAAATCACTATTATTGTAGTTTTCTATGCAGCATCGTTGAGCATTGATATAAGCATTTCATTTTAATATATGCATTATTTAAACTATGCTCTCTCAGTATGTTAATTTATATTCTCCATGACAACTGATGTTGTTGTTAGGTCATTCCTTCTTTGCTTCTATGCCCAGTCAGCAACACTCATTTTACCTTATATTTCTGCCATTGCTTTCTGACATTTAAATTAATGGGTAGAGGAAGAGGTGAGTTGTCCAGTGCTTGCTGCCCATGAATATCTACTATTCACTTTAATTGTTTCTTATCATATCCTCATCTCAGCATCTGCCACATTTCTCCCATAACGTTTTCCTAAGTGTCTAATTCAATTAGGCCATCTCCTCCACTGGTCCATCTACCTTTCATGAACCATGTGTCATGTTAGTCATGTGACTCAACCTGTTCGTAGCCAAGCCTAAACATATCCCAAGCCCTGACATTTTAGACCCCTCATAAGACTTACCTGCTTCATAAACCAGTAATGACATATTTGCTGTATTGTAATGAATTAGGAAGGAGGGAGTGGTGGGAGTGGGACTCGGAGCAGGACTCAGGAGTATTAAAAGAGCAGGATCACTGGATTTAGTATTGTTTTTATATAACTTATGTGCCAGCAGTTGGACAAATATCATGCCACTGCACCGGGTGATACCTATAGTCAAACAAATGATCTAGCAAAAACATAATCTGCCATGTGTTTCCATGGCAATATAACTTTGCAGTTTCGTCATTCTTTTTTAACACTTGCTACGTGTCTGGTTATCATGTCAACACATTAATTCATTTAATTCAATTTTTTCACCCATTTTAGTAAAAAAGATTTTTAATTGTGCATCTGTTTTAATTAATACCTCGTAATACATTGCAAACTCTAGTATGTGAATTATGTGTAAAAAGAAGACCCCCAGTGACACAGAGTCACAAAAAAAATCATTAGTCCCAAAGAACTAATAAGACTGTGGCTGAATGACCACACAAACGTGCTTTTAGTGGGTACTGAATTCATGCTCTTTTCTTCCTTCCTCTGATCATCCTGCTGCCCCAGAGTTATGCAAGGGTTACTTTTTTTCACAGCAGGCATTTCTGTTCTGTAATTGATTTGTTTTTATCTAGAAAGTAATGTTAAACCTTGAATTCAGGGTGATGATTACCCACCATAACTATGATGTCCACTTTGAATCTTCTGGAGCCTTACTATTTCAGGGTATGACATATACATTCATTTGAATCATTGTCAGTCTATCAATGTTTTGAGGAGAGAGATTGGTCATTCTTACTGAGATCACTGCCCCATCTGCTGTGTCTTGATCAACGGTAGAACTCTGCTAGTTCATCCATACAGTCCTTTACCAATTTCTCCAGTGTCACTTGAAACTTGTTGTTGTGCTGTTTGTTATCTGTGCACGTGATTTAAGTCTCAGTATAATCAGAAACCAACCCATTGCAGGTGTTAGAAATTAAGTTGTTGGTGCTGGTGGTTAAGGAGCAGGCAATGGTGTTACCAGTGGTGGACATTGCTGCTGCAGTTGCCATATGCTTCTCGATTCTGGGCTAATACTATACCATGCTCCTGGCAGCTCGAAGACAGCACTTTAGTTACTCGAAGTTGCAATAGTTTATTCTCTAGATCACTTTCCTGCCTACTACACCACAATTAAAGCAGTAATAATAAATTATACAGCACAGCAAAATAGAAACAGTGAAAAAAAAGTTAAAAATAACCTTTACATGCCCTAAAAAATAACAACACAAGGCAACAATTACCACTCCAAAATACTTTTAAAAGTTGAAGAAAAGTAATCTCGCATTTCACAGAAACACACACATATAAAAATGGTTAGCAAGCAAGGGTGCAAGAACAAAGGAAACCACCTGGAAATATAGGTCTTGACTCCTAGAGCCACACTAATCCTACCTACCGACAGGGAAATGTAGACAAAAAATGAAATTTGAAATGAAAACAAGGTCATTCACAAGCCCTTAGAATAATAAAAAAATATATCTTTAGCACACAAGCAGTGCAAATGTGGAAAGAAATACATTAGAAATACATTCAAAGCCTAGAGCAGACTGGGCCAAATCTGCACAAAATAAAAAAAATTCAAAAAGCATTGGAAAATGTTAACCACAGGCCTCCACTATGCAAATATGTTGTTTATCCCTTAATCCCACATGGGCCTGTCTGCACCCTTACCTCACTTAAAATCCAGGTCATCAGCAGCAAGCAGATAAAATGGAGAAACAAAACACAAAAAGGAATAAAATATCGGTGCCTGTCAACACAAACATTTTGAAAAGAACCACATTCACTATACTTGATTATCCAAATAAAGTACAGAGTCTAACTTTCAAGGGGTATGATGCAGCAAAGATTGTATACAAAGGAAAATTAATTTTTCCCTCCAAAATCCAAATCCAAAATTACCAAGGACTGGACAAAACACTGAGGAGTCTTCAGAACAGGAAGAGGAAGTGGATCCTGTCCTAACAGTAGCTCACTCTCTGTGGCACTTTCTTTTTGTAACGAAAACAAATGCAATTTGTATTCAAAATGTACGCAAACAGTCCACTCCGGTAAAAGCATATAATGCAAAAACATGTTATTCTATCGGTGCTTACTGGTAGATTTTATGGATGTATCCAGAAAACAGCCTGAACTACGTGCCATATAGATCCTTTGGTAGCAAGGACGTAGACAATGTTTCACTCCTACGACAGAGACCTGGTGGACAATAACCCCATGAACATCCTGCACCTTAAATGGAGATAGTGCATTCTGGGTAACGGTCAGTCCTGAGACACTCAGAGGAGTACTTGTTAGGTTCCAAACCATCTTTCACCTTCTCACCAACACACGCTGATGGAACAATGAAGATGCTGTTTTACAGGAAGTGAGTAACTGTCTCTCCCTCGGCTCCCAGAGGTGAAGGCATTCTAGCAAAGCAGACAAGACTCTCTGCCCTTCTCACTGTGACAGTCAGTGTCCTCAAATTAAAAAAAAAATGTTTGCAGTCTCTGCGCTATCCCTCAGTATCGCAGCCCCTGGGCTTTCCTCTGTCTTTGTCTTTCAGTTGCATCAGGTTTATACAATTTACGGAGCTCTTCTAATGAGTGTTATTAAGGATAACAATCAACAGGTTACCTCTTATTGAATGTTACCGACAACAGTGAGCAACATTACTTTTTATCAATTTACTGGCTCTGTGGCACGTTATTGACCATTGAAGTGCAAATATATACAGTGACACTAATCAGCATTTAGCATTATGAATCACCTATGAACACTTAAGCTGTGCTTAACAAGTAATTGCTGACCTATCAAATCCTTCTGAAGCAAATACAAAACGACATATTTGTACTAACTAAATGAAACTAAATGCAACATGTGATTATAATTATGCAAATTTTAATTGAATAATAAAAATGTAAAATTGAATACAACTAATGTATAAAATGGAATCGGGGTCTTTAAAGTACAAACAATAAAACATTATTAACTGCATTAAAGAAATGCTGCTTGCATTGGGTAAATCAAACGCACCAAAGGTGATAGGAGGAATGCTAGCAATAAGTTTAATCAATAGCAATCACTCAGGGTTGCACCACAACTCTTCGTTCTTTTGTCCACCATGGACCCAGCCATATGCAAATCATTATTGACCATGTTCTAATAGGAACAGTCCAGGATGAACTGCGAGTCTGGGTCCTGCCTAAACAGCAGCACAATCTGCCTTGAGTGGGGTTATTCAGTCAGGTGTATCTTGGTTCCAGTGGCACAGTAGAGGAAGAACCATGCACTGTGCTAGTTAGTACACATATGTCATCTCAAGTATACATTTGCAGTCTTTTGCTGCACCCCTTGTAAAATTCAGCAAAATTTGAAAATGTAGCAATACTTTCAGACTGTAGTTAATACAATTCTATATGTCCGCAATTGGGCATATCTGTCAACTGTATCATGTCATCAAGAGGGATCCTGTTTTTTCAGCCAATATCCTAAAGGTGCTGGATTTTCACTTTCCCCATAGTAATAATGAGTAACGAAAAACTACAAGTTCCAGAATGCTTAGGGTTATTGGTGGAAAAACTAAGCTTACCCACTCATGATAGGGCAGCAGTAGATAGCTATGCGTGCTGTAGTCAAATGTGTTTCTGCATGTTTGTTCCTCCCTTCTCATTTGAAAAATACATAGGTGAATAACCAATGACTTAATGGAACTAGCACAAACCTTTTCCAGTTCATGGTTTACTGAGATCAAATTGTTGTTTTGATAAGAGTCATCCTAATTCATTCAGTTTTACTGAAGCAAGACAGCGTGCACTGATTGGTTAATTGAAAGCTTACTAGTGTATAGGTATCCTGGTAGCATAAGACCAACTGATAACCCTACACATAAAGGGAAATTTCCTTATATCCCTCGTCCTCATCCCAGTCATTACTCACGAAGTGAATCCTCCCTCAATGCAGGACATTTTAAAAGAGGGACAAAAAACACATCTTGTTTCCACCCTACTGAGTTCTAAAATGGGGCACGAATTCCCAGCCTTCTTCTATGTTTTTCTATATGTCTTGGATGAAGACTACTTTAGAAAGAGTAGCTGCTGAATTTCCCGGTTGGTTAGGACTCCCATCCTCGTGGCTGAATTTCCATTTCTAGCAGTCATGTGGGAACTTGGTTGAAGTGCAAGACAAGAGAATACTACATTTGATCCCGGGCTTGAGGTTTTGGAGGCTGCCTTAACCAACACTTGCAGCTGGTTGGCCTTTTTCAGTGGTCGTGGATGCAGTTTGGTCAATGTTGTGCTGCAGCTTTATTCCCCTTTGGTCTTGGGTTGTGCTGGCATTTGGCAGCAGACCACTGTGGGATACATCTGGCAGAATTGGCTCTGGGCTGTGGACATGGGAAGAGAATGTACATTGTGGCCTTCACTGTGTTTGCTTATGGGCATGCATGTGTCTCATGTTCTGATTTCTGTGTGAGACTCCAGCAGAGGTAATTAATAATTGACTTGGCTGAGGCAGATAGGTTTTTATATATTGCCCAATATCTGTGCTGTGTTATCTTTCTTGTGCTGGATCTCTGCTCCAAATATACAATGATGAGGAAGCATTCCCAGAATGTTTTATGGTACATGGTTCAGGTAGGTATAGATTTTCTGTTCTTAACTTCACAATCACTCAGACTATACATAACTTGTAATATAGTGGATGTATTATTTTTGTTATGTTGTATATCGCATGTGTTGGAATTGTTTCCTTATTGCAGGTCATCCCCAATCTTTTTGCCTCCTGCCTCCGATTTTTTCTGACCTGTTACTGTTGGCTTTTTGAACTCTGAGCACTTTACCCCTGCTAACCAGTGCTAAAGTGCATATCATCTCTTTGTAAATTGTATTGTTGATTGGTTTATCCATGATTGGCATATTTGATTTACTAGTAAGTCCCTAGTAAAGTGCACTAGGGGTGCCAGGGCCTGTAAATCAAATGCTACTAGTGGGCCTGCAGCACTGGTTGTGCCACCCACATAAGTAGCTCTGAAATAATGTCTCAGACCTGCCACTGTAGTGTCTGTGTGTGCAGTTTTAACTGTAAATTTGACTTGGCAAGTGTACCCACTTGCTAGGCCTAAACCTTCCCTTTTCCTACATGTATGACACCCCTAAGGTAGGCCCGAGGTAGCCCCAAGGGCAGGGTGCAGTGTATGGTTAAGGTAGGACATATAGTAATGTGTTTTTCACTGTTGCAAGGACTGTCCCTCTCATAGGTTAACATGGGGGCTACCTTTAAAGCTGATTAAAGTGTAGCTTCCCTTTAGGAGCGAATGGACGTGTGGAGTTTGGGGTCTCTGAGCTCACAATTTAAAAATACATCTTTTAGTAAAGTTGATTTTTAGATTGTGTGTTTGAAAAGGCCACTTTTAGAAAGTGAGCAGTTTCTTGCTTGTACCATTTCTGTGACTCTGCCTGTTTGTGGATTCCATGTCTAGGTCAGTTTGACAGTTGGGCTGGTTCCACCTCACACTAGACAGTGACACAAAGGGAGCTGGGGTGTAGTCTGCATTTCCTGATGAGCCATCTGTGCTAGGAGGGAGGGGAGGAGTGGTCACTCACACCTGAAAGAGCTGTGCCTGCCCTCACGCAATGCAGTCTCCAACCCCCTGGTGAGTGTCTGGGGCCTGGCCAGGGCATGGCAGGATTTCACATTCAAAAGAGACTTTACTCTGAAATAGGCCTACTTCAAAGGAGAAATTGGGTGTAAGAAGGGCACCCAAAACCACAGACTTTAGAACACTTCTGGAAACCAAGAGGAACCTCTGCCTGAAGAAGAGCTGAAGAGCTGAGGAAGAAGAGCTGCCCTGCCTGTGCTTTGTGGAGCTATCCTGCAGTTGCTGCTTCTGCCAGTGTAAGAGGGCAAAGACTGGACTCTGTGTGCCTTCCATCATGAGAAGAACTCTCCAAGGGCTTGATTTAGAGCTTGCCTTCTGTTGTTTGAAGTCTCAGGACAGCAAAGACTTCTCTCTGCCAGCACCTGGAGTCTCTGGACAGACTCCTACTCTGCCTTGTGGTCCCCATCCAGTTCCTGGGACCCTGAAAGGAGAAGCTGGCAGCCTAAGAGGAGGAAATCCACACACAGAGTGTTGTGCGGGGAAAAGATCGGCGCCACCCTGATCTGTGGCTGAAGAAACCACGCGCCACCGGCTCCGTGGCTGAAAATCGATGCTCGCCGGAAATGCAACCGAAGAATCGACGCACGGAGCTGGAGAAACGACGTGCAGCATCGTTGACAGTGACTGGGAGATCGCAACCCACGCTGCCTGGTTTTCGGATCATCATGTGGCTGGATTTCCGACGCAAGCACCGCTGGGCATGTAAAAACAATGCAAGGCGTGTCTGGACCCGAGAGTGCTGACCGGATCGATGCATCGTTCTCCTCAGGAGAGAAGAAATGACGCACCCTGACCCGACGAAAGGAGAAATGACGCAAGGTCTCGCTCGTGAGTGAAATCGACACATTGCAAACCCTTTTTGATGCACACTCACCCGTGCGGGGTTGTTTTTGACCACCCAAGGTACATTTTCATGCTAACAGTGTTAGTGTGTGTTTAAAACTATATCAATACTCTTTTTGCTTTTTAATTTATACCTTGACTTGTGTATTGTGGATTTTTGTCGTTTTGGTCTTGTTTTGCTTAGATAAATATTTTCTATTTTTCTAAACCTGTGTTGTGTCATTTTGTAAGTTTTTTCATTAAGTTACTGTCTGTGTTGGTACAAATACTTTACACCTTGCACTCTGAAGTTAAGCCCACTGCTTGTGCCAAGCTACCAAGGAGGTAAGCAGGGGTTAGCTGAAGGTGATTCTCTTTTACCCTGACTAGAGTGAGGGTCCTTGCTTGGTCAGGGGGTAACCTGACTGCCAACCAAAGACCCATTTCTAACATTATGTTATAGAGTGACCCCGCCAATTTCCCAGAAGCAGCTCCAGATTGAGACGTTCTCTACTTCTAGTTATTGCCCGGCACCAGACTCCTCCTCCTCCCCCACAAACAAGTTAGTCAAGCATAATTTGAATGTGGAAAGTAATTAAGTTGATGTACATCTTTGGCACCTGGTGACTGGGCATTTGGCGGCTATAAATCAGAATAAATCTCCTCTTTCTCCAGGTCAACTGCATATTCTTCTGAGCCTGACTTTGGACCCAGGCTTGGGATTGAGGACCTTAGTCTGAAATATCATAGAGAGATGTACTTGGTATATAAATCCTCCTAGTGGTCCTGACCAGAATACATGAGAATATGGATTTTCCTTTAACCAGTGCTCTTGGCACATCATCTGGTCCTGACTTTCAGCAGTTGTAGTGTACCCTTCTTTTGGTGCCTCCACTTCAGCAGCATGTGCATGATGTTGTTCTTCAGGAGTGAAAAGATCCTCACCACATTAACTTGTCCAGGTTTATAACATACTGCACCCTCATGAAGACAAGAAGAAGCCCCTTTCTGATTCGGTCCCTCTGAGCTCTCTCCTTGTGGCTTGTTAGCGCATTTTAGTTCACATATCATACCCTTCAAATTCTAACTGTAAATCATACTATATTCTCTAACTCTGTCTAGTTTAAAAGGTGAAACACTAAAGCCCTTCATTCCACAGGGGTAATTAACCCACTTTGAATGTGTTGAGATACCCCTTACCTTTTTTGCGGTTGCATACATATAGTGACATAAAACACCAATGCCACACTTTGAAAGTTTTACTTCAATGTTCTTAATTTGCCATTCCAAAATTTAAATAGAAATTATAAATTGTGTTTCCAATTTTATAATACCAATTCATTTTGTGCAGGATGCCCTTCTTCAGGAGCCCGAATACCAGTAACAGTGTGATATCAGCTTAGTCTAATTCTGCCTTATCCGCAAACAACTAAAAAACATTCTACTGACTTGTACATCCATTGATCCATTGTCAAGTACCCTACCATTAGGAAGTTGAAGTCCTCTCTCAAAAACTCTTATTCAGGAAGTGGTGGTTTCCTGGTAGTCATAGATCTCATTGATGCTTATCATCACATTCCATTGGTGGCTCATTAATATACATTTCCTCACTTTTTCATTCAGGTGATGCATTAGCAGTTTTAGGGAATGTTGTTTCTCCTCCAGTGTACCCCTCTTGTTCAAAAAGAGGTAGTGCCTATTGTGTCCCTATTCCACTTGCAAGTCTAGCTGCTGTCCTACTTGGACAATTGACTTTTACATGCACTATCCTTATACAATGCCCTGAGAGGTTCGGATGTTCTATGCTTCTTTCTGACTTGATCCTGCTCAGATTGACAAAGACAGCTGGTCCCCTTCCAGGATATGATGAACAATGAAGCCCACTTCAGGCCTAGACATGATGTTTCTTCCCTGATTAGGTGGAAGGATTGGCACTATCCTTCTCATGACTTGTTGAAGGACTCCATCCCTTAATGTCACTTCTTCACCAGCACTGGGCACAGGGTCGTGAATGCTTAGTTCCAGTGCCACCAACTCGCCATTCTCATGTCCAGTTGTTGATGGATCTGGAATCCTTGGTCAACAGTTTCCCTGTACATCCAGATGCCCCCAAGAAGAAAAGCTGCAAGTGAATTAAGGTGAGGAGCTACTCTGGGAGAGTTGGAAACCTATGGCTAGTACACTGTGGTGGAATGTTGGGGTTTCTTAAACAGGAGGGAGCATCCAACGTTCTCCAAACTCTTCTTCATTTGCTGCTGCTGGGTTATCAGGTTCTCGTAAATTGGATGTTACAGTCACTGTTGTATACATCAACCGTGGGAAATGTTCCCAGGACTTACGCATGCTATCCATGCAACTGGAGATTCAGTGAAGTTCTTTTCACTTCCTATTTCAGTTTGTGAATCATATTGGGGGTTTTGATGATATTCAGGCAGACAGGCTCAGTACGGTTTTGACATCCTCCCAGGTTCTTTCTCTGCAACTGCTTTGGGAAGCCATCTGGTTCTGTTGTACTCCCAGGAGAATGCCAGGACTCCCCAATTTTGCTTCTGTTTCCTGCACCATGGGTTTAGGGTTTGAATGGTCTGTTGATCCACTGGTCCTGCTTGTTATTGTACACTTTTCACCCTTTCCTGCTCCTACATATTCAGGAGGAGTCAGCTGAGGTGATAATGTTTCCTTCTGGCTATGATGACTATGGTTAACCATCCACCAGTCTGTGGTCTTTCGACACAATGCAAAAACCTTTTAAACACTTCTTCCTCTCGTCACAGGGATATTTTACACTTGGGATGCTTTGCCTATCAATCTTGATATTGAGAGAGCAGGGTTGCAGACAAAAAAGCTTCTAAGGTATTTATCAAAAAGCGTTTCAGGGGTCTTGTTGTCCATCCATTTTATAGCCCTATTGCAGGCATTGGGAGGCTTTTCAAAGTGAAACACATTTAATTTTTCCCTATCTTGAACTGTGATTTTCAGTAAACATTTCAGTACCTCTGGGATCGGTATGGTTTGAACTTATTTGCCTCTATTTTAAGTGTACACTGGGCTGATATGGGACTTTTCCAGGAACCTTGGGTTAGTCTGTGGAAGTTGAAATCCTGGTGGCTTGTCTCCTGAAGCATTTTATATTGCCCTGCCCTGTGGATAATCCATCTACTCCCGAATGGGATTTCCCCTTGACCCTCATTACCTGCTCACTTAGGTTGATCTAATGTTTTTGACACTGAAGGCAGCCTTTTTGGTGGCCATCACCTCTGCTCATCAAATTAGCAAGCTTGATGCTCTGATGTATAGGGTTCCTTGTTGGAGTCGGCACCTTCTGGTCAGCTGAGGCGAGGACCTAGCCAGGCAGGACCAAGCACTTCCATCAGGGGTGGGTGATTACCCTCACTGTATAACCTGCGCTCACTCTTGGGTAGCAGGGCACAGAGCAGTCAGGCTTATCACAGAGGCAATATGTAAAGCATTGGCACAGCACGTCTGTACAAGAAGTACACTGAGCATCGCAAACAAGACTTCACATGAGGTGTATGCAAATAAAATTATATTCAACACACACATGAATTAACACCACATGAACAGTATGTAAATCTAGGCATAAATCACATTCAGAAAGATCACTAGTATTACAAGGCCCAATAGTGTTAATACAACATCAGCAGTATTCATGTTGGAAAATGGGTTATTGGTAAGGGCAGGTAAGTACCTACGCTTAGCAATAGGCCACTAACCTCCACTTAGGTCCAGTTAGGTTTCAGTAAATTAAACCCAGCTCAACCCTTGGTAGCTTGGCAATGAGCGACAAGACTTAACTTAGGAGACAGAGTGTAAAGCATTAAAATATCACAAAACAGTAATTAAATAAAACACAGGAAACAGTTTAAAAATCTAAAACCAATTTATAAAAATAGATTATATATATCATCAGGTTGCACCACAACCAGGGAAAAGTCAAAGTTTAAGGCCGACCACGATGGAGCTCGGCTCGGCTACAGGCCGCGGGAGGCCTCGGTCAAAACGTTACCTTCGCACTTTGTCCTTTTTCTGAAGATTTTCTTCAGCGGGACGAACCTGCCCGTCCAATCCGACCTCCTGGAACCCTTCTCCGGATACGCGTCGTGAGAATCCTCGGTGGAGATTTTAACCTTCGGACTTACTCGTTTTTTGAGGTGAAAATCCTTCGACCAGGGTAAACCTGGATCTTGATCCGACGTCCTTGGAGCCCTCCTCGGATACGCTGGCTGGGAGGTCCCGGTCAACTTTGTACGTTCAGACTTAGGGGGTTATTCTAACTTTGGAGGAGTGTTAATCCGTCCCAAAAGTGACGGTAAAGTGACGGATATACCACCAGCCATATTACGAGTTCCATAGGATATAATGGACTCGTAATACGGCTGGTGGTAAATCCGTCACTTTTCCGTCACTTTTGGGACGGATTAACACCTCCTCCAAAGTTAGAATAACCCCCTTAGTCTCTTTTTTAGAGATTTTCTTCACCGGGACAAACTCACAAATCAGTCCGGGTCGCGGTTGAGCAAGCCGGCTAGAGTTGCCGCAGCGGGTCAGACCCTCTGTGGAACTTTTTTTCAACACTTATCTAAACTTTTCCAAACTTCTGGGTCTTCTCCCAGATGTTCTTTTAAGGTTCTTTTGGGATCCACAGCTCACCCCAAGGGTCCAGAAGCTCTGAGATGATCCTCGGGGTGTGGACTACAACTCCCAGAATGCACCTGGCACAAACTCCTTTTTGGCCACTGGGCAATGGTCAGCTGGTTGATTTCTTCAGGAGTTGGTGCAAGGGACTCTGGTTAGCATGGTTGAAAGTGATTTTTGGAGGTTACATCTGGCTGAGCCCACCCACTGGTGTGGCTAAAAATCATAAACATACCCCTCTCCTGCACTCTCCCAATCTAATCAAGGGGACACCTAGTTGTCTGGGGTTGCAGGATGTGGGGGTGTTGCTGGGTTGCTCCAAATGTCCTTCTCTGCCTTTGAAGACCAGTTTGGCAGCCCTCCCCCTTCCTGCCTCACCATCTGCTGATGGGAGATTCCCTCCCACAGGCACATCTCTTTGTGTGAAGCCAGGCCACTTCACACCTCATCAAGTCAGCCTGGCCAGGCTGCTAGAGGCTGGCCAATCAGAGCACAGCAGCAAAAACAATGCAGGGCTGAATTTGGCAACTTTTCAGGTAAAGTTTAAAACTCTTTACCTGAACAATTTATATTAAATCCAACAACCGGAAGTTGTGGGATTTATTATAACAATTAATTTGATACCTAACTCTTTGTATCTGTCATTTAAGGGGACTTTAAAATTTAAAATAAAGTCTCCCCATTCTAGCCTATGAAGGCCATTCACTACAATGAGGGAAAAGCGAATTTGGCTGTTTTTACCTCACCAGGGCTTATAAAAGTATTTTTATAAGGTCCCTGCTCATAGTTACATGGCTCCTAGCCCTAGGGGCACATAGGGCACACCTTAGGGGTGACTTATATGTACAAATAAGGTAGTTTAAGACTTTGGAACTACTTTTAATTCCAAAGTCGAATTTGCATATAACTTTAATTTAAAAGCAGCCAGCAAGGCAGGCCTGCCTTTAAAATAACACTGGGCACTTCAACAGTGCACCTATGGGTGCACTACCTATGCTGTGGTCCCTAAACCTACATGCCCTACCATATACTAGGGACTTATAGGTAGGTTGACTTAGCCAATTATAATTAGCCTAATTTGCATATTGATTTTACACAGAGCACAGGCCCTGGGACTGGTTAGCAGTACCCAGGGCACCATCAGAGTCAGGAAAACACTAGCCAAAAGTGGAAAATGGGGGCAAAAAGTTAGGGGGCCTCTGCAATAAGCCCTGTTTTCTCACAATGCACACATGAGCAAAGCAATACTTACCCTCCCCGCACCCCCATGCATTACTACCACGTTGGCAGCATGAGACCCATCCCAACGATCACCCCAATTTAATGTAAAATAGTTGTAGGAAGCATCCCGGTTCCCAACAATAGCAGTGATGTATACATACAGAGAACTATAGCACTTTTGAAATAGCTCTGTGGCCTAGGCCGCACCGGTAACATCAGTGCCAACCACTATTGTAAACAAAGTGCACAGCAACGGTGCTGCACTGCGAAATCAAGCCCAGACCTGCTTCCACATTCTCACTCTGCTATGCGGTGCCTCAGGTATCAGTCATGCACGCACGCACTCGCACACACTTGCTTCCTGCACACTAATGCAGTGCTCTGACAGCCAGCAGGTGAGGTGTAAATGACTTCGTAGATCCCTGATGGACCTAAACCTTCCTCAACCCTTCAACCAGTTCCCCCCACCTCAGAGTTAGAAATTAAGCAACTTTTTCCCAGATGCATGGCCACTCCTGGCCGGTGGCTACACTTCGTCGGGAATGGATCTTGGGGCAAAGGTACAGGGGAAGAAAGAGATAATAGCTGACCAGGGAACAGTCGGCAAATGGAGGTTTGGTTGCCACTCGAAAAGTTCACTCAGTGGTCACCACACTGGCTTTCCGGCACCATCCCCAGTCTGCAGAGCACAGGGTGAGGGTTGTCTTGGGACACTGTTCACAGTGGCACCAAGCCAAACCAGACACTCCACTTCACAGATAGTTATCATTCTAGCACATTCCAGGACAGGAGACACCACGTCTGCAGCTCAATGACTTGGGTCCCCCCCAGGCATCCCAGTTGCACATGAAGCATTCCCTAAATTCCATTTTCTCCTGGTACAGACACAAGGTCTCGAGCGCGATGATCTGAGTTGTACTGGACACTTCTGAATACCCACACAAAGTGCTCAGTGCAGGGCCTCCCTGGGATGAGGCCCACTGTCTAGTGCGAAATGAGTCGAGTCACACTAGACAATTCCACTCATACATGAAAGGTCACTAATGCTGCGACTCTCGAATGAGGCACAACGTTTGGTGTATGATGGCTTGAATCACACCAGACAATCCCACTTGATCACAACCAGTTACCAATGCTGTGCCTCCCTGGAATGAAGCACAATGTCTTGGATGATGACTTGAGTCACACCAGACAATCCTGGAAGCTCACGAAAAGTTACCAATGCAGTTCCTCCCTGGAAAGAGGCACATCGTCTAATGAATGATGACTTGAGTCACACCAGACAATCCTAGTTGCATACGAAAAGTTACCAATACAGTGTCTCCCTGTAATGTGACACAACATCTCGTGTATAATGACTTGAGTGACACCAGACATTCCCACTTGCACACAAAAGGTTACCAGTGCAGCACCTCCCAGGAACACCTAGTGTGGGATGAGTCACACCAGACACTTCTTAGCACACAATCAGTAAATGTTCCTGTTAAGATTCCTCTCAGTGTGTGCCACACAGTTCAGGGACTCCGTCCTACATTCCTGCTAGTGTATCTCTAAATTGCTGAAGTGTAGTGCTCCGAGTTATACTCCAGTGTGCCTTTGATGTTGGGGGTGGTTCAAATGGGTCCCCTTTGAACCATATATGTCTCCCCTGAATTACGCTCCTTTCTGACATGGGGCCATGGAATGCCGATCTTTATCTTTAGTAATGCCATGATCTGGCACCAAGAGGCCAAGTTTCAGAACCTCTCCCTTCAATCTTTCCAGTCAGGCCGGCCCTCAAATGGCAAAGATCTGTGGTCCCATTTGCCTATGTTTTATAGCTGTCACTGAGAAATGCACAGATGTTTTTCCCTCAGCCTCCAGTGGAATGTTGCTTGAATTAAAAAGGCACACAAAAGGGATTTAGGAACATGGGAATGTCCACTTTCTAGAAGTGGCATTTCCACAGTATTACTGACAAAACCACCTTGACCAATGGAAAGGGTTTGTCTTTAGGAATCTAACGAGAGTAAACACTGTGGTCTACTATTGCAGCAAGGATTAACCATAAAGTTTTCCCCATACTAACCTATGGGCAGAGCAGTTCTCAATGGTAGGGAAAACACACATGGGCATTCTTCACTCCATGGGCACACATGCCCTGGCACACATAAAAGCCTTTAAGGGCAGGATGGACACCACATGTATGCCCATGCAGGCCTGTTGTGTCAGGTTCGGTATATATATATATATATATATATAAACACACTAATGTGCAAGTTGCACATACTAACAAGTTGTGCCGTACTCATTGTACATATGACAACACCAATGTACAAGTGTGCACATACTGGCAGGCATGTTAGGCCAGTATATACCTACAAACATCAATGTGAAAGTGTGCACATATTGATAAGCCATGCAAGGCTCAGTATATACATGGAAAACACCCAGGTGCAAGTGTGCACATATGAGTAGGCCAAGCCAGGCTCAGTGTATACTTGAAGACACCAATGTGCAAGTGTGCACATACTGCTAGGTGCCACTTCCTAACTTATGTAGGGAGGGCGCGCATGCACTTTCCCCCTCTACATACAGTGGGAGCGTGCCAAGGGCACTAAGGTCACTCAGAGAGGATCAGCAAAACCTCAAGGAAGAGCCAGTCCCCTTGGCAGGGAAACACATGGAGGGTTTCTCCCTATTAGGGCACTGGACACCCTTGTGTACCTGCCCTGCCTTCTACCTACCACCTACTCTGCCCTCTGGGGGGTACTCTAGGGTTAGCAGAAGGCATACTCAGGGCTGGCCCCAGTGGGGAAGATGCCATCTTGAAAGAAGGCACACCTGCGACTCCACATACCTGCACTACCATGCCTATTACATGTTGGTCAGGCTACTCTGGCAGGTGGCACACTCTACTCTGGCAGGTGGCACACTCAGTGCCATACCCCACTAGTGGCCAAGGCCATACCCACCCCAATTATGTGGTTTACCTTTTTATAGGGCATTCCTGGGTAAGGCATCTCAACCAATTATGTAAGCGCCTCTTCCTGGCATGACTAGAAAGGCCATGTACACTTTCCCCCGTGGTACAGTGGGAAAGTGCCAGAGACCTAAGGCCACAGACAGAAAGTCAGCAAAACTGCGGGAAAAAAGCAAAACGTTTCAGGGAAAACATCTAAGAAGGGCATTGTCCAACATTCCTTTACTCAGAGTTCTCAACGATGACTTCTCCTACCTGACCCAGAGTTTCTATCAAATAATACTACCATTGACACTCAGTGCCACACTCCACTAGTGGCGAAGGCCATACCCACCCCAGTTATGTGGTTTACCTTTTTATAGGGCATTCCTGGGTAAGGCATCTCAACCAATCATGTAAGCGCCTCTTCCTGGCATGAGTAGAAAGGCCATGTGCCCTTTTCCCCTGCGGTACAGTGGGAAAGTGCCAGAGACCTAAGGCCACAGACAGAAAGTCAGCAAAACTGTGGGAAAGCAAAGCGTTTCAGGGAAAACATCTAAGAAGGGCATTGTCCAACATTCCTTTACTCAGAGTTCTCAACAATGACTTCTCCTCCCTGACCCAGAGCTTCTATCAAAGAATACTACCTTCGACAATCAAGCTCAGAATGTTTTTGTGCCCATAGCCTTCATCTCGGGAAATGGAGTTGTCATATTCCTTGAATGTTTGCAGGGTTCTCCCAATATCTAATTTAATTGGTCTAATAATTGAATTAGTCTTTCAGCAAATCTGATTATTTGCTTGTCACCTGTAGGTTGCTGGACAGGATGTTAAGCATGTGTCTATAACTATATGTCAATGGACTTGTTCTACCATTAGTTTCTGGCTGAGATTCCACTTCTGGTGGAACATCAGGGCACATCATCTCAGGGGATGGTAGCCTCCTCAACTGAGGGGCAGGGGATTCCTTTAGAGGAAATATGTTAGGCTGTGAATTGGTCTTCCTTTGTTCACCATTATCATTATGATTGGTTGGATGGCTGTGGGATGAACTTTGGTGTTGGAGTCCTTTATTCCATAATTTCTTTCATTTGTGTGCGGTTTCTTATAGCATTTGTAGGTTCATTAGGCTTTGGTCCTCTTCATGAGTAATAACATGAAAGAGGATGAAGGATGTAGAAGTAATGCCCTAATCACTTACGGGAATCTTCATTATGCCTCATGCTACTTATTCTCGACCCAGTCATTATGACCCGCTTGCACTTCTCTTGACTGCTGTGACCTTGGATGTGGCTTAGATATGATTAGAGTCACTACAATTTAGCAAATCTGTGACTTTGTTCATATAATTATGGGTTTGAGGCATTTGCAGCATAATCCATCATCTGCTGCATAATCTGCAGATTTTAGCAAAAAAAATGTTTCTAGCACAAACGGATAAAAAATTACTGAAAATGTGGCAGCATGGGTTTGCATACAGTGAAAGGCCCTTTACGAAGGATAACTGGTCATCTTTCAATTGCTTCTGTATTTCATTGTTAACTGGTGCTAATGAAATAAATATTTGCCCACACAGTATTACCATATGTAAAAAATGAAAAAGTAATGAAACAATAATATCACAAATTATGCTGCCTGATGCAGCATCTTTTGTATTTTCTTGCTGCATAATTTAGTTAACCTCACCACATAATTTGGTGCTACCCTGTCACATAATTCCAGTGTCCCTAGATATGCTGTAAAGGGACTGCAAATACCCAGGACACTGGAATTATGCAATTATGTTGCACAGTGTTTGTCGCATAGTAATACATGTGATGCATTTACCACATAGTCCATCATGTGCTGCATAATCTGCAGACAAAAGAAGAATTTGTTTGTATCTCAAACAGTTCAAAAGTTAAGAAAAATGCATGATGTGTTGCTAAACAGTGGAAAGCCCTCTGCAAAGGTTGATTGGTCACCTTTCTATTGCTTATTGTTATTTTTTTATGTTAAACTGTGTTAGACCTGGCAGCTCTTGGCATGGTTTCCCTGTACTTTTTTGCTTCTGACCCCCTATTTTTGGATCCTTTGCTATAATTCATTGTTGCTGGTTTTGATTCTTTGGGCACTTTACCACTGCTAACCAGTGCCAAAGTGCAAGTGCTCTTTGTCTAAAAGATATTGGTAGTTGTCCATGATTGGCACATTTGATTTACTGGTAATGCCCTAGTGTAGTGCACTATGGGTACCCAGGACCTGTAAATCAAAATGCTACTATGGGGCATGCAGCACTGATTGTGCCACTCACATGAGTAGCCCTGTAAACGTCTCAGACCTGCCACTGCAGTGTATGCATGTGCAGTTTTGCACTGTAAATTCGACCAGGCAAGTGTACTCACTTGCTAGGCCCAAACCTTCCTTTTACTACATGTAAGTCACCCATATGGTAGGCTTATGTAGCCCCATGGATAGGGTGCAGATATTTAAAAGGTACAACATGTACTCTTATGTTTTACATGTCCTGATAGTGAAATGCTGCCAAATTTGTTTTTCACTATTGCAAGGCCTCTCTCTCCCATAGGTCAACATGGGGATTTCCTTTAAATATCTTTTAATGCAGTTTCCCATTGGGAGCAGATGGTGATATGGAGTTTGGGGTCTCTGAACTCAGAATTTAAAAATACATCTTTTGGTGAAGTTTGTTTTCGATTGTCTGTTTGAAAATGCCACTTTTACGAAGTTGGGCTGTTTGTGAATTCACTCTAGACAGTGACAGAAATGGAGCTGAGGTGTGTCCTGCATATCCTGATTAATCTTCTGGAGCTAGAGTGGGAGGGAGGAGCTGACACCTGCACTTGAAAGGGCTGTGCCTGCCCTTACACAATACAGTCTCCAACCCCTTAGTGTGTGTCTAAGGCACTCCAAGGAAGAGGAGGGGTCTTGTGCACTTCAAAGGCTTTCCTTTGAAGTTTGCCTACTTGCCTACTTCAAAGGTAGAAATGAGTGTAAGTATTGGACTGCTGACCCAATAACTTTATACTACTTCTAGATCAAGAGGAGCCTCTGCCAAGGAGAAGAGTTTGAGCTTGAGAAGGACCTGCCTGTTGCTTTGCTGTGCTGGCCTGCTGCTGTTGCTTCTGCTGGAAGAGGGAAAGAACTGGACTTTCATTTCTGAAATCCTGCTTGTGAAGTTTCTCCAAGGGCCTAAACTGAGCTTATCCCCTGTTCTGAAGTCACAGGGACATCAAAGAGTTCATCTGCCAGTCCCTGGGCTCTTCTGCTGAGAGTCCTAACTTGCTAAGTGGTGCCAATCGAGTCCCTGGCCCTGAGAATTTGAAGCTGGTAACCTGCAGGGGAAAATCCATGCACTGCTGTGTGCATGTCAGAAAAATCAATGCAGGGCCTGTCCCACAGCTGAAATTTGATGCAGTGCCTGCCTTGTGGCTGGAGAATTGACGCAGCGCCTATTCTCAACATGGACCACTTCGCACGGCGCATTGAGATTTTCCACGCATCGACCATGGGCATCAAAATCTTCAACATCACTACACAGACCAGAGATTGCTTGTCTAGAAATCAACACATCCTTTCTATGAGAGGAACGAATTGATGCATTGATTACCCAGCAGAATGAGTCGACTCACAGCCTCACCTGTGAGTAAGGAATCAAAGTATTGCTTGCCTTTTTGGAGCACAGTCCCCCGTGTGGCTGTAGTTTTGACACATACCAGGTACTTTGTGCTAAAACAGCACATTCATTGATTTCTATGGATTAAGACTCTTTTTACTTTAAAAATGTATACCTTTGCTTGTGTATATTGGATTTTTGTCATTTTGCTCTTGTTTGATTTAGATAAATATTGGCTATTTCTCTAGACTGCTGTGGGGTCCTTTTTTGGTGTGTTCACTGTGTTAATGTGTGTGTTTGTACAAATGCTTTACACATTGCCTCTGAGATGGGCCAGACTGATTGTGCCAAGCTGCCAAGGGGGTGAGCAGGGGTTATCGAAGCTGGGTATCTCCATTTCACTGACTAGAAAGAGGGTCCCTATTTGGACAGGGTGTAAACTGACTGCCAACTAGAGACCCCAGTTCTAACTAACTGGTACATCAAACATGTTTAAAAATGACAAAACAATCAAGTTATACTATCACAAAATGTGCTACATTATTATACATACTTTTCCTTCTCTTGCCGCATAAATTGGCCCTTTACTGATGCATACTTCCAGGTGCCCTAGAAATAACTAGCTTTTTTAAGAGGCCTTAGAGTGGACAGAGGCTGCATTTTAAGCCTTTTTAAGTTTCCTTTGAGGCGAAAGTCACTACATTTTCAGCTTCATTCTCCAGGTTCCTATAAGGTGGAATTTATCATGAGTAATGACTAAAACAAAGGCTTGTAGGATTAAGAAAGGCAAAGATTTTCGAAATATTTTAAGTGCATCATTCAGCTAATTTCCTCTTGCATTAAGAATAAATTAGTAGCTTTCTCTATTTCTCTCAGTGCAAATCTTTTCTACAATTTGTTTACTAAAAGATAGGATATCATTCCCCATTAGATTAAAAATTACACTTTTCCATGTTAGTGGAAAACTAAATATTACTTCGTGAATAGAGTCCATTAAAGCAATATTTAATAAGTGGGCAGTGCATTACTGGGCAGAGTTTTATACTTGAAAGAAAGAAATTCAAACTAAAAAAGTATTTTAATTTAGCTTGAAGGTTAGTCAAATCTGTAAATGTCCCCACATTATCCAACATTTTCTGCTATTTTTGTTTAAAAGCATCTATTATTTTTACATGAGTTCAGTTAATGGGGCTTTGGCAATCTATGTAATTAAAAACACTCCATCTGTTCAAGCAGCTAGTCGCTTAAATTAAGGGGAAAAACACAGCCTCCACACAGCTAGACATACTGATTACTAAAAACCGAATGACTAACTAGCCCTTTTCACCTCAGGGCAGCAGTAACATTTTCATTTCTTTGTTCAATGAAACGCTTAAGCTAGTTTCTTATTTATATTTCCAATAAACATAGCCCCTGTTGACAGGGGTGAATGTGTTTTTTTCAAGCTTCGTTTCAATTTTTAGACCTTTAGGTAAACCTATCTCAATTAAGGAATTTGCTAATATGAAAACATCTGAAATTCATCTAGCACTCTGAAACAATGAACTTTAGAATCGGAATAGTTGTATGTGGACCACGCAACACTAAAACTATTTTTTACAATACGTTCAGTAGTTAAAAAACACATAAATCTTAAAAGGAAGAGCAGAAACATTTCGACCAAGTATTGTAAAATCTGCCAAAGCTGCATTATGAAGGAACTTTAAACATGCGCATTTTAAAATAATGTACAAAAACCAAATAGCAGCAAAAACATGACAGGGAAGATTACAACACAATTAAAACAGGACACAACACCAAAACCAGGAAGAGAAAAGTATCACGTTGCAAAAACGCACAAAAAAAAACACAGCAGCACGAAAAAACAACAGGACACATCAGCCTCGTCAAGATGCCACACAACAAATATGCACAAACGTTCTTGTCAAACATTACCGCCTTCTAATCCTGTTTTCATAATACTTTTCCAAAACGTGTTAGGAGCAAGCACTGTCTTAACTTATCACTATAGACTTGAACTAGTGCCACTTAAAAATATTTTTCAGCCCGGTCCTTATTCTTTTTGTTATTGGTGTGGTTACATGTCTGTTTCATGTCACTCGAAAAAAAAGTAACTTTTAACAACGGTTTTTGAAGGGATTATGAGAACATAGACTCTGACACCTATTGACTAGTGTAAAAGGCCATTTATTGGGACAGGCTTGCTCATCATGATAATATATCAACATAACTGGAACTTTAAATGAACAACTTTTCATCTTTGACCTTTGGAACTCCCCATCTTCCATTCTCACTTCAATCCCCCACTTATCCTTCGCTCTCCCAGCCTCCACTTCCATTCTCCCACACATCCCCTGTTTCCTTTCATCCCCTGTCTGTCTCGGGCATCCCCCAGTCTGTCATTCTTCACCTGCTTCTTTTTCCCCCCTGGAAGGGTGGACAGGCCCGCATCTGACTCTCCACTCTCCCCCATCTACTGCCCGCACCGAGCAACCTGCCCTAAAACTGGTGACAAAATCCCCACCCCCCTGAAACCCCTCATGCACACTCTCTCCTACCCCAGCGCCTCTCCTATTACCTTCATGTAGGGCGGGCTGGTGGCCAACTTCAGCGCAGTATGACAAGCTGGCGCAGAAGAGGCCGATCTCTAATCCAGCCCCCTCATATAACCCTCCCCTGAAACACCCCCCAGCCTATCCCAATCCCGGCCGTCTATATCTGGCCCGAATGCTCCCATGGAGAGACTGGACTGCATCCTGCTCTCCACAGGTCTTATCGGGACATAGACTTCGACACCCACTGACTAGTGCAAAAAGCCACTTATTAGGACAGGTTTGCTCATCATGATAATATATCAACATAACTGGAGCTTTAACCTTTGGAACACCCTGTGTTCCATTCTCACTTCAATCCCCCACTTACTCTTCGCTCACCCAGCCTATACTTCCATTCTCCCACACATCCCCCTTTTCCTTTCATCCCCAGTCTGTCATCCTTCACCTGCTTCTTTTTCCCCCCTGGGAGGGTGGACAGGCCCGCATCTGACTCTCCACCCTCCCCCATTTACTGCCACCCAGCACAGACCCTTTTGTCATTTTGCTGCCCCACCAGCGAACCCACTACAACACCTCCTGCCCTTCCAACAGGCTCACTCCACCAAAGTTCTTCTCCCCATAAATTGGTCAGCAAGAAACACAACTGCAACATGTAATGTGCATTCCCCATCTCTCAGAGATGCACACCGTCATCCCCCAAAAGCACAAGCTCATCTTCTTGTATCCCATCGTGCGCCAGCACTTTAATGTCATGTGCCCAGCAGAAAACCTGCATAGCCCTATTGAGCTTCCTCTGAGCCCTTTCCATAGCCCTGTGTTTCAGTGCTCCTCTCCATTTCCTCCTAGGCACAAATTCTGTCCGCACCAAACAAGTCCCATGCATGTTGCGCCGCAGAAATTCCAGATCCTGTTGCATGTGTTGCAGTAGGGTGAGCCCAGAGAGAGGGACCAGATCTTTCTCCCCAAGGTGTAATACCAATACATCAGGACATCCCCATGTCGTCATAATCAATGTGATAAAAGGAAGCAAATTGCCCCACCTCATTCCACTCTTTCCCCACCACAGCACCTTGTGCCTGCTACTCGGAAGTCCCAGAGACTGTCCATAAACCTGCTTCTCTGCATATTTAACTGCCCAATGAATGAAAGAATGCCCGACCAGCCACATAACCACCTTATCTTTCTCCGGGCCACGAACGCAACCTGGAAGGAGAAACAAATGTCAGCGTGCAACAATAATCCCCCCCACCCATCTCCAAAACCCCACACCTGAAAAACGCATCCTTACCCCAACTTTGCCCTTACCACCTCCCTAAAACATCAAGTCAGGCCCTTATATATCTCTCGAAACATTTGGACCGCCACCTCCCAATACGCCTGATTCGATTCCAATCCCACCCCAATCGGGCGCTTCAGTCGCTGTGCCAATTCTGAAGGAGTGAGTGCCAAAATTACCCACCAGCCTACCCAGGCATCTCAGAACCATTTTCAAAGCGGACAACAACTGGAAAGCTGTAACCTTCGTACCATTCTCGTGACAAGAAGCACTCTCCTGTTGACTCACTCTGTGCTCCTTGAAAATGTCCCATTCCTGCACCGGGGAGGCTTCCAACACTCCCCGCTGATCCAACCATATCCACTTTCCCTTGCCCAGTTGATTTGTCTTTGATCGCCGCAACCAGATCCCTAAGCGCTCACCCTGTTGTTGCACATCACTCACCCTTACACCACAAGCTTTCCCCACACCCAGTAGTTTAGACACACGAAATGCCCCCAAAAATATCCCTATCGTACACAAACAAAAAAGAGGCATCTTGTGGGCATTCAAACAACAAATGGCAGGACATGCAAAATATCCAAAAGCAACTCAAACGTAATAGCTTCACGCACCACAACACCTGACCCTGAGCACACTCTCCCCCAACCTTTCAGCATTTTTCCCAAAATGTAATTCCTCGCCGGGTCCCAGCCAAAACACAACTTCCCGTAAAAGGACACCCCTGCCAACTTGCCCCCAATCGTGGCTGGCGATAAACCCTTCTGAATCCAAAATTTAACAAAATGCAGCACCCGACCCTCAAGCATTCTTTGCTCCTGCCTCCAAAAGTGCCCCCCCAAAAACTTAAAAATCCTGAAATTCCAAATATGCTAGGCAATAACTCCTGAGGGTTGATTCTGCTAGTGACATCTCTACCACCAGTCTCATGACCATCATGCCCCCCACTCCCAAATGTCTGCCGGGACCGCTGTCCTGTGCTCCTCTGTGCCGGGCGCCAACTGGCAGAAACGCTGCCACTAGAAACAAGACAGGGAAGTGCAATGGAATTGTTGACCCCTCGAATATGCGCAGCCTTAAATATGATATTCAACATTAAGCAACGCAGCATAAACCTCCTCAGCAACCGCCTTACTCTGAGATCCCCAGCCCTCTGTCTGTTCTCAAAGTCAACCACTGTCAATTTGTCCACATGGAACGTCACTGTCCTATTATCCAGTTCATCACCCTACACCTACAAAGCCACCAGCAGAGGAAAGAATTCCAAAAAGGCAATGCTCCTACTCTGACTCAACCATTGAGCAGGCCATGTCTCCGCACACCACCGCCCATCCCAGAAATGACCAAAACCAGAAGCACCCACTGCGTCCGAGAAAATCTGCACCTGTCAGACAGTGTCTTCCTCCGAAAAGACATGGAGACCCCATTTAACTGTGTCAAAAACAGGTCCCATACCTTGATGTCTTCTCGCAAACCCATGATCAGATGAATCCTGTGATGAGGAAGGGATACACCTGGACCCATATTTATACTTTTTGACGCTAAACTGCGCTAACGCAGTTTAGCGTAAAAAAATTTAGCGCCGTCTAACGCCATTCTGAAGCGCCATGCGGGCGCTGTATTTATGGAATGGCGTTAGCCGGCGCTAGCAGACCGGCGCTGCCTGGTGTGCGTGGAAAAAACCCACGTAGACCAGGCAGCGCCGGCGTAGGGGGAAAATGGCGTTAGGGCGTCTTAAAATGGGGCAAGTCAGGTTGAGGCAAAAAAATCGCCTCAACCTGATTTGCGCCATTATTTTCGACGCCCAGACGCCATTTAAATGACTCCTGTCTTAGTAAAGACAGGAGTCATGCCCCCTTGCCCAATGGCCATGCCCAGGGGACTTATGTCCCCTGGGCATGGTCATTGGGCATAGTGGCATGTAGGGGGGCACAAATAAGGCCCCCCTATGCCACCCAAAAATAATTAAAAAATATAAAAAATTATACTTACCTGAACTTACCTGAATGTCCCTGGGGTGGGTCCCTCCATCCTTGGGTGTCCTCCTGGGGTGGGCAGGGGTGGCAGGGGGGGTCCCTGGGGGCAGGGGAGGGCACCTGTGGGCTCATTTTGAGCCCACAGGCCCCTTAACGCCTACCCTGACCCAGGCGTTAAATAGTGGCGCAAATGCAGGGTTTTTTGACCCGCCACCTCCCGGGCGTGATTTTTGCCCGGGAGTATAAATACGACGCATTTGCGTCGCCGTCATTTTTTTAGACGGGAACGCCTTCCTTGCATCTCATTAACGCAAGGAAGGCGTTCACGCCAAAAAATGACGCTATTTGCCCATACTTTGGCGCTAGAAGCGTCTAACGCCAAAGTATAAATATGGCGTTAGTTTTGCGCCGAATTTGCGTCGAAAAAAACAACGCTAATT
Organism: Pleurodeles waltl; assembly: GCF_031143425.1. Lineage (NCBI taxonomy): Eukaryota > Metazoa > Chordata > Amphibia > Caudata > Salamandridae > Pleurodeles > Pleurodeles waltl. The sequence goes on along the minus strand of NC_090443.1, from coordinate 641,610,294 downwards.
CGGTGCAAACGGAGTATAAATACGGGCCCTGACATCTCCAGCCCCATGCGCCTGCAGAAAGTCCTACCACCCCGGACCACCCTACATGCAAAGTTAAGGGAACCCAGGAGTTGTTGGGCCATGCGCAGTTCAATCTTCCATTTCAACCTGATCTGCCACAAAAATAGCAGAATGTCCTCGACCTTCACCGCAGGTAGACGTGCTATGAAATCCATTGTGTCTAGTTCGATGCCCAAAAAGGTCAAGACACAGCTAGGGCCCTCCATTTTCTCAGGAGCCAAAGGCACTCCAAAGTCCAGTGTCAATTGCTTAAAACACCGCAGTGCCCTACCACACAAGACAGAATTTGGTGTCCCTACAAAAAGGAAATCATCCAAATAGTGTGACACCGTCCGATGTCCACTCACCGGAATAAAAACCCACTGCAGGAAGGTACTGAATGCCTCAAACAAAGCACATGAAATCACACGCCCCATAGGCAGCACTCTGTCCCCATAAATGCCCCCCCCCCCAACTGCATCCCCAACAAAGAAAAGTCCTCAGGGTGAATGGAGAGCATCCAAAAAGCTTCCTTGATGTCGCACTTAGCCAGCTCTGCACCCTTGTCACACCCCCTTATAAACTGAATGGCATCATCTACCGTGGTTTATACCACCCGTGTATCCTCTGGTGTGATTAAATCATTCACTGATGCCCCTTCAGGCCATGACAAGTGATGTAGTAGCCCAAAAATCCCCTCTGCTCTTTTTGTGGTACCATCCCCAAAGGTGAAATTATCAAATCCTCCCTGGGCCACTTGTAAAAGGGGCCCACAATTCTGCCCTCTGCCACTTCCTTTCTCAGCTTCTCTGCCACCACTTCTGGCATGGCCTTAGCTGACGGCAAATTATCTGCCCATCTCCTCAACCGTGGCCCTTGGTATCCCACCCGGAAACAGCCTCTGAAACCCCATTCCAATCTGAGCGCTATGTCCGTATCCGGGTACATGCGCAACCAGGGCAGTAACCTCTCCAACTTAATTGTAGTAGGCTCCCTTTGGCTCAGGAGCACCTTGTCCCCCTCTTCCCCTGGTAGATCTCCACTTCTCCACCGGACTGGTGAGGGAAGAACATTGCATGACTGGATGTTTCCCCCCACATTTGGAACACTCATGTTTAAATTTACAGGGATGCCTGGAACAAAACCCCTTGTTGAAGTTCCAACATGCTCCCAAGCTAGGTACCGGGCCCTCTGTGGCATACCCACCCTTCCCTGAGCGGGACACCACTGAAAAGGCTTGCAAACTACTGGGAGACCACTAGCTGTGTGAGTGGATGCCACTGAATGCAAAGAGGCCATCCATTGCATCCATAACTCCGAGTCCGCATCAACCAATGGCTTTTCAGGATTAATGGCCACTCTGGCCCTGAACTCTTCATCGTAGCTCAGCCACACAAAACCCCTAAAATGAATTTGGGCTTTTCAAATAATGTCCATGTCCTTAAACATCGCAATGGCCCTGTCTAGGTATCTTTCACAGTAGATACTGGTGTATATCAAAGATGCGGAGGTCCAAATGTCCACAGTTATGGGGACCCTAGGCCTACGTGCCAGTTTCCACTCCTCCTCTTAGAACCTTCCTTCGCCTGAATATCCCTGTGAAGATGTTTGAAAATGTCAACATACTTGTGTTTCCATATCCTTGCTCTAGCCTTATCTGCTACATGTGAGCCCAAAGGCATAGCGAGTCCCATGTATGAGAGTCTCTTCTTGTGTCCCGCGCCCTCCTTGGCATTGTCCTCCTTTTGAAACGCTTGCCGCTGTGTCCTTGTGCCTGCCTTGCACCAGCAGCACTTTTTCTCCCACCTGGTCCTTAACTGCCTTCAAGTACCGCACCTGCACTAGGCGTAATGTGTATCCACACCAATAGACTTGTATTGAGCCGTGCCGGCCTTGCCCCTCCAATCACCCCATGGGGCCCACCAGTTTCCCTTACCTTGGACACCACGAACAGGAGTACCAGCATCCAACAATGACTTGCGCCTGCCTCCTTCCTTGCGGGAGACCTGGTGCCCACGCGTTCTAGACATTGAAGCATGCAAAACAGTAACAGAAGAGGGTGTTGTGCCGCTCCTGTGCCCCTTCCCCTTCCCTTGTACCCCACTCACCTCTTTTTTTGGAATCTCCCCTTCCTCCCAGTCGTCCAAGTCGTCATCAAAATCCAACTCAAACACATCCTCTTCGTCCACACCAATTACTTCATCTGCACCCGCTGCATCCACCATGTCGTATTTGTCATCCAACCTGATTCCCCCATGGCGTAGGCCAGATGTGTGCCTCTTGCATTCCCACGGATCGGTCAACCTGAGCGCAGTGCGACAAGCTGGCGCAGAAGAGGCCGATCCCTAATCCAGCCCCCTCATATAACCCTCCCACTAGAACCTCCCCTGCAACACCCCCCAGCCTATCCCAATTTCGGCTGTCTACATCCAGCCTGACTGCTCCCGTGGAGAGACTGGACTGCATCCTGCTCTCCACAGGGCCCTCCTCTGGACCCAAGATATCTCCGAGTTATGGAAAAGTCTTATTTCGAAACCTGAGAATTTCCTTTCTCAAAACAGTACACAGTGGGATTGCATAAATTGGTGTAGGGCTAAGCCACAAGTATTTTTGCTGTGCTGCCCTATGCTAAATTGCAATGACAGGAATGCACTGTATTTTGGTAGAATTGTTTTGTGCAGGAAGGGACATCTTCCTGCACAACAACAATCCATGAAGGGTTGTTCCTCTTTCTATGTGTGCTGCAACATATAAAGAGGAAAAAGCGAGTAGAAATAAATATATTTCTCCTTGTTATTCCTCCCTTGGTGAGGTGTTCAGTTTTGATGCATTCCCAGGTTTACAGATCCTTGTAAATCTGGGAATGCATCAATAGCCATGGGTGTTGCATGGGACAACCCACCACAACGCCCATGAAATGTCCCCTTGACGCAGTGTAAGGCAATGCATCAACTTGTGCTGCGTCACCTTACACCATATTCATGTGGCCATGAAAAGCTTTGCCTAGCCTCATAGGAATGGGTCTGCACTCTGTGCCTCTGGAGCATTATAAAAAATTATGCACTGGCGGTGCAAGGGGCTTGTAAATAAATCCCTTAGTTTATAGCTGGCAAATTGCCCTATGACTTGTGTGACACATTCAACCAGCCCAATCCATTTATGGCAACAACTGGTTGCATTTTGAGACTGAAATATGACATTACTAATGTAGTGGAAGAGATGCACTTTAACCTCATTAGCAGTAGCAGAGCTCTGTATTTTGTGGTTTTTGATATCCTTTGTAACTCCATTGGATGGAAATGGCTAAATGAAATGGTTGAAAGGGTGTCTTATAAGAGGACTATGTTACTTTTTAGGCAGTCCTTAGTTTTAGCCAGTGGATGCAAGTGAGCCTACCAGCATTTCTTTATATGGAGAACTAGATTTATTTTTCATCATTAGACATTGACCCAGAACAAGATAGAGAAAGACACAAAGAGCGAAAGCAAGAATGAGAAAGAAAAAGACGGAAAAGCAGCAATCAAGGGAAAAAGAATGAATGAAAGAACATGCAAAGTGAACTAAGAGAGCAGTGAGAAAAAGGTGTCAGATAAAAGATGCATGATATAGAATCAAGATTAGATAGCTTTTTCTTTTGTCATACCACACATTCAGTAGCCCTGACTTCAGGCATGCGACCAAAACTTTGGTCTCAGAACTTATTTTGTTGCTACTGTAAATGCCCTGGGCCCCTGCTAAACAGGTTCCCAGGGCCAGATCTCTTTCCCCAAAACGGCACTATGTTTGGCACTTCAGCCACCTTTATAAGTCCCTTGTAAATAGTACCCCTGGTATCTAGGGCATGAGTACTGAAGAGAGCCCCAGAACTGCAACATCAATTGTGCCACTCTGAGAGCCCCCACACCAGCCTCTTGCAGACTGTCATTGCAAGTGCATGACAAGGTGAATTTAAAGTTGCAAACTCAACATGGCACTCGCATAGAGTGCCATACCCACTAACACTGCATGCACTATTGGTAACTCACCCCTCTGGTAGGCCTTACAGCACTAAAGCAAGGTGCATGTGAGGGAATATGTGTGCATGAGCAAATATGCCCCTACAGTGTCTTTGCTAAACCTTAAGACATAGAAGGTGTACGGGGGAGCCATAGCAAATGCATGTGATGAACATTGGTTATTATGAGTTCCCCAGCTATATGATGGCCTCTCTGAACCCTGGGTTGTTTGGTATCAAACAACACCGAATAATAAACCCACACTGATGCCAGTGTTGGATTTATTATAAAATGTACCTAGAGGACACCTTAGAGGTGCCCCCTATAAAATCTAAACAGGCCTGGCGTGGTTGCTAACTGGTCTTAACCAGCCTGCCACCTCCAGACATGATTCTGGACTCCTGGGGTGAGAGTATTTTGCTCTCAGGAACCAGAATATAAAGCCTTTCTTGGGTAAAGGTGTCACGCCTCCTCCACCAGACAGGCACTCTGCACCATCAGTAAGCTCCAAATGCTTTACTGCCTTTGAAAACTGACCTCTGCCTCTGCTGCAAGCAGCAGATGTCTGCCCAATGCTTTTTCTCCCACTTTGGGTGAGAACCTTGTGGGAAAACTAGCCGGGAGGAGTGGCCATCCCAGCCTGCACCATCCGTCAGGTGTGGCAGGTGAGGTAACCTCACCATTTCATTTTCCTCCATTTGGATGGCAGAAAAGTAGCCTATCAGGTGTAGGGAGGACACCCCTTTCCACAGTAAGTGGTCACTTAGTGGGTGTAGCCACCCTAAGGTAAGTGGTCCATTGGCCACTACCAGGTACTCCCCTAACCCCCCTAAATGTAGCATTTAGTGGGCATCCCTAGTCCAACAGATCATATTTGACGGGCACAAAAATACTAGGAACAAAGAAGACCTGAGGCACAAGAACAGACGTTCCACAGGACAAAGAAAAATGTGTCAACCCCTGCCTACTGCTTCAAGGGCTCTGCAATTGCCACTGAGGTGTCACCTGGAAACTTGAAGGAATCTACAAAACCCAGAGCACCTTCAGCCTTCTGAAAATTGCCACGAACCTCCCTCAGAGTGAAGGTATCACGCTACTGCACCCTGCAGGCAAGGAACCAGTGAAGTCCAGTTCACTGACTGGCTGTTGACCAAGAAACTGGACCCAGCAGCCCCACCAAAATCCATATTTTGGACACAAAGGACAACATGGTGGCACTGGGACTTTCAGCGCTTGAGACTTACCCTGGGGACTGGACCCTTAGCATTGGACATCCAGAAGCAATGTCCACTCTGGACGCCCAAAAGCTCCAAAACAGGCACCTGTCAAAGGACTTCAGGATAGCCAAGAATCAACCCCGGAGTGGTCCTGCTGACCTAAAATCTACCCTCCAATTGACCTGCTCCTGGCTTCAAGGACCCCAAGATGCAGGACTCCTGGCTGACCAATCTGCTCTGCACCTGGCCTCCCTGGCCCCTGCATCGACAAACCAGCTGTGCTCTAGAGGTCCCTTACCCCTTTGCGACCTCTACCCTCCAAGGGAATCCACCAGACTTACCTTTAAGTCCATCTGTGCAGTGTGTTTCCAAGTTGTCCCACTTTCTGTTGTGCACCAGCGCCAAGACTTTGAGCCGCTGCTCCCGCTTGAACCGGGAACCACCTAAAATCTCCATCTGGCCCACATTGAGATGACCTTGACTGAAAAATATAAGGTGCACTTGTGAAAGCATTGCCTGATTTTTCTATGTGTTTTTAAAGTTTTTCCCACTAATTCCTATGGTGCATAATTATGCACAAAATAGAACATTTTCTAAACTTTAAAAAATCATTACTAAAAAAGTACTTACTGTAAATTGATGACCTTGGTCTTAAAATTGTAATAAAAGTCAGAAGTATTTTTGTAAATTGGTCTTGAGTTATTTTGAGTGTATGTCCACATTTATTGATACTGTGAGTACAGCAAATGCTTAGCACAGCTCCAAGATAAGCGTAACTGCTCACCCACACTGCCATAAAAACAGAGCATTAGATGGCCTGCTTTTTTACTTCTGGTACCAAAGTGGGGTTGCTTGGACTCTCTACACAGTGCAAATATTTTTCTTGCACTATACAGAGTGAGCCTCCAACAGTAAGATCACCAACATGTCCAAAAACACATCTCGAGAAGGTGCCATCCCTACTAATATGACAGATGGTGACCATCACTGGACTGGAACTTTCATGACGTTGTCTTGAACTACTGTATCCTTTCAAGTTGATCATACTTTTGTTGATAACCGCCATGCCTATTCAACCTTCTTCCCCTTTCCGCTTGCATGATTCCTTTCATGCTCCATACCCTCCAAAGCCTTTCCCCTTATTTATTTTAGATACTTCTTTGTTTCCATTGCAGTATTCAATTTTGAATCCACAAATAACTTTTGCCTCCGTTTGCTTTGTATTTAAGATCTAGGCCGAAACGTTTTGCCTATCACTGTTCGTATTTCATTGTATGTGAAACATGGGAAACATTAAAATAGCAATAATTGATAAGAAATAGTTGCTATGAAAAACAAAATATGAATTGTAAGAATGGGCTGAAAAATCACAGCACACAGTGATGTATGCTCAACAGATAGGACTGGCTGAAGTTGTCACACATGACATTAATTACTTTACCATATAAATGTATGTCCTGGTGACACAGTGTCATGTAGTAATGATAGGGGTGACCCTTCTGTATTTTACAACTATGATTTCTGTTGATCCGACATCCAGTAGCAATTTGCTTCTAGCATAGCATTTTTAAGTTTTCCTTTTTGCACAATGACTTAATCATGACGTTTGAACCCCAGCTGAGTAGGCTGGCACCTTTAATTTCTGCTTTTTATCTCTGCAAGAAATCGGGTTACTGATCGAGGGGGCTGAAACCTCTCCTCAAGCAGCAACCAATATTTTTCTCAGGTTGAAGTCACAAGCTAGCTCTAAATTAACTTGTGCTCATCCCTCAGGTAACTTGGCATAGAGCAGTCAGGCTTAACTCAATCAATTAATCAGGATTTATAAAGTGCAACTAATCACCTGATTTGGTAGCCGGGAGCTTGCAATTCCCAGAAGCTTATTCAAACAGTCAGGTCTTGCGGGCCATTTGGAATTCCGGAAGTGAGGTGATGGTCCGAAGGTGTGTGTGGAGGCTGTTCCACGTTTTTGCTGTGACGTGAGAGAAGGAGAGTCCTCCACTTCTGCTTTGGTAGATGCGGGCAGGATGGGTAAGTGAAATGTAGGCAGACTGTAGTCTTGTAATGGTTGGTGGAAGTTCAGGTAGTGGTTAATGTATGTAGGTCCTTGGTTGTGTAGAGCCTTGTGGGTGTGGATCAACAGCTTGGATTGGCATCCCTTTTGTACGGGGTGCCGGTGTAGTTGCCTGAGGTGCGGTGTGATGTGGGTTCATCGGGGAAGGCTAAGGATGGGTCTAACTGCTGCGTTCTGTATGGTCTGAAGTTTCCGTAGGAGTTACACAGCCTTGTCGTAGTTCAGTCGGCCGGTGATGTGGGCCTGCGTCACGGTGCATCTTGTGTGTAGAGCTAGCCACTTTAAGATCTTACATAGCATGTGCAAAGTGAGGAAGCAGGCCGAGGAGATGGCGTTGATCTGTGATTTCATGATGAATCCGAGGTTTCTTGCGTGGTTGGCTGGAGTGGGTCTTTGGTCTGATGGCCACTAGGAGTCATTCTATGTCTTGCTGCTATTGCCAAAGATCAGTACTTCCTTCTTGTCTGTGTTCACCTGCAGCCGTTGTTATTCATCCAATCAGCGATACTTGTGAAGCATCTCTGGAAGCTGCTTCTGGCAGTGGAGGGGTCGTCAGTGAGTGAGAGGATGAGTTGGGTGTCGTCTGCATAGGAAATTATGTTGAGAGTGTGAGCTCTCACAATGTTGGCCAGCAGGGTCATATATGTGTTGAAGAGCGTGGGTTGAGGGATGAGCCCTGGGGGATATCGCAGGTGATCTCCTTGGGTTCAGAGCTGAAAGGTGGAAGATAAATCTTCTGGGTTCTTCTGGTGTGGAAGGAGGTGATCCATCTAAGTGTGTCCCCTTGGATGCTGATGTGGTGATTTCTTTCTATAAGCATGTGGTTGGATACAGTGTTGATGGCTGCCAAGAGGTTGAAAAGGATCAAAGCTGATGTTTCTCCTTGGTCGAGTAGGGTTTGGATGTCATTGGTGGCTGTGATCAGGGCAGTTTTGGTGCAGTGACTGCTGCAGAAGCCAGATTGGGAGGTATTGAGTAGTTGGTTCTGCTCCAGGTATGTCATGAGTTTCTTATTGATGATCTTTTTCAGTACCATCCCTGGAAATGGAGATTGGCCAGTAGTTTTTGGGCATGCTGGTGGTTGGCGGAGGGTTTTTGAGTAGTTGTCTGACTTCGGCGTCTTTCCGGGTGTCAGGAAATGTTGCAGTGTTAATAGAAGTGTTGACCAGGGTGGTGAGTTCCTGGCCAATCCTTTGGTTTCCAGGAGTGAAGATGTAGTGCAGGTATGGGTCTGTGGGAGCTCCCAAGTGGATGGATTTCATGGTGAAGGTGATGTCCTGAGTTGAGAGGATGTTCCAGGTGGTCAGTATGTGGTTTGTGTCAATTACGATGGTGGCTTATCTGTCAAGGAAGTCCATAGGAGCGGGTTGGGGTTTAAAGTTTCCGTATATGGTTGCAATCGTAACGTGAAAGAAGTGGGCAAGGTTGCCACACAGCTCCTGTGAGGGTGTGATGTTGTTTTCGCTGGCAGCTGGGTTGGAGAATTCCTTAACGGTATTAAAAAGTTTCTTGGTGTTGTTGGTGCTGGTTTCGATGCATGTGGCATGAGCTGTCTTCTTTGTTGCCTTCAGCAGGCGGTGGTATAGGTTGAGGGAAGTCTTGAAGGCTGCTCTATCAGAGGTGTCCTTGCTAGCACACCAGATCCTCTCCAGCAGTTTGTTGTCTCGTTACGCTGTTCTGAGTTCTTGGGTGTATTGGATGGCCTTTTTGGAGGATTTGTTCTTCATGTTGCTCTTGATGGTGACAATGTTGTTCGAGCAATTGGTGATTCAGGTGTTGAAGTTGTTCACTCCCTGCTCGAGGTTGGTGGTGGTAGCAGGGTTGGAGGTGTTGAGGGTGTCTGCCCAGCTGGTCTCTGAGATTTTGTTTAAGCTCCAGTGGGGGGTGCTAGTCATCTTGGGGGTGGAGGTGCAGGGGCTGGGGATGCTGAAGTGGATGATGGAGGGATAGGTCCATGTGAGTTATGTAACATGGCTGTATTTGATGTGGTTGCTGGAGGTGAAAATGGGGTCCAGAGCGTGGCCTGTGGTGTGAGTAGGGTAATGGATGATCTGGGTCAATGTAAGTCAACTCTTACTGTCGAGTAGGTGTGCAGTGTTGTTGTGGTTGGGGTCGTCGATGTAGAAATTTAGGTCGCTGAGGAAGATGTAGTCCTTGGAGTTTAAGGCTAGGGGCACATTGAAGTCTGCAATGGTGTGGCAGAAGCTGGAACGCGGGCCTGGGGGTTGACATGCGAGGCTGCCTCTGATGGTTGTTTTGTTGTCCATGTGGAGCTTGAAGATGACATCCTCAATAGGGGTAGGGGTGTTGTCGGTAGTAGTGGTGCACTGTATGGTCTCTTTGTGGATGATGGCTGTTCCTCCTCCTGGCTTGTTGGTGAGATCCTGGTAAGTGATATTATATCCGTCGGGGATCATTGTGGCAATGCCTGGGATGGATGTGGAAGTGAGTCAGGTCTCAGTGAGGAAGACGATGTCAGGTGTGAGGGTGGCGATGAGGTCCCATAAATCGTTGGAATGCTTGCACAGTGAGCATGTGTTGAGATGGGCCGATTTTGTCACGCTGCAGCCTGCATTGAGTAGGTCCTGGTGTGGGCAGGGCTTCTATTGGTGGGAAAAACATAGAGTGGGAAAACCCAGTTGTGAAACCCAGGCTTAGAGGCAATGTGTAAAGCAATTGTACAACACTTAAAAAATTAACAAAGTGAAAACACACCACAAAAGAGCCTTCAACAGAGTGGTGGTTTTGTTCAGGTGCTGTCTGTGATGTGTTTGGGGTGGGGCTGGTCAGTGTGCTGGTGTGTGTGCTGTGGCAGGTGAAATTGCAGTGGGTGCAGGTAAAGGGTCCTAATGTGGAGCATGGGTCCGTGTGGTGGCAATGTTTGTTGCGGTATCTGGGGTTGAGGTTGTACAGCTCGGTGATGGTGTAACATTAGGGCGAGGGGCAGCCAGAGATCACTGCACTGGGCGTGGTCCAGAGTCAGACATGCACAGACAGGCTTTCCTTTGACATGCCTTCGGCAAGCCAACGGCATGCCCGCTGCACGCATCCACTGCGCAGTCACACTGGGCAGTGGGTGGGGCTTCTGTTGGAAGGATGAACAGTTAGTGGGAAAACTCAGTTGGGAATACCCCAGCAGGAAAACCCAGGCAGCTGCAGTGTCACTGGATCAGTCTGGAAAAGTAGAAAGTGGAAGCCATAGGCAAGTGGCAGGCTAGGTGTCCAAGTGCCAGTGGTCACACTGCAGCCTGCATTAATTAGGTCCTGGTGTGGGCGGGGCTTCTGTTGGTAGGAAGAACGGTGAGTAGGAAAACCCGGTCGTGAAACCCTGGCTCAGAGGCACTGTGTAAAGCATAAGTTCAGGAAAACTGCAATGGAGTGTGGGCCTGCTACAGGTACCCAGTTAAGCCCGCTGAACAAAGTACCTTCTTTCCTGGGTTGCAGACCGTTGCAAGGATTCACATTGATGATGTGTCACGCAGCGATGCATCAGCTCTGAGATGCTCCAAGGCTTTGGTGCAAAGTCCTGTTGTGTCGTCCTCACAAATCCCATTAACGATGGCATGTTGTGGGAAGTCCACAGTTGGATATGGATCATGCAGTCAGTGCGATGCATTGGTTCCAAGGAGCTGCTATGCTTCGATGGGGAGTTCTATGTCATTGCAGAGGCGGCAGTCGATGAGAGATGTGAGGGCCTGCTCCAAGGATGCATCGGCAGTCCCGATGTGATGCAGGCATAAGCGGAGATGCAAGTCTTTGTGACAGGACAGGTACCATTTATGCAGCATTAGAGATGGGTCAGTTCTGCTTAGGATTGCACAGTGCAGCAGCAGGGATGTGTCATACAACTGTATCCACAGAGGCTGACTAATCACCTTAAGCTCACTTCCAAGGATCCAGGACCAGGGTGGCACCAATTGGCAGGATAGACTCAAACATTGTAGAATATAGGTGCAGGTGCAAGGTTCTTGGAGCCTTCTATCCCTGAGGCTCAAACTAGGAGGCCAGCCAAACAGCCCTTGGAGTCACTCTGGAACTCTGGTTTCAAGGGATGTAGGTCCAGTCCTTCTCACTCAGGCAGGAGGGGATCAGGCAACAGGTCAGCACAGCAAGGCAGCAGCACAGCAAGTCAGTAGTCCAGCAAAGTGCAGTCCATTAGAGTGGAAGTCCTTCAGCAGTACAGCGGTCTTTCTGCCTGGCAGAGTATTCACAGGTCCAGAAGTGTGCTGAAGGGTTGGTGTCTGAGGTCCAGTATTTATACCCAGTTGTGCCTTTGAAGTAGGGGTAAAATTCTGGAGGTTTCTCTTTGAAGTTCCTAGGCATCCTGACTTCCCTGTCCTGGCTCCAGCCTAACTACAGGGGGTATGCAGCTCTTTGTGTGGAGGCAAAACACAATCTATTCAAGTGTAGGAGGGGCTGTGCCCAGCTCCTCCAACCCACCCTGCCAGTGATAGCCAATCCAGGCACACCTAAGTGCCCTCTATTGTGTGTGGCTGTCTAGGAGGAATACACAAAGCTCAACTGTCAGCTACACTAAGTCATGTGACCTAGGTACATGCTACAGACACTAAATGGCTAAGGCAAGAAAATGTCAATGTTCTGAAAGTAGCGTTTTCAAAATTGTATATAAAAATCCAATGACCATAAGTTAAAAGTTTTCATTACAATTCCAAAGACAGCAAACATGAACTGGGCACCTGGTCCCATTTGGAATTTACAGCTTATTAAATGTGATAAGGGAACTCCAATGTTAGTCTATAGGACAGGTATGCCTTGAAGTAGTGAAAAATGAATTTAAGAGCTTTTTCAATACCAGGACATGTAAAACTTAAAAGCACAGGTCCTACTTTCTAAATGCACTGCACCCTGCCCTCAGGGTTATCCAGGACCTACCATGGTGATGATTTATATGAACTAAAAAGGAAGGTTTGGGCCTGGCAAAAGGTTTACTTTGCTAGGTCGAAATGGCAGTTTAAAAAGCACACACAGGGCCTCATTATGACCCTGGCGGGCGGCGGAGGCCGCCCGCCAGGATCCCGCCCTCCAAATTACCGCGCCGCGGTCAAAAGACCGCGGCGGGTATTACGAGTTTTCCCCTGGGCTGGCGGGCGGTTCCAGTAAAACCGCCCGCCAGCCCAGGGGAAAACGACCTTCCCACGAGGATGCCGGCTCGTAATCGAGCCGGCGGAGTGGGAAGGTGCGACGGGTGCAGTGGCACCCGTCGCGTATTTCAGTGTCTGCAAGGCAGACACTGAAATATTTTCAGGGCCCTCTTACGGGGGCCCCTGCCGTGCCCATGCCATTGGCATGGGCACGGCAGGGGCCCCCAGGGGCCCCGCGACCCCCCCTACCGCCATCCTGTTCATGGCGGCTTTCCCGCCATGAACTGGATGGCGGTAGGGGGGGTCAGAATCCTCATGGCTGCGGAGCGCGCTCCGCAGCCATGGAGGATTCCAAAGAGCAGCGGAAAGTCAGCGGGAGACCGCTGACTTTCCGCTTCTGACCGCGGCTGAACCGACGCGGTCAGAATGCTCATTGGAGCACCGCCAGCCTGTTGGCGGTGCTCCCGTGGTCGGTGGCCCTGGCGGCCACCGGCCGCCAGGGTCAGAATGACCCTCACAGTCTGCAGTGGTAGGCCTCAGACATGTTTAATTTTAATGGGCTACTTAGGTTGGTGGCACAATCAGTGCTGCAGCCCCACTACTATATACAGGCCCTGGGTACACGTAGTACCTTAAAAACATGTTAATATGTTAATTAAATGTGCCAATTGTGAAGGAGTCACTGTTACCATGTTTAAGAAGGGAGCACATGCACTTTAGCAGGTGGTTGCCAGTCGTAAAGTGTGCAGAGTCCTAAACTGACAACTGAACCTGCGTTATGAGAGCAAATTCAGCCAGTCTTGTTTTTCCCCTGGCACCACAACTTAGCATATTGGGACTTGTATGTTCATTAGTACAATATGAGGGAAAACATGTGAAACTCACAGGGGATATATCTGTGCTTAACAGCAGATGTCACAAGTCCTACAATTGTTTTCTGTGGACTGCGGTTTATACAGTTAGAAAGACAATGACACTTGATTTGCCGCTTGCTGCCGCCAGACTTCTCTCTGATGGGACTTGTAGTCCCGGGGAACACTGCACCTCAAACGTGATTCAGCTGAGGCATGGGGGAGAAGATCCCTGACACACTTATAGAACCATCACTCTTCCCACGGTGTGGGTCTGTTATTTGTCGCTTACTGCCATCAGACTTCTCACAGGTGGGACTCATAGTCCCAGGAAACACCTTGCCTCAAACGTGATCCAGCTGAGATGGGGAGAGGAGCCCCCTGATGTGCTTATGGCACCATTACTCTTCCTGTGGCATGGGATGCGCGCAGGCCATGCCAGAGCAAAGCCCAGGCCAAAGACAGGCCCATCTTGTGCCCATCATCACCAGGAAGAGGCAGGAAGGGCCACCATCCTTGGATTTGGGATAGATTGCCCCCAACTTCATTTGTTGTTTTTGGTGGTGGGTCTTTCAAGGGGAAAGGTACATGACTTTTTGTTCACCCACATCCCTGTGTCTCTGGCTGCCTGAGCCTTTTGCAGTTGAGAGACCTCTAAGTGTGACTGTTTGCTTTAACACTGGAAGACTTTGAAGAATTGAAGAATTCGAGAATTGAGATATTGTCCTTTGCCCAGTTGTTACCTACAGGGCCTGTTACATTGACTGACATCTTTTAGCTTCTCTATTTTTAAGGGCTGTCTTTTCTCCAGGTCCCATAGTCACAGACATTGGCTTTTGGGTTTTTAGGGGGTGTATTTCTCTCTGTTTGTGCTTTCTATGGTCTCATCTGTTTATTTCTTCTTGTATTGTGTGGAGTTTTTTTTGCTCACTGGGGGAGTGCCAGTTTATCTGTTTAGTTGTGAGGATCTCCGGGATGAGGAAAAAGAAAGCTAATGGGCCCATTCCACTGTGCCCAGGGGGACCCCCTGCTTGACCACTATTGGGGTTTTCTGACACATGCAGTGGGTTTGGTTTCCAAAGAGATAGAGCTTGCGGAGAGAAGGCTATCCTTCTTTAAGGATGGCCCTGTCTTTTCCTTATCAGGTACCCCTAGTGCACAGATGGGTCCCATTACACCAACGGGATACCACACTCTCTTATTGCAATGTGAGCACGGGAGCAATGAGACAGAATCTCCCGCAGATGCTCCTCCACTGCCAAAGGGGTTTGTTGCAGTAGAGGGCCCTGAGAGGGACATCTCCCAGCCCAACCCCATTGCTAGCCTGAAGAATAAGCATAGGAGGCGCATAGGAGACCGTAAGAAGAACAACGCAGTTGCAAGAGTGGGTGTTTAGACAGAACTCTCAGCAACTCGGCTCATATTTGAATTAGGTTCCCCCCCCAACTATTTTGTGAAACTGGAAGGATTCCTTACTAGGACATTAGATGATCTAGTTACCCATATTCGTAAGGTGGAAAACCTCAAAAGGCATCTGGGGGATTCCCTGTCTGCAACCTGCTCATCATTGACCACTCCTAGATCCCCTGGGAAACTTGTTGGTGAACGGGTGGTTGTGACTAGCATTCCCTATGGTGCCAGCTTTAATAAGCCTTACCCTCCTCTTTCAGACAGTGGCAGTCAGGGTCAAAACTTCATTGCCCAGACACTCAACATATTCTCCCTCTTAGCCCCATCTGTTCCCCCTCCTTGCCCAGCTCCTGTACCTGGAACTACTACATGTGCTCCCACCCATCACCATTCTCTGTCCAACCTTCAACTGGGGAGGAATGAGCAGGATCTCTCTACTCTCCCTGAGGGATACATTCCTAGTGAGGTTACCATACAATTCATCCCAGCTGCGGCTCCCTACATCCTTGTTATGGTCAACGATCCTCCTCTTAAGAAAGCAGTTATGGAAAGTTATCCGCAACAAAAAAAAAAGTATTCAATTGGCTCTCAAAGATCAAGATTGATCATTTTTGTGCATGGGACATAATTAGGGTTCAGAGACTGGGCTGGTTGTGACAATCTCATAAAACCTTCCCAGGTGATTGATTTGTAATCAACTTTTCCAATAGCTGGCGGACAGGCAATATTTTAGACCCACCTTTGTGTGAGCTTGTGCAAGATGAGAACAGTTTTTATTCATCTTGGGCTATTTCTATAAATCCCATTCCCTTCCCACCGAGTGGAGGCATGGCTGGAGAGGGCTGCCCAGATTTATGGTACAGGGGTCCTGGGCCAATTGCCCTTCCTTGCCTCCTGAGGCCCTCAGTAATCGTTTTGAGCCTTTGTCTGAGCTGAATGCACAGGACCGACTGGGTTCTGGGTTGAATGACTCCTCACCTCACACTCCCCTGCACTTATCGCATGTCCCCCGTTAACCCCCAACAACCTTAAGGCCCTGAGCTGGCTTATTGCAGGGATCAGAGGGAAGCTGGTGGATAAAGAGTGTACAGACCTTTTATGCCTTACTGATATCATTTGTTTACAACAGATGTGGCAGATTGGGGGTTCCCTGGTTTGAGACAGCTACGCCTTATTTATTTTACCTGTCTTGCCTTCCCTTCATGGTAGACCTATGGGAGGGCTAGTCACTTTTATCAAATTAAGCTTAAATTGTAAAATGGAGAAAATTGATTTTCCTCACATTTTATTCCGGGTATGCTCTTGACCTTTGCACAACAGCTGAGGGTCCTAGTTGTCAACATTTATCACTTTGTGCGGGGGGAACACACATTGTGAGTGAGCTCGGTCAGCTCCTCAGCAACACTGTTGCCAGCTCATCTGGGTTCACAGGGCTTCTTCTGATTGGAGAATTCAACTTACACTCTTGTGTGGACTGCTGTTTGTTGGGGATTCGCTCCAAGATGGTGACCCAGCGGTTTGTGACCAGGCACACTTAAAATACACTCCCATAAAAGATATGCTTAACACTCTGTTTGTAGACCACTCCCTTGTGAATTTCATAACGAATTGCAGATTCCAACTTTTTATGGGGCATATGCTACCTCCATCATGGACTACATCTTTGCCTCTAACTGCCTCTTTGCATCTTTAATTGACTTTAAGGCAGTCTAGCATCTGTTGAGTGACCACAATCCCCTTCTGGCTGCCTTTAGGTGGTCATCGACTGTGGCTGTGACCCATGACCTTTTTCAGGAAACGGTCCTTCCCATGGCACAGGAACGAAGACTCAAGTGGGCTCAGACTGTCCCAGCTGACTTACATCATTCTCTTCTTTCCTCCTGTTTTCAAGAAATTAGTACCTGTTTACATGAAGGGGCCTCTGATTCTACCAACTTGCTTGCCTTTGTTAACATTGCTGGTAAGTCTGCCCTTACAGCCCCCATTATAGCCCATGTGGCTCCGCCTAGTAGAAGGTTCAACAAGACATGCTCCAAGGCTCACAGAGCACTCCTTGGTGCCTTGAACAGGCAACCCTGTGTCAAGGAAGAGGTGAAGAGGGCCAGGTCCTGCTATCACATTGCTCGCTTAGGGAGGAAGAAGTCTTTTAAGAGGGAGCTATAGGTAAAGTTGCTGAGGGCCTGTGCTCTGCATGACAGCGTGGAGTTCTGGAGAATTGTTAATTATCCCATTTTCTCTACCGATCAAGTGAGCACACGGGCATTGACCAACCCCCTAGGCGTGGTGGTACAATTTTGGGGCAATTTATGAACTTGAGTTTGTGAAGTGCCTCAATGGCCTGGACTTGGCTCCAATGGACCCAGTAGTAGATGTTTCGAGGGTAGGTGGTTGTCGTCTGCCTATTTTTTCATATGTGGACAATGCTGTTCTCATATCACACACGGCTAAGGGTCTACAGTGTCTCCTCAATGTTCTTGTCACCTACATGGATGGGCTCACCACCAACTACTCTAAATCCTATGTTATGGTGGTAGGCCCAAGGAATATCATATCCAAAGGTTTTTCGATCAAGGGCCAGCCCATTTCTAGGGTTGCTTATTTTTCATATTTCAGGGATCCTACTGGACTCTAGAGTCGCCTGGCAAACTCTGTTAAAGAGAAACACCATGAGCAATTCCCTGGCACTGATAGTGCCTACCGCCATGGATTTCGTGGCAGTACAAAACCTCACAAAATCCATGGCGGTATGCAGGGTTGTGATACTGCCGGCGGTGTAGTGACAGCCGCTGGTCTGGAGACCGAAGTCTCCAGCCCAGCGGTCATTACCACCCTGGCGGTCAGAGTGGAGAAATGGTGGTTTAGAATGGCGGTCACCGCCATGCTTGTAATGCAATTATTTTTTTTCGCCGGCCTGTTGGTGGTATTATTGCCATTTCTTTACCGACCGCCAGAGTTGTAATGCGGGCCTAAGTGTGTTATATTGGCCTGTTATGGATGTGACATCTGAGGTTATGTGTCTTCCTCCCAGCTTCAGGTCATTGAGAACTCATTCTTGAAAGGTCTTTCAAAAGTCCAGCAGAGCTCCTCCTTTGAGTTTCTCCAGAAGGAAGTGGATCTGGTGTACATCTCCGACCTGATTGGGTTACGTCTCTTGCTACTCTGGCTGTCCATTTGGTTAGAGGAGGACATGTCCCTTAATAGAGGCATCTTACGTGACTTCCTAGCCCTGGACGACGTCATGCATTCCCTGTCTTTCATACACCAGACATACCCTAACCTCCCTGGGTACCCCCAAGCTTTTTATTGAACTGGGTCATATAGTAAATAGTTGCATGGATAAAGCAAACCATTCTTGCAAAGACGGCTGCAGAACGAGGGGCCGTAGCCCTCCATAAGCACAGTATGCACCATTTTACTATGGTGAAAACTGTCCCTGGGACGGAGCCCTTTTTTGACATTAGAGATTTCTCATTTTCACTGTAGGTTGTTAACCTATTTTAGATTTAACTTGTTCCACCAACTTTTGATGCCCATAGGGTCTTGGTATATAGTATTGGATCTTACGACATGTTCCTGTGATGCTGTCTCTCGCCTTGACACATTCCACATTGTCATGACATGTCCAAAATGTACCAACCTTAAATATAAATGTATTCATCCGCTCCTTCTGCTTCTGAATTTTAACTAAGTGAGGCCTGCTTTTCTCTTCCTCCAATTGCTAAAATCGCACACTACCTGCTTTTTCCTGTGTCGTTTCTTATCTGGTGTTATGTATGGGCGCTGTATTTTTGTATGTGTTTTAAGTATGTTCTTACCCCTTTTTAGCTTGAATTTATGCTATGAATTGTTTTTTTGTTTAGATTTTCCGAGTCTACTGTTTGCTTCCTTTATACCTGCTATTTGCAGTGGAAGTGATTTAGAGCATTTTTATGTGTGTTTTGTCAAGCATACTTTTGTGATTCTCTGGAAAAATCGAATACAGTTTTTACTTACTTACAATGACACGTCAAGTGAAAGGACTTAAAACCTAATTACACGTATGAGAAATCGGAAAGTGCTCACCTTTGCTTCACATATATGGAAGAATCTTCTCCCCAATTGGAAGCTCTTACCAAACTACATAGTTTGTTTTAGGTCTCTAGCTCAAAGAACAAAGGGAGTCCTGTGTCAACAATCTAAGTTGGTAAAAAAATTTATGTTGTTTAATACTTCGGGCTTTGTACTTGGAAAGTTTCAAATTGCAATGTACAAAACTGTCATGACAGTTCTCAAATACCATTACTCTGCGTGGTTGCTAGTAACGGGTGAATTGGGTGATAAATTGGCACAGGACAATAATGAAATAATGAGCATACCCTAACCGCGTTATAAAGTATTAATAACGTAGGAAATTTACAACTTATAGGGGCCAGGTCGTCTGCACTGAGCTGAATTGGTATGTTCAGCATGTGTTAGGTTGCAGAGCAGCTATCGGGCAAAAAGGGGGACAAACCACAGAAGCTCGTCTTAGGGATAAAAGGCTGCTTTAATAGAACAGGTCTGGTATAAAAATAACCTTGGCTTTAGGCCTCACAAAACTAGAAACCTCACTAAACAGTATTTCCTCCTAACCCCTCCCCGACCCTCTAAACTTGCCCCACCCCAATAGCCCTTTATCAATCCCTTCCCCATCTGTCCGGCTGCCCACCTTCTGTAGTTGCCCTTGCCTTTCCTCCCATGTGACCCTTACTAAAACCTCCCTGCCCTCAAATCTTCTGCATCATCCCCTTCCCCCCCAAAGCCTTTATATGCTACTCCCCCACCCCACCAGACCTGCCTACCAGCGGCATGGAAATCTAATCAACATCATGTAAACACCATTACCAGAATGAATACCTGTCCTGTTAGAGCCTCATTAAGCCTAAAATAAATTAATTTTACCCCACTAACAGAAAAACAGACCAATTTAAATTAAAGCTAACTACAAAAATAAAAACCAAGATCGAAAAGAAGGGAGGGAGGGTGGGCCGAAAAAACAGTACCGCCTCCTGGGTGTGACAACGGCCGAAGAGGCCGCCCACACCCCACCCACCCTATATATACCTACCCTTAAAACCCGCCCCATCCTGACACCCTTAACCAATCATCTACGACCCTCCCCAATGGCTCGTCCCATTGCCCGATCAGCCCGGGGGGAAACCGGGCAAGCCCTCTGCTCCCCTCAAGCCCCCATCGGGCAAAAAGGGGGACAAACCACAGAAGCTCGTCTTAGGGATAAAAGGCTGCTTTAATAGAACAGGTCTGGTATAACAATAACCTTGGCTTTAAGCCTCACAAAACTAGAAACCTCACTAAAAAGTATTTCCTCCTAACCCCTCCCCCACCCTCTAAACTTGCCCCACCCCAATAGCCCTTTATCAATCCCTTCCCCCATCTGTCCTGCTGCCCACCTTCTGTAGTTCCCCTTGCCTTTCCTCCCATGTGACCCTTACTAAAACCTCCCTGCCCTCAAATCTTCCGCATCATCCCCTTCCCCCCCAAAGCCTTTATATGCTACTCCCCCACCACACAGGAAAACCCGCCCAGGCGTTTTCCTGCCCCATCCAAAACCTTACTAACGATCCCAAAGCTTCTCACCTAATAAATCTGCAATCATGATCCTAAGATCAAGTAAATAATACTCATTCCCCATAAAAGACAAATGCACACCATCCTGCCGAAACAAATCCTTATCAGATGCCACAAGATTCTCATGAAACAAATAAGAAAACCCCTGATCCCTACAAAAATTCTTCATCTCCCTGTTCACCTTTTTCCTCTGCTTCTCAATTCCTGACAAAGAATATGCACCCCTCCAAACTCTACAGGGATCCAAACCCGTCCAAACAACATGGGTCCCAGCCCAAAGATCCTTTATCCTCACCAGATCCATTTTCATCGCTTTCAAGAGTCCGATACCAGAAAGAGACACCAAATCGTTCTCCCCAAGATGAATGACCAGCAAATCTGGGCAAACCCCACGCTCAAGCCTCCTTGAAAGAACCGACAACAATTCTCCCCATCTCATGCCGCTCTTACCCACCCAACTGATCCTAATTTTTGCTCCATCCAAACCCAATTGTTTTCCAAAATTCCTGGATGCTGCCTGCTTCTCTGCCCACCGTACGAACGAGTGCCCCACTATCCATACGGAACAGCTTCCATCAGGACCCCCGACACAACCTAAGAAAAAACAGCAAAATGTATATGAAACATAATCCACATAACATGAAAACAGATAAAGCGGTGAAATACAGTAAGATGTAGCAAAGAATGGAAACAAATACTAGGAAAAAACCTCCCCACCATATCTTACCCACCAACAGCAAATTGGAACCACAGCCCAGTAAAAAACCCTACCCATCATTTAAAAGAACGAATATAATGCTTAAAACATTGTGATTTCCACCTCCCGAAACCCATAATCGCTATGTCAGAGTTGCCCATCCGTTTGGCCTCCAAGCAGCTCCAATCCGAAAGGAATGTGTTCCATAATGACTAGAATCAAGACCTAAACAACCCAAAGCCCTTTTTAAGACAACAAGTACCTGATGAGCCTTTAACAAAGAACCATCCTGCTGAATGAATACAAACCTTGACAACCCTGTCAGCCCTCCCACAAAGGACCTCCACAACGTAACCGGGCATATGCAAGACCCAGTACCTCACAAAACCACTTCTTGACCCCTCCCCAACTGATCCATCTTAGACGCCTGAAGCCAAAGGACTACATTACCATTCCTTACCTGTACATCAGAACGCAGTAAGCTCCCATGCCCTTTAATTCCAAGAAGTTCCGAGACCCGAAACGCTCTGTGAAAAAGCCATGACATACAGAGCGATAATAATTTCACTTCCCAACCTGAAAAACAAACCTGAACCAGAACGCCCAAAATATCCTGCAATAGATGTGACGTTATGGGACGCCTCCTGTCCATCCTCGCCCCCATCTCTCTAGCCCAACCAGAAATTAAGCGTCTACACAACTCACCCTCAACTGGGTCATAACCCCAAAAATACTTACCGTAAGAGGAAATGCCAGATAACTTACCTGATATGGTAACCGCAGATAAGCCCAACTCTATCTGCTGCATAATAAACTGAACCGCATCCTCTCTCCTCTGCGCCAACCCCTCCAAACCTCCCATCCTTTTAACAGCACCTGAATCCAAAAACTCCAACCAGGCCTGAGCATAACTCTTCCGAGTAGACGGAGCTATGGAATGCTGGAGGAGCTCCAACATCCTTATTCTCCTAACTCCCATAACTCCCTGGGAACCGCCGTCTTCATCACATCCGCTCCCGGTGCTAGACTGCGGAATCTCCGCCACTGAAAACGAGACAGGGCATCAGCCACGTCATTGTTGATTCCAGGAACATACCTCGCCTTAAACATCACATTAAAGGTCAAACATTTCAACAAAAACACTCTAAAAAGCTTGAGAACCCTCTCATCTTTTGCTCTCTGAAAATTAACCAAGTTAACAACTGACTGATTATCCACGTTGAAAATAACATTCCTATTTTCAAAGGTGGGACCCCAAAAAGTCAAAGCCACGACCAGGGGAAAAAACTCCAAAAATGCAATGCTATGCTTAGCTTTTTTCCAGCTCGAAGGCCAACTTTCCGCCGCCCAGTGTCCATCCCAGAAAACGCCAAAACCGTGCGCTCCTGAAGCATCCAAAAAAATCTGAATCTGCCAAAGCCAATCAGAATCATCCACCAACATGGTAACCCCATTGAAGTTCTGTAAGAAACTGATCCACATCCTCAAATCTTCTTTAACACTTGCTCGAATCCGAATGTGATGATGAGGTAAAACCGCTCCCTGCATCGCAAAACCCAGGCGCCTACAAAAAGCTCTGCCAACCCGAACCACCTTTCAAGCAAAATTCAGGTGACACAACAAACTCTGAGCGCGACACAATTCTAATTTAGGCTTTTCAACCGCTTCCTCCAACAACAAAATCAACTGCCTAACTTTCTCCTCAGGTAACCGCACCTCTATTTTCAAGGAATCCAACTCAATACCCAAAAAACTCAAACAAGTCGAAGGCCCTTCAGTCTTTTCGCGGGCCAAAGGAACTCCAAAATTAGCCATCTCTTTTTCGAAAACTGCCAAAGCTGAACCACATTCACCAGACCGTGGTTTTCCCACAAAAAGAAAGTCGTCCAAATAAGGAGTGACAAACTTACAACCTCTCTGAGCTTGAACAAACCATTGCAGAAATGTACTAAACATCTCAAAAAGAGAACATGAAACCGAACAACCCATTGGTAACATCCTGTCAACATAAATGGCATCCTCAAACTGCATGCCCAACAAGGAAAAATCTTCAGGGTGAACCGGCAAAAGCCTAAAAGCAGAATGAACATCTGATTTCACCATTTCAGCCACACGCCCGCATCTCCTGACTAAAGAAATTGCAAAGTCCACCGAAGCATAATGGACTACAGAATCTTCAGTGGCAATAAAGTCATTAACTGATGCTCCCGCTAGCCAAGATAAGTGGTGAATAAGGCGAAATTCGCCTTGCTGTTTCTTAGGAACAACTCCCAAAGGTGAAATGGTCAAATTATGTAAAGGCCAGCTGTAAAAAGGACCCACAATCCTACCCAATTTCAGCTCCTTCTGGAGTTTAGCCCTCACCACTTCTGGAAACTGCCTCGCTGACTTCAAATTATTGGCCCATCTCCTCAACCTCAGACCCTGATAGCACGGTTTGAAACCTTCTTGAAAACCCCTAAGCAAAACTTTTGCTTCTTCCAGCCGAGGATAAAATTGTAACCAATAACTCACAACTTCCATTTTAATAGGAGTAGGGCCCTTTACTTGCCATCTGCTGTCCATGAAAGCTACCTCTGTATGATCCTCTACTCTGCACCCCTTGTCCAGCCCAATTAAACCCTCCAAAACATTGATACGCTGGGTGCCTGCACCCACAGTTGGAACAATCGTGCCTAAATTTACACTGCTGCCTACTGCACTGCCCGCTATTAAATGCCCAGCATGCTCCATTGTGTGGGAACTGACCTCTCTGTCCGAAACCCACCCCAGCCTGGGTGGGACGTCCTTGAAAGGGCCTATACTGAACCGGTAAACCACTTGCTGTATGTGTCGTCGGAGCATTCCTTGCCGTCCTCAGCCACTACATCCACAATTCATTATCAATCCCCCCAACACCTTCTCTGGATACATAGCCTTACGTGCCCGAAATTCTTCATCGTAACGAAACCAGCCAAACCCCCCATAGTCCATCTGAGCCCTTCTTACCACATCCATGTACTTAAAAAGGGCCACACAACAGTCCAGAAAGCGCTCGCATAAGACACTCGCATATATCAAAAATGCCTACGGGCTAACTCCCATTCCTCCTCCTTTGAGCCTTCTTTAGCCTGCACTTCTCTATGAAGTAGTTTAAATACATCGATGAATTCCCCTCTCCAAATCTTCTCTTTCAAGCTTTGAGTGAGATGCCCCCCCAAAGCCATCGACACTCCCATGTAAGGTAATTTCTTTGCCTTAGAACCACCAGATGCACCTTCCCCTGACCCAACACCAGACTGCCCCATACTCACCTGAGTCAAATCCTGCTTACCTGACACTGCATCAATAGCGCCCGATAAACTTCCTCTCTTCCCCTCTTGTACCCCCACATCCTCAACTTGAATAGCCACATCCACATTGTTCAAATTATCCCCCACCACCTTTTTACCAGAAACTGCCCCAACCGCACCCAATGTATTAGTGACCTCAACTCTAATCAAATTGCTAGACAAGACATTCTTGCCACCTGCAAGACGATCGCCCGGGACCGCCTTCTTGCTTGATGAAGTTTTCGTAACTGTAGTCGGCCGACTCGTATCTTCCTCTTCATAATCTAAAGCCTCTTCTTCACCAGTCAATCCTGACAAAGCGCCCTGGCTCGCCGGAAATGACCGCAAACCACCGGCATTTGAAGCGGAGGATCCTTCTCCGCTAACTGGTACCTTCCTCGAAGTCAGG
This sequence comes from Pleurodeles waltl, assembly GCF_031143425.1. NCBI lineage: Eukaryota > Metazoa > Chordata > Amphibia > Caudata > Salamandridae > Pleurodeles > Pleurodeles waltl. The sequence continues at coordinate 641,585,582 of NC_090443.1, read as the reverse complement.
CGAACCGTTCCGGGCTGCACCCTCTCTTCCACCCGGTGTCCTAAAGGTGCCCGAACCTCCACCGGTCGAGAAAAAACAGCTGGCCGCCCCAGCCGCTGTCCAGCTGCAGCCATCTCATGCCCTCCTAAAGCATGAGGAACATCACACCCAGGACGGTACGCCCTCTCTCCTTGCTGCCAAAAATCAAGCCAAACCTGCGCCGACCCTGATGCCCCATCATCCATTGCTGCGCCACAAATAGGGCCTCTAATAACTGCACCCTGCTCATTGACAAAATCCACCTGCTCACCTGCCCTCAAAACCGACTGGTTAGACACTTCCCACTCCTGCACCCTATGTACCATGGGACTCACTTGCCGAGGAATCCATTGAATATTCTTACCAACCTGCAAAGGCAGCCTAAAAGACATTGGCAAACTCTGACTACACCCCTCATCATAAAAATCGTGGCCTGTCTCCAAATCATCATCAGAATCAAGTACAATAACAACGTCCTCGCAAACTGTATCCTCACCAACCTCTCTGTCCACCCCCGACTGCAAATCCTCCCTTGCTTCGGAAATTACTGAAAACCCCGAGGGCGCCGCCATATTGGCTGCCCCTCCTAAGGTTCTTTCGTTTAATGCAGCCGGAGCGCTCCCCTCGCTTTCTAAAGCGAGTTGGGCTTGTTGCGTGCGACTCCCCACCACACACCGCCTCCTACGCGCATGCGCGCAAGCTTCCTTAACTGCCTCTCAGCACGAACAGGTGACGCGCGCGTTCCTAAGTCATGCGCCACCACCTGTTCCAACCCGCGCATCGCAGCAACCTGGTACGACCCCCGCCCGAGGGCCGCCACACGTTGCCTAAAAGAGGCTCCCGACTGCCTGGGAACCTTAATCCCGCCCCTCCGACATGAGCGACCTCCCAGTAAGTCTACCTGCAATTAATTTTTTTGTAATACGCATTCTGGTGAAACGGTTACCTTCCTACCAGACACGCTCTTGGATCTAAACTTCTTCGACTTCCTAGGGCTACCAGCTGGGGACATGCACGCTAAAATAGCTGCTGATACCCCCTCAGCTGATGACCTTTTTGGTCTTTTTAACCCCACCCACGCCTGCTCTAGAACACCTTCTTTGATAAGGTCCTCACGCCCTTCTTCCTGTAATATTCTCAATGCTTCTACTACCTTATTGGGCTCCATAAGAACTACGACCACTTCCAACTCTAACAAAATATATGAATTACGCTCTAAAACACCACCACTTAACTTTATTAAAACTCTGAAGTAAACTCCTAAACCACACGCCCAAAAAACAGTACCGCCTCCTGGGTGTGACAACGGCCGAAAAGGCCATCCACACCCCACCCACCCTATATATACCTACCCTTAAAACCCGCCCCATCCTGACACCCTTAACCAATCATCTACGACCCTTCCCAATGGCTCGTTCCATTGCCCGATCAGCCCGGGGGGAGACCGGGCAAGCCCTCTGTTCCCCCCAAGCCCCCATTGTGCAAACACAGCGCTGTACTGAAATCCGGACAGAGGACACATCCGGTTCAAAGGGCTAAAAGGAAAATACAAATGTCTCCTTTGTTGAGCAGGTTCCCTGCCATAAACGTGAGCCTTCCCATCATGCTAGGCTCAGTGAGGTTGGACACATTGCTTAGACTGGTTAAAAAAACAACAGGAATAACAAGCAGACACGGTATAGATTTGAGACAGGTGGATTTTCAACATTTTTAAAAAGTAGAATGCTCTTCAATAACTCAGATTGTTAACGGAATGGCCATCCATCCGCACAATGAGTTTATAGAATTAAGGGCATCGCTTGCTTCCTTTGTTGCTTAAATCGATGTACAAAGATGCGGTAGTCTGATTGGTCAGAGTATTGGAGTTGATGAGTAGAATGGGATCTTATTTTTTAAAATAGATCGAAAACCTCCCTCTTATTATGCACACACCTACAACCAGTGCTGGAGATTGTGCTGTCACAAGGACCTTACCTGCCCCCGTGATCTCAGTGCCTTGGAGATTAGGCATACATCGGGGTTATTGCGGCACGTGATTTGTGAGTCTTTTTAAGGGGCAACAGTTTTTGGAATCCAAAGTAAAATAGCATTTTCTCATTTTGTCACAACTCCTTCTTTTGCAACTGCACCATTATTGAGGCCCTTGTTGCAATCTAGTGGCCCTCATGTAGTGGTGCCTTAAGGCACATATTTGCAATCTCCTTAATAAAGTGTTTGCCATATTTGTGACTGGCACACGAATCACTTAAGCTTTAAGGCAAAAGATCAGATGCTGCACACGTTTTCACAGAAAAACTGAAAACCAAATGTGGATCCAGTTGTGATTTCGACATATAGGCCCTCATTATGACATTGGTGGTAAAAACTACCTACCGACAGATCAATGGCCGCCAAAAGACCGTCGCCGTGGCTACCAGTCGACAGCCATATTATGACCGTAGCCAGAACACTGCCAGAAAGATGGCGAAATTCTGGCTATGGTCATGGCGGAGGATGGCGGTAAGGTGTTGCTGCTGCAGCAGCAGCGCCACACCAGTAGACTGCTGCAGACCGTATCATGACCCATGATACGGTCTGGCGGTGTTATGTTGGCGGACGCTGCTGCTGGCAGAAGCGCCCCGTTCCGTCTCCAGCCGATGGACCCTCTGAAATCAGGTAAGTTGGGTGCTCTGACAGGGGAGGGGGGTGTTTTGTGTGGGTGTGTATGTCTGTGTGTTCGTGAATACGGGTGTGTGTTGCATGTGGTGTGAAGTCTCTCAGGTTATCCTAGGGTGAGGGGAGCAGATCTAGTCTTCCTTCTCAGAGAGCAGGGCAGGCCTCAAGCAGAAGGGCAGTCCTCTGGGGACCAAGGTAGTCCTTTTTATGTAGTTCACAGACCAAGGTATGTACTAAAGAGGTTGTGCAGGATGTCCAATATGTATACCTGGTGCCAGTCTTTGAAGTGGGGATGACATCCTGGCTACCTCCACATCTGGTTCTGGAAAGTTCTTTCCTTCCGCTGCCAAGGCTCCGATTTGTTTGGGGTAACAAAAGACTGGTGCCAGGCACCTTTGTGTGTGTGCTGGAGGTAGTTCTTTGAAATGTAAGTGGGGAAGGGAACAACTCTGCCCCTTCCATCCTACCAATATGTAGTTCTCCTTTGTCTCATTTTGTCTGTCATTGAAGTCCAGACTAGACATCCCTATCTGTACCCAATCAAAAATTAGCACTTAAATGTAATTTAGTGTTATCCAGTGGGAGAGATAGGCCAAGCAGTAGCGAAAAACAAATGTAAGAGTTTTTCACTTCCAGGACATGTAAAACATAAAAAACATTGCCTACTTTGTATGTACAATGCACCTTGCCCTATGGGCTGTTTAGGGCCTACATTTGGATTGACACGTTTTTAAAAGAAAGGTTTAGGCCTAGCAAAAGGTTTATTTTGCCACGCAGGATTAGCAGTTTAAAAACTGAACTACAGTTTGCAATGGCAGGCCTGAGACTTGTTTAAAAGTTCTTCTTAAGTGGGTGGCACCATGAGTGCTGGAAACCTCCTAGTTGTAGGGGCATAGCTTGGCAAGTAAGTTTGGAGGGGTGTGAGTTTCAGATTCTCCAACAATCATGCTGGCATATAATGTTAAAATACATTATGCAGCAAGTAAAGCAGGCTGCATGAGATGAGTCTAAGGGGCAGTGGAAAAGGAGAGGGTTGTGGATTGGTAGAGTACTTAGGCCCATATTTATACTTTGTGATGCAAAACTGCGCAAAATGCAGTTTTGCAGAAAAACATATAGCGCTGGCTTGCATCATTCCAGAGCGCCAGCTGGGCCCCAAATTTATGGAATGCCGCAAGCCGGCACAAAGGGTGGGCTAGTGTAAAAAAAAAAAATGACGTTAGCCGGGTGGGGGTGGTGGTATGGGAGAAGGGGGTTTTGCACAAAACAATAACGTTAGGTTGGTTAGAGGCAAAAAAAAAATGCCTCTAACTAGCCAAGCGTCATTTTCTGACACAAAACTATCCATACCACTTGACTCCTGTCTTGGAAAAGACCACCCAAGTGGCCAGCACAGGGAAACAGTGTCCCCTGGTCATGGCCATTGCACCCTGTGCCATGCAGTGGGCCCCAAGTTGGGACCCCGATGGCACTTTAATTAAAAATATATATACTTACCTATACTTACCCTACTTACCTGGGATGGGGTCCCCCATCCTCCGATGTCCCTCTGGTGTGGGTGGGGGGGTTTGTGCTGCCTGAGGAGGGCACCTGTGGACCAATTCCATGGTGTTCTACCATGGGAATGGCTCCACAGGTCTCCTGACGTCTGCTCTGACCCAGGTGTTAAGTAATGGTGCAAAGCTTTGCACCATTATTTAATCCCTCCTCCCACTCGTGTGTCATTTTAGCACGGGGATAAATATGGGGCTATGGGATTAGCAAATTTTTTTAGATTGGAATGCCCCTTGTATCTCATTGACGCAAGGTAGGTTCGTGCATCTAAGATGGTGCAAACTCCAATATTTTGGCGTGAGATGGGTCTAACGTCAAAATATAAATATGAAGTTAGTTTTGCGCCAAATTTGCATTAAAAAAATGACACAAATTTGGTGCAAATGGAGTATCAATAAGTCCCTAAGTGAGAGAAACCATAGGGCCAGATTTGCAAGGCCCTAAATCTACCGTAGTGTCACTTTTTGTGACGCTCTGGTGGTGCTGTGCAATTCATCACATTTAAAAGACAGCGCTAAGCCACTTTTTGTGGCTTTACACCTCCTTGTAAATATGGTCCCCGACATAGTTTTCTGTGTTGGAGGACCACACAATGGGTGTTGTTGTGGGCGTTCCACCACAACACCCATTGCTTTTGACACTGCCCCACATATACAAGGAGGTGTAAATCTGTGGCAACTCCAAAAACTAATGCCACCCCAGGGGTGACGTTAGCATGGCACAACGAGGAGCAATACTTCTATTCCTCCTCATTTTTGCATTTTCCATCTCTGCTGCGTTCTGGAGCACAAATAGAAAAAGCAAAAGGCCATGAATGTGTCCTTTCCTGCACCTAAACAATCATAAAAAAATGATGATTTGCTACTTCTGCAGCACACATGGAATTGCCAAATGGCCATTCTAGATTTTCATGTGCAGGAAGGGGCACTTTACTGTACTTAAACAATCAATCCCCTCAACACAGACACCCTTGCACAATGGTACAAGGGTGCCTGCGTTGGTGCTGATAGCTACATTTAGCGTTGACCCAGGGGTAAACACATGGGTGCACCATATTTTAGTAAATATGGCGCATCCCTGCATTTCTAAAGTGGCACAGCACTGCACTACTTTTTAGTAAATCTGGCCCATAATATTTTGTAAAATAACTAAAAATGTTTAGGATTTTCAAAAATAGAAAGAGGGAGATTGTGTGTTTGTTTTTGTCTGTGTGTATGAAAAACTTCCTTGTAAAATCCAACAGACACCTCATAGTACACTCCTGAAAGCCCCTGCACCCAACTATTTATCAGAAAAAACATTTATTAGGGGTTGTAAAACCCAAACAACCCCCCTGAAGCTACACACTTGACTAACAGCATTTAACTTACAGGTACTGGGTACTTGTAGTACTTGTTGTACTTCTAGTACCATATACTAGGGACTTATAAGTAAATCAAATATGGCAATCAGGTGTAAGCCAATTGTACCATATTTCAAGGAGAGAGCACAAGCACTTTAGCACTGCTCAGCGGTGGTAAAGTGCAAGAGTTCTAATACCAATAAAAACTAAATTCAGAAAATGGAAGGGCTGAAGGCAAAACATTTGGGAGGGAGACCTCACCATGGATGATGGGTCTAACAGGAGCAAATCAAATATATACACCTTTCAGTCCCAGTGATTCTTTACACTACTGAACTGTGTATATGCATAAGCATAGTAACAGCACAACATGATAACAATAAGTAAGTATGACCAGCGTAAAGCTACTTGAACCATGACTCTTAGCCACAGTTGGGCCACTAGTGAAAGTCCTAATGAATCTGCAAAGCTCTCAAGGGCATAGAGGTAACTCATGGCTGAACACAGTTTCTAATTTGAGCTGAACTGGGCATCTCCATGAGGGTATTACGACCATGTTCCTGTCATAGTTTTAGTTTAAATTTTCTGAGCAGCTCTTCCAAAAAGGTAGAGACTTCTGTGCCCATCATGTTAGCAGCTATCAACCAGAGAGGGTCAGATATGAGCCTGACGGGCTCAGTGGTAGTTGTTATCTAGTATTTTACAAAACAGTGCTCTACTAAAATTACAACAGACACTTCAAGATGTATGAGGAAGTAGACGGACAATGGTGCCAATATACCCAGAATACGCTCACAAATGAAGTACATCAATGACAAGTTGCTTACAGCTGTGTATGAGAGAGAGAAACTTGTAGCCTTTGAGGTGTATACCAGTGGCATAGCAAAGGCTCCTGTATGTCCCACAGGGCAGGGGGGCCCGAGCCCAGGGGGCTGTAATAGCCCTGATTGAGAATGTGCTAATATGTTTTAAATAATATATATATGGAGAGAGAGAGAGAGAGATATTTCTACATATATCTATATATACATATATAGATATATAGATCCATAGATATATATTGTGCCCGGTGAAGCAAACTTTTTTGGCACCCCTACCCCATGACCACCTCCTCAGATTACCTCAGTACCACCTGGCAAAAATGCCCCTCATCTCTCCAGAGCCCCTCTCACATACATTTCATTTGTTTTAAAGCGCTTGTAAAGACTGGCTTTACTAATCCACTCAGATATCCACATAAAACATAGTTCTGTTCTTTACAGCAGGCATATTAAGCATCTGCGCTACTTTATATGGACAAAACTCCGATCTCTCTCTCTCTAGCAGAACATTAATCACAAGAGTTATCTTGACATTTGAATTGCTTCCTGAAGGCTGGATGCACAAGGAACTTTTTAGCAGGCACCTTTAATTTGCAAGTTTCCTAAGTTATAGCTAAACACAGCGCCCCACTGAGGTCAGCTCCTCCCCATCCAGGCCAGCACCCAGTGCGGACGCACAGGTCCCACAGCCCTGAAGCCGACCGTGTATGGCGCACACATGGTGGCCGTAGGGGGGGCTAAGGGGCGCAAGAAAAATTGCACTTTGTTTCACATGTGAAGCAAAGTAAGATAGGGTGACTTGCCCACTATCCTACACTATTTTGATATAGCACAAAAGCTGGGATTAGAAACTTGGTCTCCGGCTACTTTCTACTATTGTCGTTCCTATGCACCCTGATTTCCGACCCTGTCAACAGCCTTTCCCTGTAGGATTGACAAAATCTACTCTGAACAAATCAGTAAAATTAAGGTTCTGAAACATCACTGGCCCTCGGTGAACTTTGACATGCTGTGAGTGAAATAGTTCACATGCACTCTTCAGATCAGGTAGAACGATTAATAGTTTCATTTCTGATTTTTACAAGTATCCTTGCAACTATAAGACGTTAGTTTGTGGAAAAAAGTACTTGCTGTGGAGTTCTGTTTGCACAAGACAAAGCAAAGCCTAGTTCAGAAAGGTAAACAAGACATATAAAGCTGAATTCTTGCCAGTGATCTGGCTGTGTGCATTCTTGGACTCGTTCATTTAAGGAAAGAGGTCTTCTTTTAAATGGTTTCTAAGCACTGGCATTTGCCAGCGTCTGACTTACTGCTTAAGCTAAAGCAATTCTCGGATTTTGAAATCTGCATATGCGTAAAAACCACTTTCTTACTCTGCCCTTTCTGTTCCTTTTGACCCCATGTGATCATGAGCCTACGCGTGCAATGGCCCCCGTGCTGCAAAGAGTGAGGAAGAGGGGGGTCTTGAGTGGGGATGATGACAGCATAGGAGACACTGTGCTTAGCTGCGATCCCAGTGCTTCCTACTTTCTGCTCAGGTTTCCTCTGATCACAGATCCAGCTTTAGCTCCCTTCTAATCACCGTGTCTCCACACAAAGGAGAGGAGATAAGCCGCGCACCGAAGTTAGACAAAACATGATGCTTAAGTTGTCGACCTTAACGTTAGATGTTTTAATGTACTATGTGCTATTGTTTAGAAACCATCTAACCCTTTAAAAATACAGTTGGGCTCAAACATATAATAAAAACGAGTCATATGTAATACATCATTTGTTGATTTGTGTTTATAGTCTAATTTAACATACCTAGCCCCTTTCGAGAGTCAAAACTCTGTACTTATTGGCAAGGGAGAAGTTTAACTAGTTTTCCACAATGAAAGGGTTATTGATTTATTGGTGGAGGTGGTGGGCGTAAATGCATAAACACAATTGGTGGCTCACTCGGGGAGTGTTAGGGTGGTGGGTATTTCATGGAAAAACTGTTGTTGTAAATGGACAGTCTAAGGATGTTGCATTTTCAGGTCTTCCTTTGATAGAAAAGTATATTTTGGGATCGGCCGAGTGCCAGGCATGAGAGTTCACAAGGAAATCAGATAGGTCATAGTAGAGGGGTGAATTGTGCCAGTTAAAATCATTCTATGGAGCTCAGGAGGCCTCTTGCATGATGATGACATGTTAGTAAATTGTTGATGAAGAGAGTGGTAGACCAAAGTCTACAGGTCATTGGTTTCGCAGCTGGTGTGGTAAGTTTAAGCTTCTTACTGGCTGATTATTCATACTGTTTAGATGCCCGTATTGGGTTTTACAGCAGAGAGGTGAAAGATTTGAAAGATTTAGCTAGCTGGTTACCTCAGTGGGCAGGATCCTCATCACTGACAAATGTGGTGATTTGAAAGTCATGAATTCAATCCAGACAATGTCGACTCAGTCTTATGTCCTTCCTAGGTTGGTATGTTGTGTCCTGAAAATTAGGTTAAAGTAACATCTGTTATTTACAGTGTATGGAAACAGCAGTAATGTGATATAAGATCCAATGTAAAAATAAGACCTTATTAGACTGGCAAGGGAGATGCCTGGTTATAGGTTAAATGAAAGATGTGGGTCTTCATTAACCTAAGGAATCTGAGCAAACATTATTTTATTTTTCAGGTATGCAGTGAATACTTTTTATTTTTATTTTGATGAGCTCTGTAAATGAAAGGATCTGCCAACAATTCTCTCAAATCTGTCTGTACTGGAAAAGGGCTAGTTTCAGGTGGTCAACCTGAGATCTTCAAATGTGTTGAAGCGATCAAGAGCCATAATGACGATGCTAGCGCAGGTGTTTTAATAAAAATTATTAATGAGTGTTCTTGTACTATGAATAATGGATTTGAGAAGAAAATGCAATAACCTAGAAAAATTATGCACACATTTGAAAATGTGATCACAATAAGTGGGCGCCAATGCTCACGAAGTGTACTTATTAGTGGTTTATTAATATGAAATGTTGAGTATGTGTTTGAGTAATGTAGTAATATGCCATATTAAGAGTTATGCATTATGTATTAGCTTTATTAATTGTAGGCCTTAACTTAGCGGAGGTCTTGTTCAGGTTGCACGGCCTCATGTCAAGCTGTATTTTTAACATTTAATGAACTGGCTGTTAGAGAATTAAACTGTGATTTTCCATTGTACTGTCTAAATGTGCTTGTAGCCAAAAGTATTTCTCATGAGAACCGACTGCTAGAAGATGCTGTTCTTGCTAAAACGTAACATTATGAATGTAATGTGTGTACGACTGACTTTCTCAGGAGGAGAACAATGGAGACACTAACTGGGGAATAAGCTGCAACAATATTGTTACCTGATGAGCCGGATGATGAGGACACTACAAGAGAAGCCAATCAGCGACATGTGAACAGAGTAATGGTAGAATTCATAGATTTGAAGTTTTTGTTTTATTGGACAAAGTATGAATATGAGATCCCTTGACCAATAGGGACTTGGGAAGTAGTTTTAGGGAATCAAACTTAGCCGGACTACACCAATGGAAGAGAGCCCATTGCCCATTTTCTTGCTGACCGAAAGGTCTATATTTTTTTTTGCGTGATTAACTTTAGTGCTTAAAGGCTTTGGTTTTCTGAACTTTGATGCTGATTCCTGATGCCTTACGGACCGAACTGATGTCCTGAACTGACTAAGACTATCTTAGCCTGCCGATCCAATTGAGGAGAGGTATATGAATTACTAAACGTGACTGGCAATGTATGTTTGCTTTTTCTTTCTAGGTACTAACCACACTGTTCTGATAGAGCTATAGTTAGATGTTTCCCAAATTTGTGTTTGCTAAATTGTTTTGCGTGAAGCCCAACATGCTGATGCTAATCGGGAGTTAGTTAAGGATTCTCAATAATGAAAGTCTGCGATAGGGAATAACGTTTGATGCTTTTCTTTGCTGAATCTAAATGTATGTGATATTGTTTGTGCAATTATTCCTATGATTAATTTGCATTGTAACCATAGAATGTGCAGTAGTTCAAGCTTTGATTAGATTGTGTTTCTTTCGCAGGTTTGGACAGCCAGTGTTGTTTCTGTATGTGTATCATTTGATTTAAAGATTATTTTACGTGACTTTAGCATGGTTAATATTCTAACTTTTACTAAAGGTGTGGTTATTCATGACTGAGAGGCCATGGTGTGTGACATTTACTGACTCCACTGATTATTAATGTTATTGATTATCATTGATTGTTGACGTTATTGATTAATTATTGATTATTGATCTGCATGTACTGGAGTTATGGTGGGAACATCTTAATTGCGAGTCAAAATGTTCATCGAGCTATTTGCGTCCCCTTGTAAGTTTACCTATTAAGCTCAGATGCCCTAACAACGTAGTCTCAGGTTTTTCTTTGAAGTATTTTTTAAATGAGACAATATTTCTTGAAATGCATTCTTTTCTTGATAGGAAACCAGTGTAGTGTTTTAGGACCAATATTTTATGGCTGTGGCAATAGGTACCTGTTGGACCTGGCTTTTTGACAGGGACATCCCCAAACTTTTTGCCTCCTTCCTCCTATTTTTTTTGACCTGTTGTTGTTGGCTTTTGACCTCTGGGCACTTTACCACTGCTAACCAGTGCTAAAGTGCATATGCTCTCTGGGTAAATTGTACTACTGATTGGTTTATCCATGATTGACTATTTAATTTACTTGTAAGTCCCTGGTAGAGTGCACTACATGTGCCTAGGGCAGGTAGATTAAATGCTACTAGTGGGCCTGCATCACTGGTTGTGCCACCCACCTCAGTAGCCCCTTAACCCTGTCTCAGGCCTGCCATTGCAAGGCCTGTGTGTGCAGTTTCACTGCCACTTCGACTTGGCATTTAAAAGTACTTGCCAAGCCTAGAACTCCCCTTTTACTACATATAAGTCATCCCTAATGTGTGCCCTAGGTAACCCCTAGAGCAGGGTGCTGTGTAGGTAAAAGGCAGGACATGTACCTGTGTAGTTATATGTCCTGGTAGTGTGAAACTCCTAAATTTGTTTTTACACTACTGTGAGGCCTGCTCCTTTCATAGGCTAACATTGGGGCTGCCCTCATACACTGTTGAAGTGGCAGCTGCTGATCTGAAAGGAGCAGGAAGGTCATATTTAGTATGGCCAGAATGGTAATACAAAATCCTGCTGACTGGTGAAGTCGGATTTAATATTACTATTCTAGAAATGCCACTTTTAGAAAGTGAGCATTTCTTTGCACTAAAATCTTGTTGTGCCCTTCAATCCACGTCTGGCTAGGTTTAGTTGACAGCTCCTTGTGCATTCACTCAGACACACCCCAAACACAGGGTACTCAGCCTCACTTGCATACATCTGCATTTTGAATGGGTCTTCCTGGGCTGGGAGGGTGGAGGGCCTGCCCTCACACAAAGGACTGCCACACCCCCTACTGGGACTCTGGCAGACAGGATTGAGCTGAAAGGGAACTTGGTGCATTTCTTAGAGACTCTTTGAAGTCACCCCCACTTCAAAGGCACAACTTAGTATAAAACAGGGCCTCTGCCCTACCTCATCAGACACTTGCTGGAGAAGAAACCTGAACCAGAAACTACATCCTGCCAAGAAGAACTGCCTGGCTGCTCAAAGGACTCACCTGTCTGCTTTTCTACAAAGGACTGCTGCCTTGCTGTTGGCCTGCTGCCTTGCTGAACTCTTGCCTGGCTGTAAAAGTGCTCTCCAAGGGCTTGGATAGAGCTTGCCTCCTGTTCCCTGAAGTCTCAGGACCAAAAAGACTTCACTCTTCCTCTTGGACGCTCCGTGTGCCGAACTTTTCGACGCACAGCTTGTTCCGCGGCAAGAAAAACGCCGCACACCGACGCTGATCAACGCGACGCCTTCGGGACGACCGAAACTTTGACGCACGGCCTCGCAAGGACAACGCCGCCCGACTTCCCGGGAGAAATCGACGCAACGCCTGCCGTGAGATCAAAACTTTGACGCACGGCCTCGCAAGGACAACGCCGCCCGACTCCACAGGAGAAATCGACGCGACGCCTGCCGTGAGATCAAAACTTTGACGCACGGCCTCGCAAGGACAACGCCGCCCGACTCTGCAGGAGAAATCGACGCGGCGCCTGCCGTGAGATCAAAACTTTGACGCACGGCCTCGCAAGGACAACGCCGCCCGACTCCGCAGGAGAAATCGACGCGACGCCTGCCGTGAGATCGAAACTTCGACACGCAGCCCCGCAGAACGACGCGCAGCCGGAAAACAAGCAGGAAAATCCACGCACAGACCCGGGACATCTGGTAATCCCCGCGACCCACAGAAAGAGACTGTCCGTGCGCCGGAAAACGACGCCCGACTTCCCCGCGTGGAAAATAACGACGCAAGTCCGTGTGTGCTGGGGAGAAATCGACGCACACACCCTTTTTCCACGCACCTCTTCCTTTGTGGCCCTCTGAGGAGATTTTCCACCAGAAACCAGGTACTTTGTGTTTGAAAGAGACTCTGTTTACTTTCTAAAGACTTAAGACACTTTGGGCCTGATTCTAACTTTGGAGGACGGTGTTAAACTGTCCCAAAAGTGGCGGATATACCACCTACCGTATTACGAGTCCATTATATCCTATGGAACTCGTAATATGGTAGGTGGTATATCCGCCACTTTTAGGACGGATTAACACCTCCTCCAAAGTTGGAATAACCCCCTTTATATCACTTTTCAGTGATATCTTTACAAATTCATATTGCAACTTTGATCGTTTTGACCTGAAGATACCCAGATAAATATTATATATTTTTCTAAATACTGTGTGGCGTATTTTTGTGGTGTTATGCTATGGTGTTGTATGATTTATTGCACAAATGCTTTACACATTGCCTTCTAAGTTAAGCCTGACTGCTCGTGCCAAGCTACCGGAGGGTGAGCACAGGCTGATTTTGGATTGTGTGTGACTTACCCTGACTAGAGTGAGGGTTCTTGCTTGGACAGAGGGCAACCTAACTGCCAACCAAAAACCTCATTTCTAACATGTGGCAATAGGTACCAATAAAGAGCTAAACTGAGACTGACTTTCTTAGGAAACTGCAAATGACATTGCAGGAGTCAGGTTCATACATTTTCACCACAAAAGGCCCTTTTGCAAGGAAGGTGTTGCAAATCAGTATCAAGTGCATTTGGGGGTTGTGCTCTCTTATCTTGGGGAAGAAAGAAGCAGTCACATTCAAATAATATCTGGAAGTTACACACTGTCCAAGCTGATGTCTAGGCAGAGGTACATTGGCATAAGTACTAAAACATTTTAAAAAGCATAGCATGTCTTATAAAAGGGACATTAGTGTAGTGAGTGGAACCTACTCATTTATAGGAGATGAGGAAGAATGCAGGAGGCAAGAAGCCAAGGAATGTGTTTACTTTTGAAGTGGGGAGTGATTCCTGATGGAGGCAAGCGGGTGTCAGGAGAAGAGGGGTATTTTCAATGTTTGAAAGGTGCAGGAGTCCTGGCCAGTGTTTGTGTGAGGTTCCATATAATACAGCATTTGTATATTTTAGGGAAAGCAGAAGTTCTTAAGCAGATAGAGGTTTGTGGTTAAACTTTGAGCATTAAGTCCTATGGGAAGATGGCATAGGGGCAGAACATCAATGTGCAGGTATTATTGAGGAACAAAAAGCGAGCTTGAGTGAGGCTGAATTCCTTAGGTATATTCTGAATTTTGTGTGAGTTCCTTTAGCTTCTTGCAGCATCCCAAAAAAACATGCCCTTGTCCTGAACAAGTTAAGCATTTGGCTATTGGCAATGTGTGATGAACTAGGTTCTGTGTTTCATAAGTACATTAAGTGGTTTGGTTTCAAGCAGTGCTCATTTTGCTGAAAATTGGCACTGATGCCCAATTCTTTTTCACCCAAATCTTCAAGGAGCATGGTACACTTCTAGCAAGAATGTCGTCTATAACCATGTAGTTTTGTACTCTATCCGCTTATCTGTTTCACCTACCTCTCGTCTCTATTCCTAATCTGCTCTTCCCTTTCTACCACTACTCTCTCTAGCTCATAACTCTGCTCTTCCTTTGCTCTTGCTCTTTACTCCTTTCTATAAATGTTTTATTCCAGTTTTGCTCTTTTCTTTTCCTTTTAAAGCCCTCTCCGAGGTACAGTATGAACCAGACCACTTCCAGGTTCTGAGGCGTTAGATATCATTATAGGAATAATTATATACATAATTATAATCTGTCTAAAATGACACTGAGTAACAGGTTTCTAAATAAAAGGCTCATTAGTTAGCCCGAGGCCTAGGACAAATGCACTGCTGACCCAAAATCTGGAAGTCTGCTGCTCCCACACACTGCAGCTCTTCTCCCTCCAGTTTCTCTCTACCCTGCTAGTACTTATTTTATTAATGTCTGATAAATGAGTGAATTGCTGAACCTTTTGTGCACCTAACCCACTGAGATATGTACCAGTCATACTTCTGATCTCCTCCTTCCTCTCTCTCACTCCTCCCTATTATACTCACTCCTGGACCTTCCATCTCCACTGATACACCTCCCCACTCTTCCTTGTGCCTCTCGCTCTCCTGCCCTATCCTTTTACTGTTATTTTCTTTCTAGTTCTTCCACCAGAGGGATTTAGCTTCCATCTACACTCCTGTTCTACTCCATCTTCACTCTTTCCCGCTCACCTTCCTGTAAATCTTCTATTTCTTTGCAACTCCCTCCCTTACGTCGGCCTCTCTCTGATGAACAGTCATCTCTGCACAATGTAGGTATGTTAGAGGTGTAGTTTGTATCCCCTTTCAGTCCGAATGTGTTAAAGCATTTCTTACATGCATGTACAAACTTCTCCATTGACCCCTTAAGCATCAGCAGAGTCAAGTTTTCGAAGGTACTGACCCCAATTGTGAACAACCACTGACAATAAAATAAGGTCCAGCTTACAAATGAAAGTGCTTCTATGGTCACTGGTGAGCTCAGGAAACTAAGGGCCAGATTTTTAAAAAAATGGCGCAGCGCTGCACCAAAATTGGCAGCGCCATGCTGCGTCACTTTAGAAATGCAGGGATGCACTGTATTTAAGGGAAAACGGCGCCCCCCTGTGTTTCTCCCTGCGCTGGTGCTAAATTTAGCTGCCAGCACCAACGCAGGCATCCTTGCACCATCGTGCAAGGATGTCTGTGTTGATGGGTGTGATTTTTTATGTGTGGGAAGGACACCTTCCTGCCCATAAAAAATCAATTCTGGCATTTTGCTTTTTCTATGTGTGCGGCAAAATGCCACACACATAGAAAAAGCAAAAAATGAGGAGGAATAAAAGTACTCCTCCTCATAGTGCCCTGCTAACGCCACCCCTGAGGGTGGCGTTAGATTTTGGCGCTGCCTCAGGTTTACGTAATTTCATAACTTTGAGGCAGTGTCAAAATGCAATGGGTGTTGCTGTGGCACGCCCACAGCAACACCCATTGCACTACCCTTCCACGCACAGTGCTACGTGGGAAGGGGCCGTACTTACAAGGTGGTGTTCAGCTACAAAAAGTGGCTTAACGCCACCTTGTTAATACAGCGCTGTGCTTGGCACCACAGGAGCGTCACAAAAAGTGACACTCCTGTGGCACTAGGGGCCTATAAATACAGCCCTAAGTACACCATCATACTTTGCACTGTCACCCATCCTTGCACTTGTGCATCTGTTAATCCACTCACTGACTGACAAATGATCTTACTAAGCATAAGATAAGTACATTGAAAGAATAAAAGTGCAAAAAAGAAAATATGCTGCTACCTAAATGTGTCAGGTGTACACCTCCATTAAAAATGGATTTTAAAAATAGCAGTGGCAGCGGTCTTGCAGTGATTCTGTACATTGAGTATCTCTTTAGGTTGCCAACATAACTGGCATCATTACAAGAAACATGTTGGCCATCGTGAAGTGATAAAACAAGGGCACAATATGCACAATACCATTCAAAGATAGGTGTGTAGTTTAGAAGCAGCGGCTTTGGTGGATGGAGTGCACTGTAGAAAAAATGAGTGGTAAGCGAATGGCCCATTACCACTGTCTTGGGATGCAATGTGCTCTCAAAAATCCTCAAACTAAATTTAAAAAAGCAGAAGAAAAGAAAAATAATGGACATATGAAAAGTAAAGAAATATATAAAAGGAATACTGTGCCAGCCTTGAATCATGCTAATTTCAGGCTTTTATATTCATGCAAAATGCCATCATTCAGAGAGTAGCTGAAACAGGTCATACACAACCGCTTGCTCTGTTTCTAACAGTGTATGGATGACAGTCAAAAAGATCAATAGATCAATGGCAGAAGAGGGTGACACAAAGACCCTTCATATATATATATATATATATATATATATATATATATATATATATATATATATATATATGGACATCTCAGGGCTCTATGGAGTTTTTAGTTGGAAGACCACTAAATCTGTACCAACCAATAACATGGACTACAATAATAAATGTAAGGGGGCCTATTCACAAACTTCATTTTGTAGTATGCTAAATAGTACTACAATACTACTCCTTATGTGTTACAAAATGCTTTTCACTAACCCACAGGAGGAGGTGTCTGCCCCGTCTCTCTATTTTTTGTGCGAGATCTCTGTCACAAAACTGAGATCTCCTCACACAGACAGCTTTTTTTTTAAAGTAAGTGCAGAAATTTACTAGTGGCGGAATGTTAATGTCACTGGAGGACTACAGCACTTATTGTGCCATCTTCTACTGTGACAGGGAAAGCATAGCTTCCGGTGTACAAAACTAACCTTATTGTTTTAGTTTAAACCTGCAGTCTGACCTATCAAAATAAACCTTTATGGCAGGTAACAAAACCTCTGTTTAAATATCAATCGGTCACCCCTTGTGGGATTGGAGGGCGTAAATATGGCTTTGGAGGCTTGGTTAATTTTCGAATTTTGACTATTTATTGACCAAGAGAAAAGGAGAAAACACAACTGTACACGACAAGGTCTGGTTCATATAGAAAAGTCCTGTGTTCTGTGGTGTTATCCCTTTGAACTTGACAGGTGTAGTAAAGGTTTTTCACTTCTTTTCTCTAACAGTGGCCGGAAGTGGTTGTTTCCGCCAGCACCCTCAAACAAATGAGAACATAACATGCGGTAAGTAAGATGTTTCTAGATTTTAATGTTATCATCACTACAACACCCTGTCATGCTGTGGGCTCCTGCAGCCCGAGCAGAGGACTCGGTTCAGACCGCGCTAGGAGCTGCGGTCCATTTTCCCAGCCACAAGGCTCGCCGCAGCCCTTTTTTCAGCCGTGACTCATTTTGTTGCCTGTGGCGGAGTCAGAGGCCCAGGGTTGGGCATCTGGCCTCGCTGTGTTCAACGCATGGCGTGGGCTCTTGCTGTGGGGTGTCTGAGCCCCCCTGACTCTTCACTTACCTGGTGCCCTCTTCCAGGGCTCTTTCTTCTTCCCTTTTTCTTTCTTTTTCTTTTTTTTTCTTCTTTTCCCTAGTACGGCCATATTCTCTTCCTCCCAGCATGCCCTTCTTCTTGTCTTTTCCCTGCATTCATCTGGTTCCCTTTCTAATATGGCGCCTTCTTCTACCTTGTTCTGTAGTTTTTTTCCCAATCCAAAATGGCGTTCTTGCTTTTTCCTGCTTGTCACTTCCTGCTAAGGGGTATTTAAGGGATTATATTCTTGTTCTCCTTGCGCTGCAACACTTTTTTTGGTGGTGATCACGCTCCTGCTGTTTTTTCTACAATTCCAGGTTTTTTTGTTTCTGTTCTTTCCAGTTTCTTCCAGTTATATTTCTTGACATTGGAATTCTGATTTTCTCATGTGTCCTTTTTTCTTCTGCTACAGGGAGTTCCTCTCATAGATGTTTTTTACCTTAGGGGTTTTTCCTCTGGGACTCCTTCTGGAGGGCACGGGCTGTTTTGACGTACCATTGTCAGCAGCACTCTGGCTACCGGAAAGGGTTGCCCCTACCTTGGCCAGAGCAGGACCTGCAAGAATCGAGGTTGCCTTTCTGTTCCAGCAGACAAAGGCAGTAAATGAAGAGTAGATTGTGACACACCTGTATCTCCCTGCGAGTGTCTCTCTCCCTCCCTATCTCCTTGGTAGTGGGATGTACTAAATGTCATGATCCTGGAGGGGAGAGTGCCAGGAGAAAGGAGCCCTCCTTCCTCAACCACCATCACCAAAATAATCACCAGTGATGGAATAAGGGTGGAATTTGCAAACATAAAAAAATATAAACAACAAA
Source organism: Pleurodeles waltl (assembly GCF_031143425.1). Classification (NCBI taxonomy): domain Eukaryota; kingdom Metazoa; phylum Chordata; class Amphibia; order Caudata; family Salamandridae; genus Pleurodeles; species Pleurodeles waltl. Next base: position 641,566,963 of record NC_090443.1, on the reverse strand, counting down.
AACAAAAGTTTCCTTCTTTGAGCTCATTTGCTTCACTCTGTATTTCCCCCTTGTTAGAAACCGGTTTTAGCCACTCCCCACTCACTGCACTAGCCACAACTCTCCAGAGTTGTGGCAGGCTTCTGAGTCCCAACTGGCGACATCCACCAATCTTCACATCACGTCTTCACAATCTCCTCTGTCTCTTTTCAGCCCTTCCCTGCCTCTTATACCTTATTACACTAAACTCAGGACATGGAGACCGAGTCCCCGAGCCATATAATGACAGCCACAACTTTTTCTTTCAGGTTGCAGCCAGCCAATCAGATCGCTCAGTCCCGCAGGACAAAAAGGACCGACAGAAGAAAAGATCTCTCCAACAATCAGATTACTCTCTTTTTGTAATTTATGGTGCAGAGGCAGTCCTGCAGGATTCCTGTGGGGACGGCTGTTCAGCTATACCTATTTTTTTACTTCTTTATGAACACCATGCGTAGATCTTTAAATGCAAATTTCTCAAACATGGCTGAACAGATTTACACCAAATAATGAATAGCACACTTTCTGATTAAAGTTCTAACTTTATTTAAAATTGGGTGCAATTCTTTTCAGACGTGTTTTCTATATCACTTCCCAAAATTTCCTACAGGAATTAACATGGGAAAACAATGCTTTGGGCCTACTCTTTTTTCTAGGCCCCTGCTTGATGGACCACCCTGACACTTTCCAAGCAGGGGCTCAGGTGGATTAACTTTTTTTTTTGGGAAAGTTTTATGAAGATTTGTCAAATGACACCAAAGTAATTAGCAAAACAAAAATGGTCTTCTATGTAAACTCTAACCTAGCTATGACTACACAGTGATATATATGTGGGTGATATATATATAAATATAAAAAAATATATATATATATATATATAGAGAGAGAGAGAGAGAGAGAGAGAGAGAGTAATGCTTACCATTGTGGAGACTGGTGAGATGCTGTGACTCACTCACAAGAAGCAAAGCCCTGAATGGGTCATGAAGCCCCTAGTTTCACTCAGTAATGATAATAAATACTATGGGGCATATTTATACTCCGTTTGCGCCGAATTAGCGTAGTTTTTTTCGACGCAAATTCGGCGCAAAACTAACGCCATATTTATACTATGGCGTTAGACGCGTCTAGCGCCAAAGTATGAGGAAAGAGCGTCATTTTTTTGCGTGAACGCCTTCCTTGCGTTAATGAGATGCAAGGTAGGCGTTCCCGTCCAAAAAAATGACTGCGACACAAATGCGTCGTATTTATACTCCCGGGCAAAAATCACGCCGGGGAGTAGGCGGGGCAAAAAACCCTGCATTTGCGCCTCTTTTTAACGCCTGGGTCAGGGCAGGCGTTAAGGGACCTGTGGGCTCAAAATGAGCCCACAGCTGCCCTCCCATGCCCCCAGGGACCCCCCCTGCCACCCTTGCCCACCCCAGGAGGACACCCAAGGATGGAGGGACCCATCCCAGGGACATTCAGGTAAGTTCAGGTAAGTATACATTTTTCTTTTTTTACTATTTTTTTTTGGCATAGGGGTGCCTGATTTGTGCCCCCCTACATGCCTCAATGCCCAATGACCATGCCCAGGGGACATAAGTCCCCTGGGCATGGCCATTGGGCAAGGGGGCATGACTCCTGTCTTTACTAAGACAGGAGTCATGTAAATGGCGTCTCGGCGTCGTTAAAAATGGCGCAAATCGGGTGGAGGCGATATTTTAGCGTCAACCTGACTTGCACCATTTTTAAGACGCCCTAACGCCATTTTCCCCAACGCCGGCGCTGCCTGGTGTACGTGGTTTTTTTCCACGCACACCAGGCAGCGCCGCTCTGCTAGCGCCGGCTAACGCCATTCAATAAATACGGCGCCCGCATGGCGCTTCAGAATGGCGTTAGCCGGCGCTAAACTTTTTGACGCTAAACTGCGTTAGCGCAGTTTAGCGTCAAAAAGTATAAATACGGGCCTATGTTTCATTCTATGTCTCTGTATCTATGGCATATTTTCTTGTGTATTTGTTTTACTAAAGTTATTTAACCAAAATCTCAAGTGGCTCATAATGCAATAGGTAGCAAGTCTCTAAGGATGTGGATTGCAGTGCTGTATCACATACCGGGTATCAAGGATGGGCGGTACCCATACCCAGAAGGTCTTCCCTGTCTTATGCATAGCCATTTCATTAGCACGCCGAGACCGCAATTCCAGCTGAATTCTTAGTCCTCCCACAGGATCAGCCGGTATCACAATGCACATCTGAATAACCAAAGAGTTCCAGTTAAACACATGCAAATGCGCTTCTCCTCTTTGTTGAAGGTTTGTCACAAACCCACAAGAGTTTTCTCTCTGTGTTCCTGTTTAGTGCAAAAACGCCACTAATATGTTCAAAGCATGATATGACCTTTTCCAGCGAGAGCTAAAACATATCGATTGTTGGCTGCTGAAGGACATCGTTAAATCCGGGGACGTTTGATTTCATGGATCCCCTATAATGTGCCGCATTGGGTCGCCCGGCAGGCATCTCTGCACCGCCTGACCCTGCGAGTTCAACTATTAAAGCATTTATCTCTCTAAGGAGGCCTGATGTAAACATGATAATCTGTTTGGCGGGTCTGATGATGGCCGATGAATAAAACATGCGACAACACAGCGTGAGCTGAAGAGTTTACTATCTGTTACCAAAAGGGATGTTTGCGGGCTCCCGGAAGGCCTGGCCGCTCAGTCCCACTGGCCCTCTACTTATTTTGCACTCCTCACCCCAGAGAGAAGTTGCCGAGGACGGCATCGTCTGTGAAGAGAGCCGCGGCTCTTCCTGAATTTACTTAACAAGGACTCGTGCTACGGACATATATTGTTTAGGATGTAAAAACCGCGCAAGGTTACCTCTCGGTTGAATAACAAGAAACGTTTATTTTCGTTCAAGTGTTCTGATGTGGAGAGCCCTGAAAACAATAGAGGGTTTCCGTTTATAGTTTAAAAAAGTAAAAATACCTCATGTTGTGCCCTCATTTGAGAACCTGTTTAGAGGTTAGCGCGCGGACTTCCCGCCTACCAAAAGTGAGGAGCTGTGATTGCCTAATAAAATCTAATCACAGGCCTGGCACGGCCAAGAGGGAAAACTTGTCCAAGGCTCCGTATATGGGCGGATTCAACCAGCGTATTATTATTGTTTAATATGACCTTTCCAGACCAACAAGAGAGCCATTGTTCTGCAAAATGAGGTTTTGTTTTGAAAGCCGAGCCACTAAAAAAATACTCATGACACATTTTCTTCCTGGAATCTCCACATTTGTGTGCCCATGGTTAGTATTAGGAAGAGATGCGTGTTTTTTAATAATTTACTAATTATTTCGTTGCGTGCAATTTTGTCTACGATGCCGGAGACAGTTAAACGGCGGAGTTTCATAGAAGGGCATTTTTATGCGTCTGAACGGCAGCTACTATTGGTTACAAACATAAATGGCGCTGCCCTACTTAAAACATCACACATTCCCGCACTTCAAGAACGCTTTAGTGAGATCAGAATATTCTAGGTAGTGGCACTTTGTTCCTGGAGCCATTTTTATGCATTGAAAGTAGCCCGTGTTCACTAGTTTGCTCTTCTGTGCAGAGGAGAGAGAAAGCTTTTCTCTATACATTCCTGTGATAAAAATAAGGTTGTCTGGAGAAGCTATGTCTTGGAGAAGATGGACCTGTTGCTTTGGAACTTCTAATAGTTGACTAAGAGACTGATGCAGGATGATGCATGGCCCCTTTGTCGGATCAAGGGAGTGAGTTCATGGCCTATCTTTGGCTTCGTAGCTCCTGACATTTATTTCTCACAATAGAGGATCCAAACCCCCCACCTACTCAAGAGACCCATTCACCTTCCCTTAACCCTGCACTGGCATGGTACCATAAAATATACTGTTACTTAAAATGCTAAAATAAGAGAAAATATTCTGAGTTTTTATGCTATGAACCTCCTGACCAATTATTGTGTGCTTCAGGCAGAAGTGGCATTGACACAGAGCAACATAAGTTCTGACAGGGATGCTTCTGTGTGCCAGCTGTTACCTACCTTTTGAGAGGGGACTGTGGAGAAAGCGTGCGATCTGACATTACGAAGCTGAGTCTATCTTTTTACAGGTGATTGAAACAACATGCCTAAAGATGAAATATGTATAATCTTGATTGTGGTGCTCTGCAAAACTCAATCATAATCAGGCACGGCCCGTCCTTTAGGGCGGAGGGGCCACGCCCCCACCTTTTACCCCTCATGAAGAGGGTCTGTCTGGCTGAACAAAGGTCAGCCTGACAGACAATCTTCATTTTCAGCTCAGACAGCCAGGAGTGAGACATGTGCGATTTGCGCAGACTCCTGGCTGCCTGAGCTGAACTTTGCTGGGCTGAGGAGGTCACAGCTCCTATGGGTGTGTCCTCCTCAGCTCAGCAAAGGTGCCTCGTGGCCCTCTCCTGGGAGACGAGGAAAGCGTCACCCATTGACTTTGACCTGGGTGCTTCACATTTAAGCCCTGAAGCACCCAGGGCGAGTGTCAATCAGAGACACTTTGTCACAGAGTGGGGTGGGGTCAGCAGTTTCACTGACACCATCCCACTCTGTGACAAGGCTGGGACTGCTGCCTTCCCTCACTGGCTGACTTAAAGACCCTCCTGGGACCTCGAGGCTGAAGGTAAGTGTGTGTGTGACGTTTTAAAATGAATGTTTGGTGCATGCATGTGTGCATGTTTGAATGTTATGAGTGTTGTTAATGGATGTGCGTGCATGTGTGTGAAAGAATGATTGTGTGTGATCTTTTAAAATGAATGTTTGGTGCATGCATGTTTGAATGTTATGAGTGTTGTTAATGGATGTTTGTGCGTGTGTGAAAGAATGTGTGTGTGTGAACTTTTGAAATGAATGTTTGGTGCGTGCGTGCATGTTTGAATGTCATGAGTGTTGTCAATGGATGTGCGTGCGTGAGTGTCTGTGTGTGAAAGATTGAGTGTGTGTGTGTGTGTGTGTGCTTCCCGCCCACCCCAAACTCCAGAAAACAGACACAATATATTCCTCCCCATCTTTGTTTCCACTTATCCTGGTTCATGGTTGGTTGTTCTGACTCGGAACCAGGAACTGCCCATGTAAGGAAACTCCACCCCTTTAAATCGAAAGGGGCCTCAGCTGGCTAAAGAGCCTTTCTCTAGGATGGAGAGTGCTTGGAGCATTCAGCTTCTGCTAACAGCAGGCTCTGAACATTCACACTATTCTTTGCTTTCCTCCCCAGATACTCAATATGATGTGGTAGGTAATGGTTTGTTTACCTTGTCATATGAAGTGTTTGTTTTAATATTATGTTATATTGTTATATCTATGTATTGCTCTTAGTGTAGTGTATGGCTGTCATTGAAATGTGGTACAAATATATTCTGAGGGCCCTATATAGTGATCTGAAATTGACAGCTCTTTTTCTTAAACAGACGTGGACCAGGGTGATTTTCTATAAGGCATGTAGTGATCTACCTAGGCTACAGATTTACCAAATAGGCATAATGATCTATTGTACCACTAATCCCCTTACATTGCAGGAGAATCTCATTTCATCAGGCCCTCGCCAGACACCATTGCCCATGCCAATTATTTGTTCCTTTGGAATTACGCAGCTTTAGTCCACCCTCAAGAATACCCAGTAAACAGCAATGATGCAGAGCTAACAGTACATTTTTTATCATAAAAAATGCACCAGTTGCAGGAGGAGAGTGATAAATATTACTTCTATATTATTTCAATGTCACAAAAAGTTGCTATGTTCAGGGCAATAGATGCACTTGCTCAGAATATGTACTGGCCAAAAAATAGAATCTCAAATTCATACACTATTTCTTGGTAAAGGAAATGGTAGTTATTCACACTATGGTTTACTCACAGAATGGCGAGTGAAGAAACTGAAAAGCTTCACTCTGTAAAAAATCCAAATATTTTCCATGTGTGTTGCTGCAGCTAGAATTTCTACATAGGCAAGGAAAACATTTCGACACAATGCCATGATGACAGCCCCACTTTTTAGTTTTTTAAATGCAAATTTAAGCTATTTCCCAAATGTCTTCACAAATGAAGCCAAATTCTGCATTGTATTTAACCCTTTAATGCAGGCGTCGGCCACTGGCCAACGCCCGCACTACCTCCATGGTGTGGGTCACGACCAGTGGCCGACACCAGAGAGGGGTTTCGAAAATCCTCCGGTGCGATTTTCTTTTTTTTTTTTTACCCCAGGGAGACACGAAAGAGCTTCTGTGTCTCCCCCCCACCCGCCCCTTTGTGACGTCAGCACAAAATAAAGACATTAACAGGGGGTCGCCCGTAGGCAGGGCGACCCCCTGTGGGGCCATATTTTATTCAGTTTTGATGGTGGGCCCCCTGGGGGGGGGGGCGCGATCGCACCACCCCCAGGTACTAATTAAAAAAAAAAAAAGAAACAAAATTGACAGGGGGTCGCCCATAGGCAGGGCGGCCCCCTGTGGGGGCAATTTTTGTTTAGTAGTTGTAGGGTTTCCCTGGGGGCCATTTTGGCCCCAAGGAAACCCTACAACTACAAAACAAAACACACACGAATATATATATATATATATATATATATATATATATATATATATACAGATATAGATCTATATATCTATATATATATATATAGATATATCCATGTAGATAGATATATCTATATAGAGATCTATATCTATATCTATATATATATGTATATATATATATATATATATATATATATATATATATATATATATATATATATATATATATATATATATATATATCACTTTTGTCAGTGCAATAGGCCCCCAGGAAAACTAGACCCACATATAAAAGTGATCTATATATATATTTCATATATATATATATTATATATATATCTATCTATATATATAAATATATATAGATATATATATATATATATTTGCCACCTGTTGTCTTGCAGTCTTGCAGTTGCAGCTTGCATCTTCAAAGCAGTGCACATACTTCAACTGACGCATTTCAACTGTAGCTTTTAGGCAGCAATAAAGAAGTCAAGTAAGTCTTGTGATTATGTTTCTGCTACAAAAGGATCAGACTTTTGTCTAGTGGCAGTTTTAATGCCATAAAGAAGCGCAGAAGGTTTATATGACTACTGCAAAGAGCAAATCTGTATTTTAAGTAAATAGCTGAGTACGTTAGTAAAGTCAGCCACTACCTGCGCTATAATACAAATGAAATATATGTGCAGGGTGTGGGGTGGCTATGGAGAGATGAAGAGCACGTTTGCTGGGTGGTAATGAGGGAATCCGAGGAGGAGGACATGGGAGTGGGAGCACTCCCATGGTGGAAACAGCTACCCAAGAAAGACTCAACCAGAGCATATAAGGAGTGTCATACTTAAAGCAAGCACACTGTGCTAGAGTATAATGCTCAGGATGAGCATTTCATGTCAATTTCACTTGTCCTATGAAATGATGAAGGGTGACACCTTTTATGGTGAAATCCGTTGTCATTTATTCAAGTTAAGAGTCAAGTAAAACACCCCAGCCAACACAAGCCTTCTCTCTCTGGTTCTCACCTCCAACTGTCAGATCCCCTGGTTACCATCACTAGGGTCTCTTAGTGACAGTTGCCAGGTTCCGTAACTAGGTTCTACATACAGGTTCTTCATAATATGCCACACATCTCCCTCCCTTCATTAACAAAAGAAGAAACAAAATTTTAAAACAATGAAGGGTATCTGATTATAAATGAGAACTCAATACATGAAAATATATACTATAAAGAAACATCAGCACTAAACAAAATCATCAAAAGTTCTAGGACGTTTGGTAATTCTTGAAGACTTCCTTGGTGAAAAATGATCATCAACAAAACCATGTTTTCCCTCCATATCATCACTCACAGATTTACCTTCCTCACAAGCAGATTTCACTTTGACCACTCTTCCAACATTTCATACTTTATGATCTTCAGTCCTTACAGCATTTCCCAGAACTTTCTTAACTTCAAGTGGTCTAGAGAATTTTGAATGTTCTTTAGAAAGACCAAAACGAGGATTCTGTACCCTGACAAAATCACCTACTTAAATCACCACTTTCTTAACTGCTCTGCACTTATCAAATCTGATCTTTCTGTCAGATATTTTTTTTGATTCATTTAAACATTTCAATTTATCATTACATACAGTTTCAGATTTAGAACCCACCTTGTCATTAACCCATGAAAGACACACCAATGTGTTTGGTTTTCTCCTTCTGAACAACTCAAAAGGTGAAAAACCAGTAACAGAATGAGGGGTCAACCGATAAATCCTAATTTTGCATGATACTTCCTCCTTCCAACATTTATTATTTGCCAAAGCCATTTGAATAGTTTATTTTAATACCCTATTTAACCTCTCCACCATTCCATTGGTTTCAGGATGGTAAAGAGAAGTCTTCTTATGTTTAATACCTCTTTTCCTCAAGAAATGTTCCATGTCTTGCGAGACCAATTGTACACCGTTATCGGTCAGAATAGAGGAAGGAAACCCCTCTCTATCGAAAATATCATTAAGAAAACTTATTACATCGCATGTCTCTACAGAGGTAGTGATTTTGAATTCCGCTCACCTTGAATACATATCCATTAATACAATTATATATTTATCAGAGCCTGAATATCTAATCGGACCCAAAATGTCCAACAACATTTCTTGCCAAGGTTCTTTTGGTAGCTCCCTCACTTTCATGGGTTGAGTTCTACAAGTTAAAGTCTTATCTGCCCTGGAACACTCTGCACACTCCCTAACACATCTTTCAATTGACAAATCCATACCTGGCCACCAATACATGAGTCTTAACCTTTCTTTTGTTTTAGAAATACCAGGATGGCTCTCATGAGCCATGGAGATTAATTCATCTCTCAACTTCCTTGGAGGAACAAGCCTCGTTCCTCTCAATAAGAAATCACCCTGAGTTGATAATTCATCTCTGACTCTCCAAAACCCGGATAATTGTTGGTCATTCTTCTCAGTACCATCCCAACCACCTCTGATCTTTTTAATAACTTTCTGTACAACGTCATCATCGAATAGCTCCAAAATCCAGTCACTTTCCTTAATTATGCCTTCTCTGATCATGCAAACATCAAAGTCGTCTCCACAAAAGATGGAGGTATCTTCAGACTCCATATTGTCATTTACTAACCTCGAACAACAGTCTGCAAGGTTGTTTTCAATCCCGGGTATGTACTGAACACCAAAAGAAAATTCCTGCAATGCCACAACCCATTTTCTGATTCTACCAGAAACAGCTTCTAATCCCTTTTTTTCAAAGATTTCTTTCAATGGTTTGTGGTCCGTTCTTACCAAGAAATTGCTACCCCATACAAATTTCCTTACCTTGTTCACTGCCCAAAATACAGCCAACGCCTCTTTTTCAATACCAGAATAGTTTAACTCCGCCCCCTTCAAGGACCTTGATAAAAAAAGTATTGTTCTTTCAACACCACTATATGTTTGTATTAAGACAGCCCCAAGTCCTTTGACGCTAGCATCCGTCATTTTCACTGTATGATGTCCTGGCTCAAAACTATTTAAACTAGCAGCAGATTTCAAACTATGCTTCAATGAAACAAACTCCTTTTCACACTCATCACTCCAGTCAAAAGTGACACCTTTCCTCACCAACTCTCTCATACATATAGTTTTGTCAGCAAAATGATCCACAAACTTACTGTAGAACTCAGCCATGCCAAGAAATCTCACTACCTCATCCTTTGAGGAAGGACTTGAAAAATTCATAATGGTATCAACCAATTCCTTCTTGGGTTCAATACCCTTGGAAGAAATCTTGTGACTGAGATAATCAATTTCATGAACATTACATTTGCATTTTCCTGCCTTTAAGGTCAAACCGCTCCTTTCAAGCCTCTGAAGGACTCGGCGTACTCTTTCATTGTGTTCCTTCTCATCTCTACCATATACGAGAATGTCATCTTGGTATACTTTGATACCTTGCAGTCCTCCTAGCAGTCTTTCCATGGCACGTTGAAAAACAGCTGCAGCTGAAGCCAGGCCAAATGGCATACGAATGAACTTATAACTGCCAAAAGGAGTGATGAACGCCGTCAAATCCTGAGAATCTTCATGTAAAGTGATCTGGTGGTAGGCAGATGTTAAGTCTATAGAAGAGAAACAATTTGCACTTCCTAATAAAGATAGCATTTCATTGATGTTAGGCAAAGGATAATGATCCACCACTATACACTTATTTAATTCTCTTAAATCAATGCAAAGTCTTGGTTCGCCATTGGCCTTGACAGCCATGACCACTGGAGCCAACCATTCAGTGGCTTCCACTTCTTTAATAATGCCATTCAGCATAAGTTTATCTAATTCTGTTTTCATCTTCTCTTTAACCATTAAAGGTACACTTCTTACTTTGCTGATCACAGGTATGGTATCTTTCTTCATCTTAATTTTATGTACATAACCTTTCATACATCCAAGTTTGTTTTGAAACAGGCTTGAAAATTCTTGTTCATATGATGGTCTCGGACCAATAACATTGATATACCCATCATGTTTCACGGTATCAATGCACACATCATTTTTCAATCTTACTGACGGAGATTCATTGGGGTCAAGATACACTTTTAGATCTCTCTGGTGAAACCAGCTAATAAGGGAATCACCTCTCATGGAAACATAGACCTTACCAACTGTAGACCTATCTTTGAATTGGATTGAGCCAATAAAGTAACCTAACAACTTAATTGGTTTTCCACCGTACCCTTTAGGTGAAATATCAGGTTTGAAAAGCCTCACAGAAACTCCGAGATGCTTTTCAAATAGAACTCTTGGAATAAGTGTAATTTTTGCTCCCGAATCAAACATCATGGGAATATTTACACCCCCAATTTGTACAGACTCTTTTTTGACCTGCAAAACAAATTCTTCATGCAAATCACCATCTTCTAAACTTATTTCCTGAACCCTCTTTTTCTTTATGTCTACACTCCTACAAAACGAAGTAACCTGTCCTTTTTTACCACATTTTTTGCAAGAAGCTTTCCACCCAACACAGCCTTTAAAGTTGGCATAATGACCAAGTTCTCCACACCTAAAACACCTTCCCTGGAAATTTTCTTTCTCTTTATTGACTTTTGAACTTTCATTGACCATTCTCTGAGATTTCATCCTCTCTAGTGAGTTCTTTTTATGATTGACAAGATGTACATCACTCTCTCTTTCAGTAAGATTAGTCTTCCTTATTTCCTCAACACACGCAGAACTATGTTCATGCATTTTCGCAATAACAATCACTTCACTAAGAGAAGGATTATCTTTGTTCCAAAAACATTCTCTTGCTTTCTCAATACTACAGCCCAACATAAACTTGTCTCTTAACCTTTCCTCTTTAGTACTGCCAAAACTACATGTCGAGGCTCATTTCCTGAGAGCTGTGATGTATTCCTCTACAGATTCACATGGGTGTTGAACTCTTTTCCCGAAGTGATACCTTTCTAAAACTGTTGAAACCTTCGGTAAATAATGCAAATCTAGTTTTTTGATACAAATCTCAAAATCATTGAGCTCACTCACATCATCAACAGAAAGTTCAGGAAGATTTTCAAAAACCTCCTGGCCTTCCGCTCCTAGACAGTGTAACAAGAGTGACATCTTGCGCTCAGCACTCAATGAAGTGCAACAAACTCTTGCATAATGTGCAAACACACCTTTCCATTTCTTCCACGGAATCTGTGGTTCACCAGGAGAAGGTAAGAAAAATGGGGGACAAGTTACATTCTGCATGGTGAAAGATACTAATAAATAATGTATTAATGCTATTTTAAGATTTTCTACCACTCTATGAATTTAAAACTAGAGATTTTGAGAATATATATATATATACCTCAAAGTACAATTTCATACTTAAAGAAATACAATCACTGGTATGGAGCAAATAACAAAATTACAGCGCCAGCTCAAGGAGATACTTCTCTTCCGTAGCGCAATGGCGCCACCTTCTGGCACCCCAAACGGAGTCCAAGAAAGAAATGTCATCCGACACAGTGAAAGAGCGAAACAGCTGATAAGTCCTGCTGCTAAGAGCACGTTGTCTAAAACTGTGGGGAACTTGTTTGACGAATCGGAGGATTGCAGCCTCCCTCAGAGCCAGCGCACTCCCTCAGAGCTAGCGCAGCGCCTCACCGAACCGCTCCGCAAAGAAACTGTTACGTCGGTCAAGATGGCGCAGTCATTTCTTGAAAAGTCCTTCGGAGCAGAATTCGCACCTCCGGATGTGACCAGACCGCCACTTGATACCACCACTCGCTTTCCCTCGCACCAAGGCTCTGCTACATCACGGGAATCAGCAGCACTGAAGGCATGGCGATTCAAACAGTGCCGGACCAGCCCTGGAACGAAATTGAAGTCTCTGCCACACAAAGAAGCCAGGTAGTCGCAGCGTTTTTACCAAAGCTGCCAGAGACCATGGAAAACAGGTGAGTTTTCACACAACTTACATATCCAGTGATGTTGGGGTGTTGGCACTTCACCTCACTCGTGAAGGTTTGTAAAATAAATGTTGATAGGTTTTTCTACCTCGTCGCCAATGAAATGATGAAGGGTGACACCTTTTATGGTGAAATCCGTTGTCATTTATTCAAGTTAAGAGTCAAGTAAAACACCCCAGCCAACACAAGCCTTCTCTCTCTGGTTCTCACCTCCAACTGTCAGATCCCCTGGTTACCATCACTAGGGTCTCTTAGTGACAGTTGCCAGGTTCCGTAACTAGGTTCTACATACAGGTTCTTCATAATATGTCACATCCTACTTAACCTCTTAGCTGCTGGGCCTTTTCCCCCTTCTGTGCCAAGCCTTTTTTTGGCTATTTGGAGTAGTTTGCGCTTAGGCCTTCAAAACATTTTGTCCACATAAGCTACCTACACCAAATTTACGTCCTTTTTTCCAACATCCAAGGGATTCTAGAGGTACCCATAGTTAGTGGGTTCCCCTGGAGGAGACCAAGAAACTAGTAAAAATACAGCTACAATTTTGTTTAAAAATATGGTAAAAACAAGTGCTGCAGAAGAAAGCATGTGTTTTTTCCACCAAAAATGGCATCAACAAAGGGTTTGTGGTGTTAAAAACACCATCTTCCAAGACTGCAGGAACAGGCAGACTTGAATCAGAAAACTAACATTTTCAACACAATTTTGGCATTTTACTGGGACATACCCCATTTTTACTATTTGTTGTGCATTCAGCCTCCTTCCAGTTAGTGACAGAAATGGGTGTGAAGCTAATGCTGGATCATAGACAGCTAAACATTTCTGAAAAGTAGACAATATTCTGAATGCATCAAGGGGTCATTTGTGTAGATCCTTCAAGGTTTTCCTACAGAAAGTAATAGCTAAAATAAAAACATTATATTGAGGTGAAAAAAGAGACATTTCTGTCCAAGTTTTCTTCTACAACTTTTTCCATCTAAAGCAGATTTTTGAAAGCAATATACTGTTACGCCTGCTGGACTCTTCTGGGTGCGTGGATATATAGGGCTTGTAGGTTCCTCAAGAACCCTAGGTACCCAGAGCCAATAAATGAGCTGCACCTTGCAATGGGTTTTTTCATTGTATACCAAGTATACAGCAATTCATTTGGTGAAGTATAAAAAGTGAAATATAGGTATCAAGGAATCTTTGTATTTATAAAATGGGCACATCTCTAAATTCTGGGGTCCTCATACTAGCATGTGAATTACAGGGCATTTCTCAAAACAGACTTCTTTTTTATACACTGTCTTACATTTGGAAGGAAAAAATGTAGGGAAAGACAAGGGGCAATAATACTTGTTCTTCTATTCTGTGTTCCCCCAAGTCTCCCGATGAAAATGGTACCTCACTTGTGTGGATAGGACTAGTGTCCGCGACAGGAAAGCCAACATGGACACTTCTCATTTTTACATTGAAATCTGAGGTGTTTTTTGGAACATGCTTAGCTGTGGATTTTGGCTTCTAGCGCAGCTGTGTATTTTTGAAAAACAGACACCTAGAGGAATCCAGGATGTGGTGACCTGTGGTGCTCTCACCAGGTTCTGTTACCAAGAATCCTTTCAAACCCCAACTTGTGGCCAAAAAATACTTTCCCCTCACATTTCGGTGATGCAAAGCTCTAGAATCTGAGAGGAGCCACAAACTTCCTTCCACACAGAATTCCCCCAAGTCTCCCGATAAAAATGGTGCCTCACTTGTGTGGATAGGCCTAGTGATCGTGACAGGAAATGCCCCAAAACACAACATGGACACATCATATTTTCCCAAAGAAAACTGACCTGCTCAGCCAGCACCTATGGAAACATAGCAAACCAATACATTTTGTAAAACTAGACAACTAGGGAAATTCAGAATGGGGTGACTTGTGGGGCTCTCACCAGGTTCTGTTACCCAGAATCCTTTGCAAACCTTAAAATTTGGCAAAAAAACACTTTTTCCCTCATATTTGGGAAATAGAAAGTTCTGGAATCTGAGAGGAGCCACAAATTTTCTTCCACCCAGCATTCCCCCATTGCTCTCTATAAAAATGGTACCTCACTTGTGTTGGTAGGCCTAGTGCACGCAACAGGAAATACCCCAAAACGCAAACGGAACACATCAAATTTTGACATTGAAAACAGACGTGGTTTTTGGAAAGTGCCTCACTGTGGATTCTGGTCTCTAGCTCAGCGGGCACCTAGGAAAGCCTACCAAACCAGTGCATTTTTGAAAACGAAACACCTAGGGGAACCCAGGAGGGGGGTGACTTGTGGTGCTGTCACCAGGTTCTGTTACCCAGAATCCTTTGCAAACCTCAAAATTTGGCAAAAAAACAGTTTTTTCCCCTCATATTTCAGTGATAGAAAGTTCTGGAATCTGAGAGGAGCCACAAATGACCCTCCACCCACCGTTCCCACAAGTCTCCTGATAAAAATGGTACCTCACTGGTGTGGGTAGGCCTAGTGCCCGCAGCAGGAAATGCCCCAAAACACAACGTGAACATATCACATGTTCCCAAAGAAAACTGTCCTGTTTTTTGCAAAGTGCCTAGCTGTGGATTTTGGCCTCTAGCTCATCCGGCACCTAGGAAAACCTAGCAAACTTGGACATTTCTGTAAATTAGACCCCAAGGGGAACCCAGGATAGGGTAACTTGTGGCACTCTCACCAGGTCCCATTACCCAGAATCCTTTACAAACCTCACAATTTGGCAAAAACACTTTTTACCCTCATTTTGGAGCTGCAAAGTTCTGGAACCTGAGGGGACCACAAACGTCCTTCTACCCAGTATTTCCCCACATCTCCAGAAGAAAAGGGTACCACACATGTGTGGGTAAGCCTAGTGCCAGTGACAGGAAATGCCCCAAAACACTACATGGACACAGCAAAATTATCAATCACAAAACTACCTGTTTTTGCTGGGGGGGCACCTGTGTTTTTGGTCCCAGGCTCAGCAGCCATCTAGGCAAACCTAGCAAACCCAGACATTTCTGAAAACTAGACACCCGAGGGAGTCCAGGGAGGTGTGACTTGCGTGGATCCCCCAGTGTTTTCTTACCCAGAATCCTCAGCAAACCTCAAATTTAGCTAAACCAAATTTTCCCCACATTTCTGTGTCAGAACATCGTGGCTCCAAAAGGGCAGTTTGAAAAAAAAACGTTTTTAGGCTGCATTTGGGGCAGAATGTTTATCTGTATAGATGCGACAATGCTGTGTGGTAGGAATTTTGTGGATTCCTTCAGATTCCAGAAGGTTCCATCACCAAAATGTGGGGAAAATGTGTGATTTCAAGCAAAGTTGCAGGTTTGCAGGGCATTTGGGTAGTAAAATGGTGCAGGGTGCATGTGAAGCACACCACCCTGGACTCACCCAGATGTTTAGTTTTCAGATGTGTCTAGGTCTCGTAGATTTTTCTATATGGCAGCATTCCAAAGTCCAAAAAGTGCAGCGCTCACCATTCCAAATGGGATGATTTTAAGAGTTAGCCAAGCTCTCATGACCCAAATGTAAAACCAAAACCCCAAAACATCAAATGTCCTCTTGCATGCCATTGGGATAAGATCTTTAGATCTTTTAGTGTGCGGGGGAGAGCCGAAAGACTGTTACCTCCTTCAGTTGGGGAGGTGGCATAACCATGCCCATACTGGTTGGTAGCCACCACCCCACTATTGTTTTTTAATTCCCTGATATCTAGTAGGCTTTCTGCCCCCCCCCCCCAGAGTGGATCGGGGGTAATTGCCCCATCTGCCCACCGGTGGGCAGAACAACTTTGTCCACATTTATTTGGGGTGGGGGTATGGCTATAACCCCCACCCTCTTTTTTTAAAAACAAATCTTCCCTACTTTATAGTGGGCTTTCTCCCCCCTTGGGGGCAGATGGGCCTTACAAAAATAGGCCAATCTGGCAGAAATGGCCAACAGTAACGTGCCCCCACGGAGAGCGACCCTTACTCAAGGGGCTTCCCCCCAAAGCAAAACATGCATACACCAATCCCTGGTGCCTAAGTTGTTTCTGCAGATTGGCCTAATAAAAATAGGCCGATCTGCCCCCAAGAGGGGCAGAAATGGATTTGCCCCCAGGGGAGCCACCCTTGCCTAAGGAGTCGTTCCCCATCTGTAAAAAAATTAAAAAGTAAATAATCCCCGGCATCTAGAGGTTTCTGTCCCCCTTGGGGGCAGATGGGCCTAATTAATATAGGCCAATCTGCCCCCAAGGGGGGCAGGAATGGCATTATAAAACAATGCCCCCCAGGGCAGCGACCCTTTCCCAATGGGTCGCTCCCCTTCATTGTTCATTTTAAAAAACAAAAAACTCCCTGGTGTCTAGTGGACATTCCTGCAGCCACATCGCTATATGATCTGGCTGCAGGAATGCTCAGAAAGACATCAAAGGAAAGGAAAAGCTTTTCCTTTCCTTTGATTCCTCTGTGATCTCTCCTACCCCCGGATTGGAAGAGAAATGCAAGCATTTCTCCTCTGAAGCTGAGCTTCAAGGCGATGGGGCGACATCTGATGACGTCAGCACGCGATCGCACTGGAGAGGGATGGGGAGTCAGGGGTGAAAGGGGAAGGCATTCCCCTCCCATCCCTGCCCAGGGGAGGGGGTGGGAGGACCACGTGGGGAGCCCGTACCAGTACCCCATACCAGGACGTAATGGTTACGTCCATGGCGCCTCAAGACTGTGCCACCGGACGTAGCCATTACGTCCTTGGCGCCGAAAGGGTTAAAGATGTCCTCAAATGATCATGACATAACTGCAGAAAAAAAACATATAAACTATTCCTGTATTATCCATGCAGGTATTAAAAATATGTACGCTTACTCAATTTTTAATGTTTAATGTAAAAAAATTGTCACAGTGGAAACTGATTTTCACAACATAAGAACAAGGTATATGGATTATGGTTCTCCTGTCTGCCAAAGATTGAAGGTCAGAGAGAAATGTTGTTGCAAATGTTTTGGCAGCAAGGCATTTATTTCATAGCCTCCAGTGTTATGATTTCGAACCTTCCTTGTATAATGAAAGGACCTCACCCTTGCTCCACTGTCTTCTGCCACCTCCTCCCATACAGCTGGAATGCAATGTATGGCATTTGATGTATTTCATCTCTGTGGCACATTCTGGACCATCTATCTAGGGCCAAGGCCTATAGTGACTCCTCTATTGGGGTGTTGCGGGAGTACCCCCTCCACTGGAAACCACCACAAGTGTTTATATTTAAAGTCCAATGCTTTGTGAATATATTGGTTTTCCCTATGCACTGGCGCTGCATTGTTTCGCCTGGTGATGTAGTGCAAGTAGGCATGGTGGGGTCAATCCAGATTAGCAATGGCAACCTGAGTCTCTGATATTAGGGATGAAGACTAGTGCACCTGTCAGGTTGGACAGCTCTCTGACTGTAGCCAGCCGGACATATGCAGTTCAATACTCTAGAGCCCATGCTCTGTTGGGTGCCCGGGAAGACAGCAGAGCCCCTGTCTTCTTTGGAGCACTGATTTTACCTGCTCCAACTAATCCTTGATTTGCAATATGTAGTTTTCAATATAAAAAGCAAGTCTAGATTGGTTCTGGTGGTCAGGTTAGCCTGTCCCTTAGGGCCCATGCTTGCAAGGCCTCACATGATGGGAGGATTAAAGGACATGATCAATCACTTTGGGTTTATTTCAACATTTTGAAGTCACACAGTGATTGGTCATGTTTCCTTTGAGGGTGATGCAATGGCAATGCTTCTTCTGTCATACACAGAGCCACTGAAATGATTGTGTATAAGAGGAGGGAAAGATGTGAATCTTTTTTTTTTTCTCACGTGATCCAGCAAGCCCCACACAGCATGTGCTAGTCGTTACTACAGGCCTGAGTGTCAGTCCACTGCATCCTGGCTGTTCTTCAGACTCTTCAACTGTCAGCACTCCCCATGATCCTAGTGAACACATTTTCAATCAATTCAAATCAATGAAAACATATTTGACGTTTGTGTATTGGTGCAGCCGGGACTGTAACACCAGGACTCAAATGGCTGTTGCTCAGTGATTAGCATCTGTCTGAAAACAATTCCTATATGCAGACATGGGTAAACTAGTGGCCTCCTGTGCAATAATATAATGCCTATCATATATAAATATAGGTATAAATAGGGCACCACAGGGGCTCAAGGTGATGGGGGGTTCAGGGTTTAGGGAATGGAAATGTATAGAGTTATGGTTTAAGAGGCAGATGGATGGTGATTGAACAGGTGCTACCATGATGAGGTAATACTCAAAATCTGTTACAGATGATTACCCTATTTTATATCTTGTGTCAATCTGCATTTAACAGCACCATAGTACGCAACTGATGTTGCTTCCAGACACCCAGGTAAGAGGTGCCAACCTGCAGAAGAGGTAGTTCATTTTGTCACATGCAGCACAGCTCACTGTTTTGCACAGCACTACTCACTGAGCTGGTGACAGCATGTCCCTCCTTTGAGTGCTCTGATTTTGGAACTTTGGAAAGTTCTCAGCAGCACAATGGGGTGCACAGCAAATTGGTGCCGCTGTGTGTTGTTTATCATTAAAGAAACAAACCGTTAGGGTGATGAAAATGGAGTCTTTGTGAGTTTGGTCTTCATCTCACACTTGAGCTGGACAGTACATCTGTGCTTTGTTGACCAGACACAGAGCTGCTGACTTTGGAACTGAGAAAAACTGTTCAAGTCGTGGCATCAGCGCCCAACATCCTGTGATTCTGGCCAAATAAATTCACTAATCTCCCTATGTTAAAAAAATAATTTGTATCTAACCTTGTGTAATGTAAATTCAGTGCTTGTATAAAGTGCTGTATTAGTAATGCTCGCTCCTTCGGCTACGTTTGTGCTAAAAGAAACTACACAAGCATTTGCAATGCAATAGGTCTCGCGTTTGTTCGAGTTAGAGCTATTAGCCTTGTAAATTCCCAACTGGACTTTTCTTGCCACATAAATTGAAAATGAAAAGTAAAACAGTTGACATAAGCGAGCTGATTGAAAGCACCACAGCCGCCATGAGCATAAGCCCGAAGGAGGGACACAAAAGGAAAAAGAAGTTTGCTCACACTTAAACCTTCGGCAAAGGTGCAATTATCCATGAAACAGGGTCAATGGCCAAGACGGTAACAAAACTGCCCCAAGGACGGACAAACATAAAGCATTTACCAATAACAGTAAAGGATTTTTGAAAGCCATGCACATGAATGAGTGACAGTATGGGATGCAGTGGGTGTGGTTAAAAGCCCACAGATAGATTACAACAGGCCAAAGCACTTGCTCGATTGACCTTAACAATAGCTCTCTTGTACCTTGCAATTTGCTTCTCAATTAAGACAATCTCACATTGACTATGTACTTTAAATATGTTTGGCGCATATATACAATGTATGTGATGGAAATAAACAGATAGACTATGTGAATTATCCCTTGAAGGTGGTCTTGCCTGGAAACCTGCCATGAATGTTGAGTGTAATCACTGTATCATGTGTTTCAGTTTCTGCATGCGTGTCAATCCATAGTTATCCTGTTTTGTGCAATGGTGTCTCTCTCATCAGTTATCTTGTAACAACCAAGTTACAATGTTTGTTTTCATATCTCCCACTGCCAATATCTTTTCATCATGTGTATACCTATGTGCAGATCAATCTCTTCCCTCCATTAAGTTGCTAGTAAGTGTCTCTCTCTGTTCCGGAATGTTTTTGTGCCTGTCTGTCATAGAGCAGAACAAGAGGACTAGGCCTGCCTCATTCTGATCAATACTATCTGGCAGATGAGAATATACATATTTTCACCCCACAGACTGCTCCAACAGTAATGTACAAGGGATAATCGGTTCTTATGATACAGTTTCCTCTCCTAAAGGAGAATGGTGGGTGGTCAGATTCATTTTAGCCGTCGATGTTTTATATGGAAGCAACATTTAATTAGTTTTCTGATCAATCAGCTTGTGTCAGTATTTCGTCCTCTTAAAGGTTAGACCGGCCACCATGTCCAGTGAGCAGAATCCCGACTATAAGATGAAACTGATGGACACTATCACTCAAGAAACCTACATTCAGTAACTTTAGGGGTTTTGTCTGCATATCTCAAAGATCTCAGCTTTGTGAACTGACCAAGAGGTGGGCTGGAGGTAAGCCACAAAAACAAAGAAGTAATTAAAGATAATAATCAAATATATACATAGTAACAAAATGAAACAAAGCTCAGCTAAATGTTGTAAGTCTCAAGTAAAATTTGGAAACATGAGTAGTGTATATCCCACTGTGTAAATCAAATTACCCCGAAGTAAATTAATTCTATGCAAAAATATATATGTATGTTAATTTGGAACAGGCGTTTCTCTGCACATTTCAATTACATAAAATTACCGGTGCATGTGCCACTGTAAATTATGTCTGTCAGTTGCATGAGTACAACAAGGCAATAGAGCTTGGAAAATAATGCCCTTATTGTGTATAGCCTTCACTTTTGATAAATGTGCGTTGACAAATCCCCTAGCCTCCAGCGAAGAGCAATGTTTACTCTAATGTGTTTTTAATCCCTTATGAAATTGATTTTTTCGACTCAAATACCTCAGTGCAGTTGTGCTGCTCAGAAGACCAGTTGTGTGTTCTCTAACAAGCCACCTGCCCCGGCTCTCCTGACTGCAGCACCAGCCTGACTGGGCCTCCTCCAGCTCAGATCCTGGGAACTCGCAGTGTTTTCAGTGCCCCAGCGTTTCAGGAAACAATGCAATTTACTGTGCCACTCCAGCGCTGGGTTACGGGAAGGCGGAGGGGACATCTGGGTCCCAGCGCCCACTTAAAACAACCATCAGACTCCCATAAAACATGTGCAAGGTGTAGATTTCCCTGGCCCCCTTCAGAAGTGTTCTGATTATTTAAAACACAGCCAGGCGCTTTCCTTTGGTGACCTTTACCCTTTCCCTCACCTCTTAAGTAAAAGACAGCTGTAACTACTGGAACAAGCATGATATTAAAGCTTCCAAAGCTGCCTGTCATTTATTTCCAAGCAATGAGGAAACAGCATGCCTATCCAGTGCAAGAAAATCTGCGAGCAGGATCTGTAACCCTCCAAACACAGGACCATATTTACAAGAAAATGACGCAGCGTGGTGTCGCGCAATTAGGAAAGTGCAGGGATGGGTCGTGTTTACAGCAATATGACGCATCCCTGTACTTAACTCTGTACTGGCACACACTTGACTGCCTAGCACCAATGGGATTGTTGTTTATGGGTAGAAACACAAACAATAATTAATGGTGTTTTCCTCCTTCTAGGTATTTCTCCTTAGTTGTGCCTCTTTTATGCCACCCCTGGGGTGGCATAGGAATCTGACACATTCCCAGGTTTACGAAACCTTGTAAATCTGGGACTGCCTCAGATTCCATGGGTGTTTGCATGGGAACACCCACTGCAACACCCATGGAATGCCCCTTTCACGCAGTTATGCGTGAAAGGGGGCCATATTTACAAGACCATGAAAAGTCACGCAAGGTGGCTTTATGTGGGTTTGTAAATATCTGTGGGAACACTGCACCACTGGAGCACCACAAAAGTGACACTCCGGCTGCAATATTGTATCGCAGGGACATTGTAAATATGCTTCACAGTGTCAAGACCACTGAATAGGTTGCTAGTGTGAGTGCTGAAGCATGTTTTGGAGAAATGCTAGTGTATGGCTATGAGTTATAGAAATAATATTTGCTTTGTGGAAATGCACGCAAAATTACATTATTGTGGTGTGTTGGAAGGTTACACGCCACTAGAGACCCGCACAGTGGCAGCATGCATTTCTTTTGCAGCAAGTATTTTTCAGAACAGTGCCCTCACTGATACATTCAGGCCTATTCATGATTAACTAGTGTCCAACACATGTGACTCACTTCCTGCTTTCTTTTTCCGTCCACCCCTTTACTCCTCTTACTTCTTTCTACACCCCTCACAGGCAGTGCATGTCTGTGTTCTTCTAGGGCACCAATCTGAGTCAAATCTATATACAGAAATGACAATCTTTCTGTGACCTGACAAATACATTTCAGTCTTGGGTGGTAACCTGCCAGAAATGGCACTAAGATGTTAGAACATGAGGGAGAGCTAGCAGAATCCATGTGCATAATAACATCTATTTTCTGTATACGTACTGTAACAAATGTTGATTTCTTTTTTTATTTTATTTCACTCATAGGCAGAGTGATCCTTGGAAAAATATGTAGATTTTGGGAGAGAGATTTGCATATTGCAGGCCAGTGGTTTTAAGGAAGAGGCATTCACATATCAGAGTTTGACACATATGTGATTGATTTGATTTTCCTCATGTGTTACCACCCTTCCAGGAGCACCAGTCATCCACATAATGTCATATTTGGCAACATAGCAGAGTGCATTTGTTCCAGCTACTTGCCAGTAAGGTTAGTTGCTCAGAGTCTAGCTCTTTCTTGATGCATCACTTGCCTTCTTCAGATAAGTCCTCACCTTCAAGAAAGGTCACCCACTTGCTCCTCTACGAAAAAGAAAAATGTCCCCCCAAATTCGCTGGGTCACTATGACCAGAGGTGCATAACACTTCAGCTTCCTAGTGCTCACATAATGAGGTATGTCTAGACACTGAAGGCAGGTACCCTGCTGGCTTCCTTAAAAACAAAAACCTTCCTTTCTAGGTGTGTCTTAGAAATTGGGTCTCTAGCTGTCAACAGTATGCCCCTGCCAAGTAAGAACCACAATCTCAGTCAGGGTAAGTCAAAATACACTACGTAAATTAACCTGTGTTCACCCTCTGGTAGCTTGGCACAGAGCAGGAAGGCTTAACTTAGAAGGCAATGTGGAAAGTATTTGTGCAACACACATGCAATAATCACAGGAGGTACACCACAAAAAGACTCCACACAAATGTAGAAAAGGAAAGCTTGTTTACCTGCATAAATCAAAATCAGAATGACAGGGATCCAATTTGTTGATTATTTCTTTGCAGGATTAAATCAAGTGAGGTTGATAAATGATGATGGGATAGAAGAGGTGGTGCAAGGGGCTCCTTGGCACAATTGTGCATAGTCTCCACAGATTACTTTAATGTCTGGGGTGCGCTCCTATGGGATAGCAGCTGAGTGGGAGGTTCCCGGGCCCAGTCACCAGGAAATCAGGCAGGGACCATGGGGGAACTGCAAGGCTGGTGACATGAAGGAAGACGTTACTGCTGTGGCCACAGGCCTTGGGAAAAAAGCGAGCAGCAAAGCATACAAAGCCGCTAGGGACCCTTGACAAAAGCAGGCGGCCAAGTTCAGCAAAGTTGCCGAAGGTTGTTGATCAAAGCGGGCAGCCGAGTTTAGCAAAGCCGCTGGGGTGATTTATGTGAGCAGGAGGAAGAGTCCAGAGAAGCCTCATGTGGTGATTGAAGCAGTGGGTGGCAAAGTTCAGTAAAGCCCCTCAGTTGATTGTAGTAAGCGGGCCATTAAGTTCAGCAAAGCTGATTAAGATGATTGTACAAGAGCGGATAAGTTTAGCAGAGCTGCGTAGGGTAATTTTGGAGAGTGGGTGGTGAAGTCCAGTAAAGTCAGTCAGGGTGATTGAAGAAGACAAGTGAAAAAGTAAAGCAAAGCTGGTCAGGGTGACTGTAGAAAGCAGGTGGTGAAGCCCAGCAAAGGTGCTCAAGGGGATTGAAGAAGACAAGTGATGAAGATTGGCAGAGCCTTTTAGGGTGATTGTAGAGAGCTGGTGGCGAAGTCCAGCAAAGTTGCTCAGATTGATTGAAGAACACGAGCTGCGAAGTTTAGCACAGCCACTCAGGGTGATTGTGTAGAGAGTGTGCGGCTAAGTCCAGCAAAGCTACTCATGGTGATTGAAGAAGACGAGTGGCAAAGTAAAACAAAGCCACTCAGGCTGATTGTAGAAAGCAGGTGGTGAAGTCCAGCAAAGCCGCTCAGGGTGATTGATGAAGACGAGCGGCAAAGTAAAGCAAAAGCCGCTCGGAGTCACTCTGGGGTTGTGGATGAGTCCTGGGCTACTGGAAAGAATCAGCAGGCAGCAGGCAGCAGGTTGGCACAGCAAGGCAGGGCAGCTGTTCCTGGGAACAGTCAATCCTGGCGAAGTGGCAATCCAGAGACAAAGGAGTCTTTAATCCAGCAGCAGCTCCTTGAGTCCAGAAGTGTACTGATTTGGGTGGGTCAGATGCCTACTACTTATATTAGAAAGTGCCTTTAATGTGGGGGATTGACTACAAAGAATTCCTGTGAGGTGGACAAGTCCTCCTTTCAGGTCAGCCCAAGCTCTGAACTATCAGTGGGAGGTAATCAACCCCTTTCTGTGGCCTCTAGTCACTACCCTTTGAGATGTAAGTATGATTCCTTCTCATCCTGCACCCCAGGAAGACCCATCATGCAGATGAATGCAGATGCAGTTGAGGATCCTGTGTTGTGGGTGTCTGGAGGGGAATTCACAAGTGAAGATGCCACTAGCCCAAGCCAAACATGTTGTGAAGATAGGCCGTAGGCACACAGGGTAGTAACAGCAGAGAAATGCCCACTTTCTAAAAGTGGCATTTCTAACATAGTAACAATGAATCCACCTTTGCCAGTAGAGAGGATTTGTTATTACCATTCTAATGGAACTAGACATGATGTAGCTACTACTCTTAGATCAAGAAGTACAGCTTAAAAGCATTTTAAGGAATTCCCAATACTGGCCTATGAGAGGGGCAGGCCTCACAGTAATGTAAAAGACTTTAGGAGTTTTCCATTGCCAGCACGTGACAAACCTAAACATGCATGTCCTGCCTTTTGCTTACATTGCTCCCCTTCTTATGGGCAATCTAGGGCCTACCATAGGGTTGACTTATATGTGAGAAAATGGGGGTTTTTCTGCTTGGCAAGAGGTTTTAGATGCTGATTTCGGGTGGCAGTGAGACTGCACACAGGCTTTGCAGTGGCAGGCCTGAGACATGTATACAGAGTTACCTAAGTGGGTGGCACAATCAGTGCTGCAAGCCCTCTAGTAGCATTTAATTTACAGACCCTAGCTATATGGTATACCACTTTACAAGGGACTTCCATGTAAATTAAATATGCCAATTGTCATACAATAACATTACCATGTTTTAGGGGAGAAACACATGCATTTTAGCACTGGTTAGCAGTGGTAAAGTGCTCTGAGTTCTAAGTCAACAGAAAGATACAGCAACAAAGTAGGAGGTAAAGGCAAAAGGTCTGGGGTAAGACCACCCTAAGGATGCCATGTCTAACAGTGCACATATAAAGGGTCATCTATACCTGAAATAAATTCTCCTGATTTATCTATCTCTTGAGGGAGGTAGTAACCCTGTGCTTCCTGTCTCTTATTGGGTGTTGCTGCTTATGCCTTTTCTTTAGTGCTGTGTATACCTCTTTTCTTCTTGCTTTTTGAATGCCTGTTGAGCGTGTGTCTGAGTTTGGACAGCAGTATGTTCACCAAACGTCACTTCTTAGTTTTGAGGTTCTCTGTGTGTCTGGTTCCATTTTTTGGCTTACCCTTTCCTGACTACCTTTTAGGCTGGGCAAATGTTAAGTTTGCTTTACTTGATGTCTCTGTGGTACTCCTTCAATTGATGTGGACTGCCCCCTCCCAGGAAGGAGGTTTAGGTGTGGGCCATTCCCCGGTGTCTTTTCTGCTGAGCTTGGGACTAAGGTGCACTTGCTGAGTGTGCAACTATGGTTCCCCATTTGGTAGAGGACAGTGAAAGCCTTGCCTATATTTTCCCATGCTATGCAGAGTGGTATTAGATTCTGCCCTGTGCTGGACTCAGAGTTATTGGGTGTTGTCTTGTCTTCCTGTCTCTGGAACTCTTGTTTAGATGGTTCTTTGTCCTAGCATCCCTGCTGGGCTCATTGAGAGTTGTGTAGAATACTTCTGATGATTGATCTGCCATTCACTGCCTTCCTGCTGGGATTAGGGTTGGGGTTTGAGGTTTATATCCTTGATTATGCTGTGCACCTATGTTGATGTATGTGGATTTGCCAATTAAGCTGGAAAGGGCAGGTGGGCTTGGATACTCCCCGAGCCTTGGGCTGGCATGTATGTGCTATGTGAGTGTGTCTTGAGACCTCTTTGGTTGGTTCAACTGAGCAAACTCCCCCCCCCCAATCATATGTGCTTTGGCTCATTATCCTTTTGTGCCATGCCTCCATGTTGGTCTTAATGGGGACTGTATACTGCTTTTTCAAAATCTGCACCTGCCCTTTCCTGATTCTGTGTTAGGCATTGGGCTGGAGCTAGCATTGAGCTCCTTGACATATTCTTTGATGCCGTTTCTGTACCTGCTGCTTCTGTACCCTGGTGGGTGGTGAGCATGGCCCCCTTCCTCATATGTAGGCTATGTGCTGGGGCATAGCTGTTCTATGTGAGATGGCAGGCACTGTTGCAGAAGACCCATTGTGTGCTCCTCCTTTGTCCTGACAGCCAGCCAGACTTGGGCCTTCCCCTTGCTCCCTGTTGGGCTTTGGGCTAGTAGTGTCGTGCTCTGGCTCCATCTTTGTTTAGGTGGATTTTCTTCCCTTCCCCTCTCCCATTTGTTTGTGGGGCCAGGGTTTGGCCTGAGAGTGCCACACATCCCTTGCTGGGCTTGCCCTTGCCTGATCTGTATGCAGTGCTTTGTGTCCTAGTTTATGCGGGGTGGATGATTTTAGCTGTCTGTCCTGGCCCACAAAAATGTTTGAGTTCCCAATTTTTTTGAGGAGTGGGCTATTGCCATTGTTTGCATGGTGCTGTATTGAGCCTCTGTTGGTGAGTCCTCATTTGGCCACCCACCCATTAAGATTTATTTTGTTCAATGTGAGTTTTGGTCTTCTCTGGAGGACACTGCTGTGACTTGGTATTTGTGAAGAAGAGGCTTTAATTTATTATTTCATCCCACATCTCCTAATGCTCATTGTTTGGAACATGGGCCATTAGTGGGGTTGTCCCATGTAGCCAGTTTTATTTTGAGCTAGGTTGTGCCTGCAATGGATGTGCTCAATGTCTGCCCAACATTTGCTGGTGGTGCTTCCCCTTTCCTTCCCAGTGTTTCCCTAATCAGGAATTGTCTGCCTGCCTCTTTGGATGGGTTCTAATTTTATTTTATGTTCTGCATTTTTGTTGTGGCTGCTCTGAAGTAGTGCACAAATTGGCCTTTTTTGGCATCTCTAATCATTACCTTTTGGGCTTGATACTATCAGTTACAACACAGTTTTTGTGTCACACATATGACAACCAGAGAGCAGTGTGTAACCACCACAGACCAGTGAGCACAACAAAAATTTTATATAGATCTTGTACAAGGTGTGAGCACAGTTACTTATATCACAACTTAAAAAAATGCTTTCAGTTTGTCCTACTTCTGATTAAAATACAAAATTGATCAACCTTATTGCATATGTGATTGCACAATATGATTATTGACCTAGCTTCTGAACTTGTATATTGGGTTACTCATTTGGATTATATCTAGTTGGTCATGGGGTAAGGACTGGCTGGGACTGTTTATTTCTTTGCTGTAGGTTCTCTAGCATTTCTCGCCATTCAGTCCTTTGACAAGATTGGCCTTATCAAATCTTACCTTTGTGGATGGTGTTCGTGTCTATCAAGATCGCAACCTTTCTCCTTCAATGGTTTGCCAGGTCCTGACCTTACCAGGGGGGTGTTTCTCTCTAGGAACTCTTTGTTTTTTTTCAATTTGTGCCTGATCCATTCTCCTCTTCTTTTGTGTCATCTGTCGTGTAGGAAATCTGCCTATTCTGCATGGCCATCCTATCTTTTTCACCATTTACTGGATTCTATATTATATTCTAGCTTTAGAACTCTGTGCCCTCAACCCCTGCTATCAAGTAGCAAAACACCTGTGCTCTCCCTTTAAATACATGGTTGACTTAGCATATTCCTAATTGGTATATTTACCTTTTCTATAAGTCCCTAATACATGGTACAAAGTGTTCCAAGGCTGGAAGATATATATAAACAAAACTTCTTTTCACAGGTAAAACATCTTCTTTTAAATAACGATATATATGACACCTATGCAGGCTTTGTAGCCCACAAGACAGGGTGCATAGTTTTTGAAGATAAGACATGTAGAAATTTAAAGTCAGCATGTCCTTATAGTTACTAATCCCAAAAGCTATTTTCATTGTAGAAAGGCTTCCTAACATACAGAAAAACACTGTGAAGCAAAATTAAATCCTAGTACTATATCTCAGGAAAGGGACAAGCTATAAAAATAATTACAGCACTACTTTTTAATAGTTATTCAAAATCCAATTCAATAGTGATGTCGGATTTTTAATAAATATTAAGGGAAAAAACTTTTGGAAAGTTACCATTTCCCTGCTTGGGATTTCTGGAGGCTAAATTATAGTGGCTCTCCAGTTTCTCATAGGCAATGATTAGCCCTCAATAGGCGTGAAAAAGGTAGAAAATGTCTTACAGGCACAAACAATAGGCTGACCTGAACAGCCCAGGATGACTCCTCTGAACTTCACAGAATATGCGTGGTGTGGGCATACTTGTTGACACTACAGTGTCAAATACTACTTGGTTGTCAGTTTCTGCTTGACAGGTCTGCTGGGTTCAAATATAACAAGTGAGACACACTTAAAAGGCAGAAAACAAAATGCCCAGACAATTCATGTGTATCCACTGTCTGGTTATGAAAGGACCTTGCTTTTGTCCTACTTGACATCTGTTACTGGGTTGTGGGTACACTTCCAGATCCAAACTGGATTTTAGTGTTCTATGTGGGAGAATACTGAGGGTACCATAATACACTCCTCACTCACATCCCCATTCCTCAGAGCTCGTGCTCAGTGTGACTGAAGACTTTTACCGACTTGAAAATGCCCTTAGACATTGCATTTGGAGCCTGTTTGCAGTGACTACTAAAAAATTGGGTAGGATTGGCCCTGGCAACCTTAACCCCACCAGTTAGGGATGGGCCAGGAGTCACCTCATCCACTAGCTCATGCCAGGCCTAAATGTGGCATCTCAAGGCACCCATTTTAAAACACTTTCCGTACCTGCAAAAGCTCAGAAGAGGACTGGACCTGCTGTCTGAGACTGAGAGGCACCCACAAGGACTGGACATGCTCCCACTAGCACCCAGGGGAAAGACATAGACTCTAAGGTTCAGTTGGCTGGCTTCCTGTGTGGCTACAGGGAGACAACAAACTGCAAGAGGCCTTTTCCTGGATGTGCTCAGCTGACCAGAGGCAACTGGAAAAGGACTGGACACTGCAATTGTCCACAGCCTGAAACCCTGAGGGTCTCTAAGTGCTCCCTCCCCCGGGGTCCTCTGAGGCTTTATAAGTGTACACCTGTGGTGGACTGGGATTTACAACACTAATGGCCTAGTTAAGATGTTTGCAGGTAGCCCATTTCTCCATCAGGGAGACAGAGTAAATTAATCCATCACCATTATTTAACCTATGTTCCGCTATCATCTAAATTGGGTGGGTGGACCTTTATCTTTGTGGTATGTATACTCCATCACTGTTGCAAGGGAGTATATATATCGTCAAGATATAAATCAGACCCTACGACAGAATGTAAAAGTATGGCCAGGACGAACATGGTTGGTGTATCCGTCCCGTGCTCCACCGAGCTCAGCCATAAAATGCACCTAGGTCCTGGACTTCTGTGACCATTGCCTATCATTGGCACTTTGTACTTTTGTGGGCTATTTCTACTTAATTTGTTTTTAAAACCCATATCTCTGGCTCCTCTTATTGAATTTCTGTCTATTTGATGGCATTTTGTTTCTTCAATTGCACTCTACTTTTCTAATTCAGTTTGTAATTTTTTTGGTCGATGTTTTACATATTGCTGTTTTGGTACTACATAAATGCTTTGCACATTGATCT
Organism: Pleurodeles waltl; assembly: GCF_031143425.1. NCBI lineage: Eukaryota > Metazoa > Chordata > Amphibia > Caudata > Salamandridae > Pleurodeles > Pleurodeles waltl. The sequence continues at coordinate 641,536,585 of NC_090443.1, read as the reverse complement.
AAATTAAGCCTCTCTGCTCTAGGGGATGAGCTCAAATTAATCCAATTTCTTCACGTACATATCACCATGCAGTTGTATTTGCACCATTCCTCTCTACTATGCTTCCTTGCACTCTGGCAATTGTTGTTTTGGAAAACAATGGATTTGCTACTTTTTATTGCATTTCATTATTCCTTATTTCAGTAAATTGGGTTTACTTGCCTATTGAATATGCTCTTTTCACCAGTATGCTACACTGCTAATGCTTTAATCACTTTTAATTTGTTAATCATTAGACTCTGCAAATTCCTCTTTCTTAAAGAAACATCACATAGCAAGGAGTGGCAAAGGCAATTTGGGGTAACCTTCGAATGAATGCATTTTTTTTTACTGCATTTGCTTTTTTCAAAAGGAATGTAAAACTATAACAGTAGTAAAAGATAAAAAAATGACTTGTAAAGGAGGCGCAAATATGTCTGCATTTACGTATATGGTATCTTTATAGAGTGAACCTAGGTAAAAGCAATTTGAGAGCAGTAAAAGATTAAACAGAAGCATAAAGTTAATTAGTCATAGGAAAGGTAGCTGGGTAGTGAACAGTTAACCATTGTGATGTAGTATTCTTTCAAGTGGTGAATTTTCAGCTCTTTGAAGCAGGGAATTACCACCATGCAGATGTGAGAGTACAAGGGCTTGAAAGTTCTAAAGTCACTTTGTGGAAGAAATAATAGAAGAATTAGTTGGTACAAGGGACTTTGTTTTTCCCAATGTTTTCCTTTAGATTGAGGCTGGTGTCTAAGGTAAATCCAAGTGACTTGGCAGTCAATGACATTTCTGGTTCGAGGACGACAACATTCATATAATTGAGACAGATTTATCCAGTTTCTTTTTTGTTTTTCTTGGCAAATTAAAGGAATTAATTATTGGTTAAGTTGTGTTTCAAGTGGGTTCAACACATCTGGGTCTCAATGATGTGCAGGAAGTTCTTGAGACACTTGGGGCATATTTACAAGCCCCTTGAACCTCTGGTGCATCTTTTTTGTGCCATACCGGCAGACCACAATGCAAACCCATGTGCCCATGTGAACACAATGATGTTGGTTAGTAAGTTAGGAGGAGAATCAGTTAGGGACATTGTTGGTGATTCCCATTCAAGACTCCATTGTGCATATGAGAGTGGGGCGGTGGACTGTGCCAAAGGCAGCTGAGCGTCAAAAAGTATACCGCTGGCTAGCGCCATTCTAAGACACTGGCTGGGTGTCATATTTATAGTATGACGGTAGCCGGCGGTAAGGCCTGGCTAGCGTAATAAAAAATGGCCATTGGGCACTGTGCCATGTAGGGGGGCCTAACTAGGGGCCCTATGTCACTTAAAAAAGAAAAGAAAAAAATAATAATATATATATATATATATATATATATATATATATATATATATATATATATATACACTCACCTCTACTTACCTGTACTTACCTAGGATGGGGTCCCCCATCCTTCGTTGTCTTCCTGGTGTGGGTGACCCTGGGGCCAGGGAAAGGCCCCTTAGGGCTCTCTCATTGGTCTCTGACCATGGAAATAGGCCCACAGGTCCCCTAAAGCCTGCTCATACCCAGCCGTTAAATAATGGCGCTAAGCAAGCTTAGCGCCATTTTTAAAGGCCCCCATGCATGATTTTAGCACAGGGGGATAAATATGGCGCAAGGGCCATGACCATTGTTTTCTGCAAAGGAACGCCTACCTTCCATCTCATTGACGCAAGGTAGGTTTCCACGTCCAGAAAATGATGTTAACTCCATAACTTTTGCGCTAGACGTGTCTAATGCCACAGTATAAATATGGAGTTAGGTTTACCCTGAATTTCCCTAACAAAAATGAAACTAATTCGGCGCAAACCGAGTATAAATATGCCCCGATGTCTGCCCCTTTGCCTCATAATGTGTCTTGTGCTGGCAGGAAGCACAATATACATGAGTTTAACAAAAATATGAAAGCTGTCTCCGAGCCAAACCTAAAAATGAAACTTAGACAGACCTTGTTACTCTTAGGAAATTGTTACCACAAATCTGATTCTTTCAGCTGGGGTTTGAATTTCTAATGGCTCCTGGAGAGTTTAAAATAATTCTTATAGCCATTGATAATGAACGTTTCCATCTACTGTTTAGCTCAAGCACAAATTACTTTACCAAAAAATTAGCCTTTTGTCTAACCTGTAGCCTTTCACAAGGGGTTGGTTATCAGAATTCCTTCGTTTGCTGGAATAGATAGGCCTCAGTAAGAAGACAGACAATTTCTACATTCATTTTCTATTTTTATTCTGATTAATGCTTTTGTAATGTTGCAGCCAGGCCTTTGCTGATTAATATTCACAAAATGTGTCTAATATCCTGTGGGCAGTCTTAATTAATGGTTTGAGTGGGAGCCTCGCATTTTTGTTGTGAGGTGCAATTATATTTTCCATTTTTTCTAATTCTGAAATACATTAAGAGCATTCTTATCTGACGTTTGGTAGCTCATTAGCAGAGCCATGTCAAGAATGCTGCACAGGCTCTACTGATATTTAAACAGGCCTGGAGACTCCTACAATAACATGAATAGCTTCTTGAACAGTGGGGTCCCGTCCCAGACACAGCCTTATGTTTTTCATACTGCTGTGTGAAACAGCGCAGACTTGAGAGGTTGGCAAATATCTCATTTTCTGTAATTCTGCAGCAAACACATTTGTCAGGATATTTAACCGAAGCTGACAAATGCCATTAGGAGAAATGTTTCAACCTAAGATGAATGTTTTAAGCTTGTCAAAACAGACATTCAGCCAATTTACAAATGTTTTACCACGCTGGAAATGTCATACCTCAGGCTACCAATTAAATTTTATTTTTTGTGCTACAAGGCTAGAGGCAGCCAATGATCTTTGCATTTGTGGGGTCTCTGACATAAATAACTGTTACAGCAGTTAACTTTGTTATGGAGCTTCTGTTCACTATGTTACTGTATTATGACGTTCAGTGATGGTTCACATGGACTCATGAAATATTTGTCAGGCTGGTCCACGGATCAAGGGTGCAGCGATCGATGGTGCAGCTTGTGGAGTACCACGGCAGCACAGTGGTCTTGGGGCCTTCCTAAAACCCATTTGTGACTATACAGTATTATCAAACGAGCCGACGGGGTCTCAATTTCATGGTTTGCTTCATCGCCAATGGGACCCTTGTTTCTCCACTGCCACGGGTGACATAATGACTTAGTTCTGAATCCTGGTATTTTAATTGTAATTGTAAATGGTATTGATATAGCGCTCCATACTCCAGACGTGAGATTGAAGAATCGGGTAGCTGACATGCTGCTTGCTTTGGGCAAGTTGTAAGGATTTGTGGTGCTTCTCCCACTATGGCCTCTGGATTTACTTTCCTTCAGGCATAGCAGGGAGACTGGAAGGTAGCAAAGCCGTAGATGAAACATTTGCAAACACAATTCATAAATTGTACTTGATTTTAAAAAGGATGAATGGTTATGAGCCTTATTTAGAGTTTGATAGATGCAGGGCCACTACTGAAAGGTGTCAGCTGTAATATGAGTGCATTGATTTCAATAGAACTCTGTTAAAAGCACCATTTTGGGACAGATGCCCCATTCCACCATGCTCTAAATGATCTCTTGTAATGTCACAACACTGAAACGAGTTTTTGCCTGTCTTGAAAATCCTACCTGTCCTGCATCATCACGTAGTATTGCAGAGTCTGGTATGCAGATGGCATTTGTGGATCCATTTTTTTAATTGTCAGTAACTTCAGGCCTATCATCTGCCCACTGTAATTCATTTTTCTATCAAATTGTAGATAATTTGCCTGTTTAAGTAACATTGAAATCAGGAAATGTTCGCTCTCAGGTATCACAAACTTAAAATCTTATGTACAGTTGAAAATCAGCTATTCTTAGGGTAATGTTCACACCAGGTTCTGCAAAAAAGGACAACGCTCTGTAATTTTTTAAAACCTTAAGTAGTGCTTAATGTAGCAATACGATAGTGTACACAATGGATGTGCTTCAATTCATTAAGGTAAGAGATGTGGTACATCACATCAATATGAATTTAAAACAATGTTTCACTGGGGTTTAGACACAATTATGAGATTAAATGATTACAAGTGTCTGTGACAGAGACATGGCCTACAGTAGTCCTACAAGCTAAAAATGTGAAGTCCAACAGTGAGTTATGTATGACGTAGAGAACTTGCATCTTTAAAAAATAATATGAATGAATCTCAGTAATAATATCCAGAAGAAATGGATAGACTGTGAGATCTCAACATTAGATGTTCTGTCAAGAACCATAGCAGTAAACATGCAGGGCCACTGAACGTTCATTGACGAAAAGTTATTTGGTTGGATTTGTTTTCTGCTGTAGGTAAAAGTGGTTGGCCAGATGCAACAACCCTGCGCTGTTAATTATAAATGGTCCTAAAATTGAAGCTTTTTTCATCGGTGCTCACATGGCCCACTTGCCATGCATTAAATGCTGACAAAATCAGCTAACGTTACAACACCAATCACAGCAATTGTACCTTCACCTCTTAGCTCATGGTTTCACAGAATGGTATAGCATAATTGACCCTGTTATGAAAACAGGCTTCTGGTGTGCATGACACAGTGACATAAATCCAATTAAAGATTTGCTGAGGAATGGAGTAAAAATGCCTATAAAACAAGGCAAGCCAGTACATATCAAATAAATCAGCTGGTAAATATTGAAGTACCTTAAATTCAACAGCAGTGCACAAGGTTACAAAAGCATAGATAAAGTTAGAAAAATGATTTTTCTTATTTTATAAATTTTAAAATATTTATAAGTGTACACACCTCAGGGGACATTGACGCCTAAGCACTAAAGAACATGTAACAATGTAATGCAATATTTATATAGGTATTGATTTATTAAGTAGCTTTATTGGCGTGAAGAGTGCCAGATTTCCACCACTTTAGACACACTAAAGGGAAGAGTGCCATAGTTTGGGCACGTCAAATAAGCAAGATATGTAAAGATAACGTTCGTCTAAAGGCAGGGACTGTGCTTATGGCCTTTATAAAGGCACTGGCAGGGATAGTAGGGGTGATCTGCACGCAGTTAGGCGACCCCTATCCTGCAGGGAACAATATGTGTGATATCACGCTTGAATAGTTCAGTTCTCAGGTGTTACCTGGACTCAAAAGTTTTCCTTCACAACTTAGGTCTAACTTACAATTAACTGCAGAAAACAGCACTTACAGTGAAGTCCAAAGTATAAAAAATTCTAACCAAAGCATTCACTAAACAAAAAAGTTTATAATTCTTAGTAAAATATGGAGAGGTGGGGAGAAGTACAGTGACAGAAGAAATACCAATCTGAGAGCAGTAACCAGAAAGGATTGCTGATCTATCCGGGCCTATTTGACATGATCTTCCAATGGAGCAAAGATATAGCTAGGGATCTGAGCTATGACAAGAACCTCCAGCAAGTTATAGCTTGACAGCAACAAAATATTGTGATAAAGTATCAGTGGTTTATGAGGAGTAAGGCTACTAACTAGAACTTAATATGCGCCCCCAATAGCAAGCTTATGATTCATCATTATTATGGATTTGAAATGCTCTGATTTCATTGTTTTCAGCAGATGTGCTGCAGAGCTGACTGCCGCCTTTAGAAGTAGCAGACCACACGTTAGTAAGTCTTAAAAAAGAGCCGTATTTCCATCAATGAACAATTGCAGTCGTCATTGTTCAACATTCTGAAACGAAAAAGGAGAAATGTACAGTTCACCCTTTGCAGCAGAGTTCTTTAATGTCAGAAAAGTTCCTTCTTCTGCCAGAACACCCCTGGATGCAGTGGCGGCTCCTCCGATATGGCAGAGGAGCATAGCCCCCCACCAGAAGCAGTGGCCACAAACATTTTACTATAAACATTTTACCAGAAGCAGTGGCCATAAACATTTTGTAGTAAAAGGTGCAGGGCATTGGGGATGACAGCCATGGAGGTTAGTGCGCAGAGCAGTCCCCTCAGTGTGGATGTATGTTTGGCTGGCCGTCTCTGGGTGAGCACTCCCAGCCAGTCCTAATGCTGCTCTGAACAGTGTCAGGATTGACCGCAGGGTAGGCTGGGAGCCTGTGCCTTCACTGCAAGATGGAGGAGTGGTGGTGCGGCGAGAAGCGGACCGGAGGTACTTTTTTTGTATTTATTTTTTTACGTTTATTCAAATTCCTCCCCAGTTGCCCCCCTGCGTGCGTCCCTGCCCCCTGTAACTCCAGCGAGCTGCAACTGTCTGGATGATTGTACATGATGGCCTGACCATCTGCCATTCTCCCTTCCCTGAGGAAACAGGAGAAACTCTAGTTGAGAACGGTTGCATTTTAGCTTAGTACTGGTCACTGCCAGACAGATACACAGATTGCAAACAGCATCCTCAGATGACACTATTAGGTATAATTGGTGTCATCTAAGAATCAATGAATGGTGGGTGCCACGTCAGCAATGATATTTCTAACATCTTTATCTAGTTTGAAAACAAATGGAGAAAGTATAGACCTTTTTTGGAGCAAAGAGAGCTTGCAGCAGATACATTTATAGAAAAGAATCAAAAGAAACCATCTGTAGAATTCAGCTGTCTAAAGTGGGACTTTCATCAAGACCAAAATATCTTTTGAATCTGCAGGGTGTAGAACAAAACAGTATAGTCATCTGCGAAGGTAAGAAAGGTCTGATGTTACAGTGGAACAAGTTATTGTGTTGCTCTTGTGTCTGACATATTCGTCAAGAACCTTCTTATTGGGGGTTGTGTGACCCAGTTCAGAAGGCCACAGGGGCTACTTGGCCAAAGCCATGAGGACTGAAGTCACGATGCCTCTTACTTTGGGACTGCAAATTGTACCAAGCTCTCCCCTAAAGCCTTAGACTGTCAGGGTAGGGGGGTCACACAGTCCAGGGCTTCTCAAGGAGATCTCACACTCTTCCCTCCACACTTCTTCATTGGGGACACCCAGTACTTTTCTTTTTGTGAAAAAATGAAAAGTGCTTTATTCACAAAACAACTCAATTTTATACAATACTATTCTATGGATGCCACAGTGGTTACTACCTAGACAATCAGAAGGTTTAGGATTAAGCACAAGTGCATATTCACATTATGAAATAGAGCAACTTTCCTGACAACTGTGAACTTTATGCCATGTCCATACACTTTGACTTGGCAGCTCTCTTAAGCAGGTCGTAATCATCTCAATAAAGTCCCACCAAAGTTTGTTAGTCAAGTTCTCCATCGGTGGTTTGTTCAGGCTGTAGAATAACTTGAAATTAATTGCACTTGGATTCTCCAAGGATGGGTGGGACTTTACACTTTTCTGCTGCACTGTGTAAGCAATCATGCTCATGGTCACAGGGACTCGATCAAGCAACATCGCCTCCTTCTCTTGACACTGGGCTGATGGAAGCTGCAGTGCCATGGGCGAAGGTACTTTAATTGAGGTATTCTTTCTTACGGTTGATGAGGCAGCATTGTGTTCATCGAGTGCAGCAAAGGCAGAGTAAACATGTCCTCTGGTCTTTATTTCTGGCAGTTACTGGAGCAGGTACACTGATGTGTTGCAAGTTCACATTTGCATGTCTGAAGCATGGTGGAGCCTGGGAGGCCCTTGGCACACTGAAGTCAACTCAAGGCACATCCTCTCAACAGTCCTCTCCTCAGTGGATGCCTTTCTCTGGAGTTAGCAGCTGGGCTTCTCTTCCTTGACAGACAACTTCTGATGGGCAAGTTACTTCTTCTTTCTCAAAGTATGCAGGCAAGTGCCCAGTCCTCAGGCAGACCCACAATCCTACAATACTCTTCACAGACATGCCTTCTCTTCAGCTATACCAGTTCTGGATCACATCAGCTCTTTGAGTTCCCTAAGAACTATTCCCCTCATTTGCAAGTGAAGAAGCTTAAAACTGAAACAAAGTGGGAAAGTAATGAGGCAACTGAGAGACTGAGCAGTAGGATCAAACAGGTGACCACACCCCAGTCCTGTACATTGGCTATCTCTATGGTCCTGCGGTCAAACGTCCAACTGATATTACCTAGAAACAGTTCAGTGACAAATACGAGCCTGCGATTGGCGGACAGTGGAATTCTCAAATATATTCCATGAGAAAGATAAAGCTAGTGGTTGGCAGTAATCACAGAGCATAGTGCTATCAACTGTGGGTTCTTCTAAATGGAGACATATGGCTCATTTCCAAAGTGGATGAAACAGTGCTGAGAGTCAGGAACACATTAACAATGGTACATTAAAGAGCCAGCACGTCTTTAATGTATTTTGCTGATAAGAAATCATCTAGAATAATAGATTGATAGATGTAACTTCCAAAGAATATTGAAATGGTGATATGTCAACAAACTGATATAATGAGGGAGTGGCCTATGCCTAAGTACAAGAATGACTGAAGGAACTCACTGAGCCATTATCTTCTCCTGAATGAGCTGGCTGTACATGAGATTCCTCATCAACCTGTTGACAAAGAGTGGCAGAAAGGAGAAATGCCAGGGAACCAACTTGCTGATCATTTTTCGCCCTGCAGCCATTACTGCACCTCCTGGTGGTTTCTTGCAATGTTGCTTGCAGCTGAAGGCTATCAGAGTATACAATTGGATAACCTTGGTGCAGGACCCACATATCAATCTGCCTCTCATTTTGTTATTTAGTCAGAGGTGGTACATTTTCTTGCACAGACAACTCATGAAATGAATCTCCTGGCAAAAGTGTTTCATGCCTATGGCATGTTTCTCAACAGCAGAATGCTAGACTGTGTTGAGTAATTATGGTCATCACAAAGCGGTACAACTTTAATTGTGGGTGATACTGTCCCCATAACTTGGCCCTGACACTACAAGCACTTTCTGGTAGTTGATTATAGAAGTAGTATACAGATGTTCTTATTTGAACCCCAGAATGGAGACTGCTTATCAACTCCTCCCAGTAAATCCATATAGTAGATCACAATTGGGCCCCATCTTTACATGACTGTATGTGTAATATTTGTGAGAGTGCTTGGAAAACCTATTGGGTTAGCTTTGTGTATATGGCTCCCTGGTCATAGGAGGCTTCACAGGGTTCTGTCTGGAACTCCTGGTCCCAGAGGTCCAACAATGTGGCCACATTGCTTACCAGTGCTCACCCCCACCCTTCTTTGTGTGGTCCTTCCTGGTCTCTCCTGTGGCAGCATGTGCTTTCCACTCCCAGAAGGGTCTGTTAGTTAGATCAGTAGGTTAGTGGGATACTCTTTACAGTTTTTCAAACATGTCTAATGGCTGGGGACTGAACAAATTGTTAACAATGAGAGACTGAACAGTATTGTGAACTATGAGGGTTGCCACACACTTCTCCACCTGCATTGTCTGCTTGTTTTGGTGTGTTGTTTCTTTTTCCTTCCCAAATGTTGTTCAGGCCCGGGGGCCAGCATTTGCCTTGAAGGAGTTCCTCAGATGGAGATGCTAGACTGATGTCCCCGGGCAGGAGCCAATTTCCGGCAGCCATCTTTGACACCATGGCAGCTATATAAACGTCTCTCCAGGGATTCACGATGCTTGGCATCAAGAACCTGAGAAGCAGCTGCTTTGCTGAATCTTTGGAGTCAGTTAAGTCTTTTGTTCATGGGGTCGGGAGGGAGCTTGATTGTATGCTTAAGCAGATGGAGGTGCAATAGGCCTACTTACTTGCTGGCTGAAAATCACTTTTATATTTCCAGCTACTACTGAACTGCCTGATTCTTAATATGTGAAAGGGTCAAGGTTGAACAGTACTTTTCCTGAACTGCTTTTGCACTCTTGTTTATACAGTACAAATCTCAGTTGTCAGATACAACGTCTTATGTGTAACCTACGCATACGCATGCTGTGTGATTTTATTTTCATTAGTGATGTCAGGGACCTTTACAGCGCTGTGTGTATGACATAATGCGTGCACTTGCACTTTGAGGATTCAGTCCCTTGGTGTCTTGTATAGCCTACTCCTCTGCAGCAAGTCAGTCACTAAGGATTAATAACATTGCAGTGTCTCCTGAGTTGAGAGGGTTTCTGCACATTTTACAGCGCGGTGTATATGATGTAGACGTAACACACGCACTAGTACTTTGAGGATTCAGTGCCTTGATGTCTCATGTGGTGTGGTGGCGCTGTGAAATGCGCTGCGCATAAAACATATGTTGTTGACCACGAGGGACGTTACCCCGGCCTCTTTATTAAATCTCATGCCCACGTCATGGGCATTCCCACCGTGTCCTGACGGGCAGGGCGTACCACCATAATCCCCATGTTGTCATGTGACTGTGGATCAATTCATTGCCAACACAACATTCCTCCTTAACCCAGACAAAAGAAATAACAAACACATTAGCCAAATGGTATACAAGAAAAATAAGATAGAAAAATTCCCAACTACACAATATAAGGTTGACACAGTTAGTGAAAAAAGTCAGTAAGGAAAAACAACTAAAACTGAGCAGATTTGACATTCATTCTAATAGGAATCCTCGTAGTCTTGTAGAAGTCATTGGTAGAGGGCCACTCCATTCCTTGTCTTGGAGACAAAGGAGTCATTGTCATTGAGCCATGCCCCTTCCGAACCATTACACTATGTTGCTCACTGCTTGGTAACTCTGACTCTGCCCCAGGCGGAGACTGACCATGACCATAAGCTTCATCCGTAGATCGGCCAGGTGACACTGAGACTACATCAGGGCGGTCTTCAGCTTGATCTTCATTATTTGCACCCTGACCTTCAGTTTGAGTACCGCCAGTGCTGCCAGGACAGATTAAAGAACGAAATGTTTCTTGTGATGTTTTTCTGACCTTTATGAGCCATGACCATGGTACTTACAACCAATGGCTCCTTTTCAAAAAAAGGCAACAAGAATTTGCTCCCATCGTTGATTCTTCACCAGGACCAGATCACCAAGCTGGACTTCCCTCCATTTGGCTCGTCTTTTCCTTGACACTTGATCATGTCAGATTCTCCTCTTTGATAACGCTTCAGCCACTCTGTTTACAAACGTGAATGATTCTCTCATGTGAGGGATGGTGTCTCGCACCCTCCGATTCATGCACAAAGTGCTAGGTGATATTCCCCTGGTGGCAAAACAAGTGAGACGATATTCGTGGAGAAAAGCATATATTGCACAATCTGTGCTCTGATTATTGGCCACAGCAATTCTTAAGACTTTATTGAGTGAAGCGTTCTCCTTCTCCATTATCGTTGGGCCAGAGAGGAGTGATCTTCCTGTGAGTAACACCCTGAGACATCAAATTTTCAGCAAACTCCTGACTGGAAAACGGGGTCCCATTATCAGTCCGAAGTTCATTCAGGAGCCCGTGAGTGGCCATCACTGTCTCCAAACAGGGAATAGTCTGTGAAGCTGTGATTGAGTCACTAATCTCTTTGAAAAATCATCAATCACTACGAGCATGTGGCGACGGTCAGGTAAACTTCCAAAATCAGCACTGGCTCAGAATTCAGAGGTATTGAAGGGATCGTCTCAGTGAGGAGAGGCGGGGGAGGTTCAGCCAGACCAACGGTTTCGCACATCAAGCATTGACGCACTGTGCATTCCAGCTGTTCATCCTGTCCGGGGAACCACACATTACTTCTGAGCCTGTACTTTATTTTAACCACCCCTTGGTGCGAGGAATGGGCCAATTCCACTACCTGCTTCTGTACCGAGACCAGAATCACGAGCCGTGGACCTCTCAACAGGCATCCTTCCGGGGACACAGCTATTTTGTCTCTGATCTTGTGTAACGAAGACAGTGTCAGACGGGCTTCCACAGTTTTCTGAGCCACATTGTGGAGAAGGTGATGCCAATTCCCAGAGGCCATCGCAGAGATGACCAGCTGGAGACAATCATCACCTGTAGTGGCTGTTTTGATTTCTTCCAGAGAAATGGGCAGAGGTCTTGATCACTCCACAACCAAATGCACATACCCCTAAACATATTCAGCATCAGAAAACTCATGAGGGGTGGCCGGTCTTCCCTGTCGGGACAAGTAATCTGCAAGATTTTGAGACCAAGGTCGATGTACTATTGAGAAGCGATAGTCTTGCAGCTGGAGGATCCACTTCTCAATCCTGAGAGGTGGTTGAGATGAGGAGCCATTGAAAAGAGGTATGAGCGGCTCATGGTCCATGTGAATGGTGAAAGGCTGATCATAAAGATACAAATGGAAGAGGCGACAGTCCCAGTGGATAGCAATGGCCTCTTTTTCATTCTGGGAATATTGCTGTTCAGTGTCTGTGAATGCACAGCTTAAATAGGCCACTGGAGCCCATTCACCATCACCTTGCTTCTGAGATTAAACAGCCCCTAGACCAGTGGGACTTGCATCAACCGGCAGTTCTGACTCCTTGTTAGGGTCAAAATAAACACGTGTGGTGTGTGTCCGGACAGAGCCATTTTGGTGGCTTGCAAAGATGCTTCTTGTTTGGAGCCCCACTCCCTGGGGTGATAGATTTGAATAGTTTTCTTAGTGGGCCGACAAAGTGGTGAGACTCTAGATGGAGCAGATGGAGCAGCCACAGTAAGTGACCATCTCCAAGTAACTGTGGACACCGGAAACATCGGTGGGTGCTGACTCAATGTCTTGTGCCTTGTGGGATCAGGCAGGAATCCTTCTCCCGAAAATCGATAGCCAAAAAAAGCAATTTCCCTCTAGAAGAATGCACATTTTTCTCTATGTAAAGTGAGACCATTTTCTTGTAGTCGCTTGAAGGTTGCTTTCAGATGGTCAAGGTGTGATTTGATTGTGGGTCCGTGTACCAAGATGTCATTGATGACAGTGATGACTCATTGCAATCCAGCTAGCACTCCCCAAATGGTGTCTTGAAATACCTCTGTTGCACTTGATATCCCAAAACTGAGGTACTTGTACCTCTTTGGGCCAACCTGAGTGGAGAAGGTGGTGATGGTTCTGGAGTCGGGAGCTAGCAGTAGTTGATGTTATCCAGCTCACAAATCCATTGTGGAAAACCATTTTGATCCGCTCACCTCGGCAACAACATCATCCACAGTGGGTGGTAAATGCCGCTCCCACTTGGCGGCCAAGTTGTCGACACAGATCCTGACCTCGCCAGGCTGCTTGGGTTTGTGAGTATTAACAATTGGGAATACCCATGGTGTAGGGCCCTCCACCCTCTCAATAATGTTTGCTTGCTCCAGCTTCCTCAGCTCAGTTTCCACTTTCCGGTGCAGATAGAAAGCCACCCAACGATGCTTCGTATTCCACCAAGACTCTCCATGTAACTCTCTGGTGATGACATGGGTGCTTGGGAGAGTTCGTCCATGCAGCTCCTTCAACAAGCACCCAACAACCAGTTCGGAGACCTTCAATAAACGCGTGTCCTCTGGAAGATTCATGGTAGTCAAGCCTGGTGTTACACCATTCTTTCAATGTCAGTCCATGAACTGCTCCTGTCAGCTCAGCCCTCTCTTTAGAATGTTTTTTAAAGCCAAGTACTATTGTCTGTCCCTAATGCTTATCATGAAGGAAGGAAACAACATATCTTCTGTTGTTCATAGGACCCTAGCTAAATCAATTCTAGAAGACCAGATGTAACTTGGGGTGAACAACATTTACAAAAAGAAATGGCTAGAAGGCAGCACCACCCTACACACTACTGCATGCAACATCCCCGCAGCCTTTGCTATGTGGTGCTAGAGACAACTGCTTGAGCTGTAAACCGCAAAACACAGTGGAGAGTTTGACATTAAACTAAATTGTTTTCCCTAGAGAAGGGCCCACTAAACATCACTGTGAGCTTATTGATTCCCCACAAAGTTTCTGGTCAACTTTGAATCTGACTGGTCAGTTGGATTGTGCAAACTGTCCACAATACTGGACATAAGCTTCCTCATGCAGCATATCTAGTGCCCTCCCTCACTCTTGTAACTCTGCACATCCTTGTAGTGGAAGGCAAGAACCAGAGGCAGAAATCTCTGCTGTTTCCTTTTTAGGAAACTGAGAATGAGACTCTACTGCTGAAGAACACAGAGGTGGACTGCCCTTTGAGGAGAGGACCTGGTCTGTTTTGCTAGAGACTCTAGGTCTCATGTAGACTTTGGCAGACATGGTACTTCACCACAAACAACTCTCTGTGTGGTTGCCTCATTTAGAGATGGTTGGACCTTATGTTTTCATTGACTGCTGGCACCATGGGCAAAAAAGTTCCTCCGACACTCCAACAGAGTAGGAGCCATCAGAGAAAGGGCATTACACTGTAAATCCTACTGAGGGTGGATATGTAATATCTTTTTTATGCCTGTCTTGAAAACACCTAGCAATGAAGGACAGAAAAGGAAAATAATGAAGCCCCGCCTTCACCCTGGTGGAAAACTTCTGTTATTGTGGGGATTCAAAGTGGGACGGTGGTTACTTTCACTGAAAAGAGATAACTTCTGGGCTGACTGTCATTTCTAAATCTGTCCATCTGTCAAATGCTAAATTAGGTCTTAAATTCACTATTTAGCAGCATTAGAGAGGAGGTCGGAAGTATGGAGACTGTGAGGACCAGCAGCCTGAAGCTGCTGCTCAGTCACCTCTGCACATCTCTTGGAAGCAGAACCAATGAGTCCTTCTTGCTTACTGCTGTTGACATTGTTAGATACCTCAGATTTTTCTCAAGGATTTTGCGAGATGCTTGTACCTTCACCCCTCATTTGCTGTTCATTTGCTCCTCTGTGATGGTTTGATGATTTTGTTAGGCCAATGTTCCTACACATGGCATTTGCCACACACCTTCTTCTTCATATGACTTTATGATAACCTTAGAGTGCTTGTGTCTCTGCATCCTACTTTTGACACACAACGTTTCTTCTAGCATCGTTAATGTCTATTTGATTCCCATGCACCTGCATCATCCATCACTATGTATTATTTTGTTGAAGCAACATAGTTAACTCATTGTCTACAAACTCCATGTTCTCTGTAACTTTTCCTCTCCTGAGTGGCTATCCAGGCCAGCTTGTACATAGACCCCATCAGCCACTGATGCCGATTGACTCACATTACAATATGAGTCTGTTGATGCTTCCCAAAACAACTGCTGGCCACAGGCGCCTGACCAGTGTTCACCAAGATAGGTCAAGTATATTAGAACCCATACACTGTTCCTGAGTAGCAAAATGGAGACAATCAGCCAAGAGGGAAGCCAGATACCGAATTACATAGGTTCACAGTGAGATCCTACAGTGAAAATAGAAAGCATGAACAATCAGAATATTTAGACCGACAATCACAAGGTCAATTGTCATTGGATATGCGTTATTTTAATCACAACAAATAATTCATACAAACTGATACATTTGTTCATACAGACCAATACATCTCTTACAATGCATGCACATCTCTTATATATAGGAATTGAACAAAGTCAATGACCCCTTAAATTTGGCCTTTGTTTAGGGACCAGGTGGAGTTAAAAATAAGAAAGCCCCTGAACCCTTGCAGGTTGCTGCTCCCAGTGGAAAGCAGACAATGTGTGGGAATTGCTGAACTGTGACCCAGTCATGACAAATTTCACCAGGTCAAATTCAGCATATCTCACTCGGCGTTATCCCCGATCTGGCTCAATAATAGGGGTCTGCCCTAATCCCCCTTCATTCCAGCTCTGACTGGTATCTCACTGCAGAACTACACCTTAAACCTACAATTGATTTGATGTGAAAGATGTCAGGAAGCTGTGCACTGGGGTCCTATGGGGGAACAACCCTGAATACTAAAACTGATGTGAAATGAAAGGCTGTAGGAACCCAGACACCTCAATGCTATAATTGTCTTATCTCATCCCAGCTACACCATCTCTTCAAACTGTTTCTTGGTGCAAGGGCCTGTTTGGGGCTCTCAAGGCTGACCAATTGCTGAAAAGCCGATCTCCTCTGAAAATGGATCAAGACCAAGAAACATAAGTAAGTAAGGAAATTGCTACGATGTCTTGCGATATTGATTTAAATTGAGAAAAAATATGAAAGCTTGTAATGTGAAAGATTACATGTACCAAAATGCATTGTATTTAGAAAGGGTCAAAACATAAATATCACACTTTATGTGAAGTTAAAGACTGCAAGCATCAGGATACACTAGAGTCTCATTGCAGAACACCTTTCACTACTAAAAATGTGAAAGTTTCCTTGTCTGACCAGTGTCACGCCATATTGTTCAATATGTGTAACCAGTGTAAGTAAATTTCAGATATGTAGAAAATTATTCACACTCTGCTGACCGCAGTTCTCATTTAAATCAGAGAGCTTATTTCTCCCAACTGCTTGAGGATGGGGAGTGAGAGCACCTTTGGGAAATTGTAGCAGTCCACAACAATGGCATCCATAGCATGCCTACCTACAAGTGCCATAAAGACTACAATTCTACCAGACTGGTCTTTTAAGGATGGTTTCAGCTCCACTGACGTGTACTTACCATATGCACTAGGTCACGACAGAACAAACACAAAATAAAGAAAGTAGATGGGTACAAATACCCACTTAATACTACAAACAAATGGGCTTTGTTAAAAAAAATGCATAGTCTGCTTTTGGTGGCTAATAATCAAAGATATCGCCTGCCAGAAACCTTCTGTTTAACAATCACTTCACACCTTTGCTTAGCTTTTTGGTCCAGGGGTAAGATGATTCTGAATGGAAAGTATGCCACTCACATCCACTGCAACCTGATAAAATCCCAGATTTGTATTAGTGAGATGCACTGGAAGGAAAATGACCACCCACTTTAATATCATTGTGTTGGTATTCTTAATGTGGTAAGTTGTTTGCACAAGTGGCTCTCCCCCAGTCCAGCAAGAGTATGGCATACAATGGCCATATACTCCAAAACTTAAAAACACTGACCTTTACCACATATGGTGATTCATTCAGCTATCCATCCATAATCTCACCTAATGAACTTCTCATGACCTCACATGTAATATTACGGATTATATCACAATGAGCCTTATTAATGACCTCGCTGGTGATATTGGTATCCCCTATAGGCGCCATGCTGTGGATGGAAACTCATGGTATTCTAAATGAGAACTATCTCAG
This sequence comes from Pleurodeles waltl, assembly GCF_031143425.1. NCBI lineage: Eukaryota > Metazoa > Chordata > Amphibia > Caudata > Salamandridae > Pleurodeles > Pleurodeles waltl. The sequence goes on along the minus strand of NC_090443.1, from coordinate 641,519,512 downwards.
ACCTGGTGCCTCAATTCTTAGTGTGCAGCGTGGGTGCGATTCACTGGTTCTAGCGCCTCAATACTGTTAGAAACACATGCACTCTCCAAACCTTGGTTTGTGCCTCCCTGTGCGCTATGTAATTAAAATTCTACAGTACTTCAGATAATGTCAGTATAGTTTTTATTACTACTTCAGACAGTGTTAGTATAGTTTTATTACAATAAAATAGACTGAGAAAAACATGTTTGATTTTCATACCAGGTTAAACTGCATCTTTTTTCTGTTTATTGCAGGTATTTTGGCAAGTCTTCATATCAGTTCAAGCACCATGCATTTCGGCAAAACACAGAGATCTTTTTTAAGGGTAATGTCCCAAACATTAATGATTTTTAGGGAACAAAAACATTAGCAGTTGATAGCATTTCAGAAGTGCGCAGTGTACTATGTGGCCATAAGACTGGGGTAAACCTATATCTGAGGGACATGCTTGGTCCCAATTGCCGGGGTTTCTAGGCAGATGTATACATTTTATGGCAAACTGATATGTCATGAGGGGAACAAAAGGTTTAACTCATGATTATACCATTTGGACCTATCACTCCTTTACAATTACATCCCTGTAGGCAGTGTCTTGCACATAAGTAATTTCATCTTTTATTACGAGTAACATAGATTTATCTTACTGTTTGATTTGTGTCCACCATACAGTTGTGTAAATCATGATTTTTTTTGGAGTAAGTCAGATGTAGTGCTAAAAAAAAATTTTTTAATGGATCTCACTCATATTTAGACCCCAAAAGTAGAATATGTGTTTATTTGTGAGTCGCTTCCAAATTACCAAGGTAAACTTCAAGGTAGCTCTAAAAAATAGCTCTAAGCAAATAGTTGAGACTCCATGGCCCATATTTAGACTTTTTTAGTGCTGCATTTGCGCGGCTTTTTAACGCAAAAGTGGCACAAACTTACAAAATACAATTGTATTTTGTAAGTATGCGCCACTTTTGCGTCAAAAAATGACGCAAATGCAGCGTTAAAAATGTATAAATATGGGCCTATAAGTGTCCAATTCACAAAGATGTTTGCTACACTCTGATTTTTAAGTTTGAATTCTAACAGCACAACTGCAAAAACACCTATTGTTAACAATGAACACAAAGTGGCCTTCAGGTTGGCCCCTTTCAAAAACTGTCTTTCTTTGGCCAGCCTCTTTTAGCCATTGGCTTAAGACTTTGTCAATCACAACTTTGCTCAGCCCAGTGGGGCTTTTATCGCTTACCTATTGCTTTTGACTGTTTAGCTGTATCATTATGCCTCCGATCAATTACATGCATTGCACTGCATGAATGATTAGTTCACACTATAGCCCTTTCTGTTTACTCCTGCTGGCTATCACTTGCCTCACTCTAATGAATTCATGCAGTATGTCCGCAACATAATACACATTAAACCCAGACCTGTTGGCTTTGGCACTGGTTACGTTACAAAAAGGATCACCAGCTGTTGTGAACTGCAGCAATCCTTTATAAATCTCCTTCACAGGTAGGCTAATTATTTCAGCAACACTGATTTTACTGGACTGCATTCAGTTGAAGGTTATTTGCAGCTTCGATTTGTACTGCACAGATTTTTGTGGGCTAAGTTGTGATGCTCTTAGAGCAATACGAACTCTATTATCATATTTTGCATTATCTTGTAAGGTTCAGAAATGTTCATTCAGTGGATGCATTCGAGTTAAACCCATTACAGCCATTTGTAGTAAGGGAAATTAATATACTATGTTGTTTGTATTTTATACCGGCTTAATAAACGCACTACCATTTAACAGAAAAAAGATACAAAAACAGTAAAGTTAAATATTTCTACAAATATGGTAGGCAGAAAGGTTAATGCACCAGTCCAGGCAGTGATTTGCATGAAAGAATTAATTAAAAATGGCAGTTTGTGAGAATCTGTCAAAATTATATCCCATTAGTTTTTATGTTTCTTTCGCAGGTTTCAGGGATGTGGCTCATATACAGCACACCCTGTGTGAACGAAGACATTCTGAAGCAAATCTAAATGCGAGTGTAAAGCGAACGAGCCATGCCGAGGTGAATTGAAATCTTGAAAAGGTGCAATGAAGCAAATGGGAAAGTGTGTCTGTTTTATATGTGGCATCAAATGCATCATTGCACTTAAAAACCTAGTAGTAGGCCATGGTTGCACTACTTTTGTAATGAAATTCAAATATACACACCTGAATGACAGCTCGCCTGGAAACATACAGCATCAGGTATGTAGGATTTGCTGGAAAAGAAGCACATTTGCGCTTATCAAATTAATATTTATGTTCTTTTCTTCAAAATATCTAATTTGCTGAATACACAATCTGATGGTTTGCCATCATTTTGCTGAGCCAACCAACAAAACTGGGTTTTCCAAATTCTGTTAACGCAACTGACAGGAAATGTATTGACTGTAATGCATTTTTCATGCTAGTCTTTTAACATCTAAACTTGTGTTTCAATCTACCTAACTTTTCATCCTCCTCTCCTAGGGAACGTATGATCCAAATAAAGAGGGTTGGCAGTATCCAGCTCTACTTTGTTTGTTCTGTTCCGTGCAAGGTCACCACTGCCCTACCATCATTAAAAATTGATTATGCCACGGTGGCCTATGTAATAGGAGCAGGAGTCTCACTCCAGTTCACTGTGAACATGAACCAACAGGCTTCAAATCTCCGCTACAATCGATCTTAATCGTCAGACCATGTGACAGTTTCCTTAGGGGTGAAATGGTCACTGAGCGGTCATGTTGCTGCCTTGCAAACGGGCTCCGACCTATAGGACCAGGACACTCTGCTCGCAATGGCCTTACCATGCCTGTATATTTGCTGCTGATTTCTAAATTTGAGAGTACACATCCATCAGGCAAAACTGCGAAGAGGAATATTGCCACATGGACAGCAGTTCAAGACTCAACATTGAGCACCCTAAAAGCTACAAATGTTGCCATCCTGGCAGCTTTCATGGTAATCAAATTGGTAGACTGATATTATCTTGCATATTGAAACTTGGGAGCAGGACTTCCAATCAGAACGCTTGGTTTGTGGCTAACAATAACTCTTGATAACATTAAGGGGCATATTTAAAAACCCCTATTGTCACCTTAGTGTCGCCATAGCATCATTTTTTTTATGCTAAAGTGGCTTTTCTGCCATGTCATATTTACAAAGTGATGCAATGCTTGCATCACTCCACTTTGTAACTCCTTACGCCACATTATGCCTGCACCAGGCATAATGTATGCAAGGTGGGTTTCCAGCTGTAGGAGGCCTGCAAAAATGGCGCAATTAAATTTAAAAGATATCACTGCGCCATATTTGGCATAATTTTTAAGGCCTGCTCAGAGCAAGTGACAAAATGACACTCCCATAGTAACCTGTGGGCCTCGATGCACTTTGCTGCACTAGCATCAACATTTTTGTCGCCACTGTAGCAAAGCGCCACAATAGTGTCAAAACGTTTGAGCTATTGTGCTAACGACTGCCATGGTGCGCCGTTTCATAAATATGGCACAACCATGGTGTCCTTAGGTGCTGGTAAGGGGGGGCGCAAGAAAAGTGGCGCATCATCCACTTTTTCTTAAATAGGGGCCTAAAGGTTTTAGAAGGATTACGAATTGATGAGAAATATTCCAGCCTTTCATCAGTTAGCTCTCACTCAGCGAGAGGCAAGTAAGCCCTTGTTAGTGTTTACTGCGGGGCGACTTCATTCAAAATTCTTTGCCTTTAGAAAGGATTTTTTTCAATGAGGAGTACAGAATCCATAACGCAGCATGAAATAATTGACAATGTGCATTGTTAGTTCCATGCTTGCTTTGCATTTGATTGAACAGCAGCGCCAGAGCCGGTAGTTCAAAACCATTTCCGCGAGCTGACAGCAGATAAGCATATGCACAAAAAAGTCACAGTGGGAGATTTGTCAAATGGTTTTCGTGAACCTCAGGGGCATACGCCTCTCTGCCTGCTCACGAGCGGACTGCGCCTGTTTCATAAGTCTTGCTTATGAGGAGGATTTATAAGGAGGCTTTCCGTCAATTTCACACTGCATTTCCCCGATGCAGCCCGAGAATCACGTAAACCGCAGGGATTAGGGGCGATTTAGGGCAAAAATAGTGTAAAGTTACACCATGCAATGAGCTCGTGCAGCTGGCTTGGTGCACCGTCTCTCTAGGTTTCCTACAATGAATGAATTTCAGCTAAGCGATTGTCCACTCCCATATTAATACTGAGTCACATCATCTGTTGGGATGTGCTCCAGAAATGTCAGTTCTCAAGAGACAACAAATTCCCAAAGGCCTCGTGAACACACACAGTAGTATACTGTCCTAGCATGCTGCAAAGAAACCTCCCCCTGTTGTGGAGTATAATTATGAATTGTCATTTTTGTGAAACTCAAGTTGGCACGGCGTCACCTTGGCAACCAACTAGATGTCTGATTTGATTTTGTTACTCGGTTTCTTTAACATTGATGAAATACAGTCACGCACCAGAGCTAGAAATAGATCTTTGTCATTAGCACCATACACATTTTCACGTTTTTGTAGCACTACTGAGAAGGATCCATTGTTTAAGCTGTCACGCAGGTCTAGACCTTAATTAAGATGCATGATATTAAAATATATTATTTCCCCTCATTCTAACTAATGGTATTTGCATAGCAGGTTACCAAAAGTTATCTTAAATTTGAAGGCAAAACAAGACATGAATATTTTAAAGAGGTCACAGTGGCACTGATTTGCAGTCGGTCCAAAACATTCAATTATCGTTTTCCTAATTAATTTGCAAAGTATATACACCTATAGCAACAATAAAGGATGATGGATGGAGTACTGAACAATGCAAACACTAACCCCCAGTCAAAGATCTGTGTTTAATCCATCATTCTTTTGCTCATTGTGCCACCCCAGTTTGTACCCATTCATATGCAAATCAGCCTTGACCCTGTTCCTCATTGGAACAGTCCAGCCCAAACTGCCAAGCCAGGACCTCCCTAGACAGAAAACAAGCATCTTGGAACCAGTTTCAGGCTATCACCCTTCATCAGCCAGGCTAGCTTGAATCCAGTGGCACAGTGAGCAAGGGACCCACATCTGGGCATACCCTTCCCACTTAATCAACTTAAGCAACACAAAAGAGTTATGGACGGAGTGCTGAACAATGCAAACACTCACCCCCAGTCACAGACCTGGGATTAATCCATCGTTCTTTTGCTCACCATGCCACCCCAGTTTGGACCCAGCCATATGCAAATCAGTCTTGACCCTGTTCCTCATGGGGACAGTCCAGCCCGAACTGCCAAGCTAGGTCCTCCCTGGACCAGAAACAAGCATCCTGGGACCGGTTTCAGATTATCACCCTTCATCAGCCAGGCTAGCTTGAATCCAGTGGCACAGTGAGCACGGAACCCAAGTCTGGGCATACCCTTCCCACTTACGGCAACTTTAGCAACACAAAAGGATGATGGATGGAGTGCTGAACAATGCAAACACTCACCCCCAGTGACAGATCTGGGTTTAATCCATCGTTCTTTTGTTCTTTATACACCTCTACCTGTGACTCGGTAAAACAGAAGTTTCAACAGACTGGAGTAAATAAAACATTGCACACTCTTGAGTCAAAATGAGATAGTATAAATGTAGCATATTTAGTAATAGTTATAGGTGAATCTATGAATCTATTGTGAATAATAAGACTGTTTCTCTCATATTCTTCTCTTTATGGAGAGAATTAACAACTGAAAAGAACTGAGTCATAAAGGCATAGAAATTGGTCAGGTCAGATACCACGGGTGGAATTCTGTAGCTGGAAAACAATTCTGGCTCTTGATGGACTGTACATGTCCTCATCTGCTGGGAAATCAAAGCTGCCCACTTTGCATCCATCTGTCGCTGCCCAGTTTCTGTATGTATTGATACTGAATTAGTGAAGTTTCAAGTATCTTTTAATTATGTTATGGAACTCCATGGATGTCCATATAAAAACTCAAAACTCTAACAAATAAATATAGTACAATTCCATCCATGCCATAAAGCAACCCACTGCACCCGAGAATAAAAAGGAAATTCATAAATTCTAGACATTTTCTCAAAACAAATTCCCTTCAAATTTCATTGGTGCAAAATATCAAAATGATAGCATCCCTGTAAACGAACAACCTGTTGGGGAATATCCATGGTACGAACTAATACTATCTCAATTATAAACAAAATCAAAATCGAGAGGTACAAATTATTTACAATCGAACCATCAATGCAAGAGGAATCACTAGTACCTAATGGATAAAACTTTGAAACACTTAAAAAATTACAAATACTATTACAAAATTTTACATTCAGAAATATAACGGACTATAGAACTGTTGAAAGAGAGAGAACTGACATCATACTGACTACCACTGGGAAAACTGGGAAGTAACATTTAAAAAATGCCACAAATGTCCCATTAATGTAACTATAAAAACACTTAAAAAAAATACCAGTTCTATTGCAAAACGTGTCATCTGGCGGTACATAAAGTGACTTTAGCAAGGCAGAGGCAGAGTGGATGGACAACTGTTTACAAATCGGCCTCAGTGAGTTCTGCCTATACTGTACAACGGAAGGACAAACAAATAAAACATGATTAATGGCTTGCAGGCCATTGTAGCACAAATTACAGACAGTTGAAGAGCCATGCCACTGTGCCAAAAGAGGATTCAATGGGAGCGTGCCTCGCCTTCAAATAATCCAAAAATGACGTACCCCATGAGGCCGATTCCAAAAGATGTAAATCTGTGCTTTATTTATTATAGAGGAATAGATGGCTGGTTGATGGCCTTAGGCCTCTCTAGCCAAAACTCAAGGCCCAAGTTTCTTGTTCTAAAAGAACTTTTAGTCGCTGCCTAGTTAACCCATTCGTCGCCAAGGACGTAATGGTTACGTCCATGGCTGCGCCCGTGTGGCGCCATGGACGTAACCATTACGTCCTGGGACCGGCCCTCGGGGGAAGCGGTAGCGATCCCCCCGAGGAGCCCCAGGCCAGGGCTGAAAGGGGAATCATGAAAAAAGCCATTTGCTTCCAGTGCGTCTAAGAAGAAGGTGAGTTTTCACCTCCGTGCGGGGGGGATGCCACTTTGAGCATTCCTGCTGCCCGATTGCATGCCCACTAGACACCAGGGATTTGTGTATGAGTGTGTGTGTGTTTGTTTTTAGTTTTGGGGAGCGACCCCCTGGGCAAGGGTCGCTCCCCTTAGGGGGCCTATGCATTTTGTGTCGTTTCTGCCCCCCTTGGGGGCAGATTGGCCTTATTTTTAGGCCGATCTGCCCCCAAGGGGGGCAGAAAGCCACTAGACACCAGGGATTTTATTGGGGTGCCCCCTTGGGCAAGGGTCGTCCCCAAGGGCCAAAAAGCACTATTGGGCAGTTCTGCCCCCCTTGGGGGCAGATCAGCCTATTTTTTATTTATTTTTAGGCCCATCTGCCCCCAAGGGGGAGAGAATCCACTTAGCGCCAGGGATCATGTGTGTGCTTTGTGTGGGGGGGTTGGTCCCGTGTGCGTGGGGTGGTGCTTGGTTGGCAGTGTGCGTGGGGTGGTGCTTGGTTGGTGGTGTGCGTGGGGTGGCGCTTGGCTGGCGGTGTGCGTGGGGTGGCGCTTGGCTGGCGGTATGTGTGGGGTGGCGCTTGGCTGGCGGTGTGTGTGGGGTGACGCTTGGCTGGCAGTGTGCGTGGGGTGGCGCTTGGCTGGCGGTGCCAGCCAAAGGCCAGTCCACACACATCAGTTGGTGTGATTGCTGTATCAGGCATGTGGGCGTATGAAAGTGATGGGCCCTTGAGTGGCTCTGTCTGTCGATGCAAGTGTTGTAATGTGCTGGGCCCGTGGCTGGCGGCGTGAATGGTCTTGTGCATGTCATGTATGAAAGCTGTGTGAATGGACTGTAAAGCGGTTGGTGCCTTGCCGTGGCTTTACAGCTCACGAGCTGTGAGTCTTTGGTTCAGTTTTTTGGCCTTTCAGTTATTAACAGTGCATTTCACTTTTGTGAAATCTCTTGTTAATAAAATTTGATCTGCTGAACCATCACTCACCCTCATGCCAAATCCAACCAGTATTTGTGGTTAAAAATGACAAAACCTGCTCTGCTGTAATCAGGTGTCGCAGCACACTTGTGACACGCTGGTGTCTCAGGTGGGACCCCGATGATGAAGCATGCCACCAACTTGATTGGTGGGTGAGGGGTCTTTTTCACATAACCTAAGTGCGTTTCTTTTCACAATTTTAGTGTTTGGCACATCACAGACTTATGTGGACACATCAAAATGATATATTACAAAACTATCTGTGTTTGGGGGGAGGGGGCACCTATGTTTTTGGTCCTGGGTGCGGCCTTCATCTAGGGAAACCTACCAAACCCAGACATTTTTTTAAACTAGACACCCCAAGGAGTCCAGGGAGGTGTGACTTGTGTGGATCCCCCAACATTTCTTACCCAGACTCCTCTGCAAACCTCAAAATTTGCTTAAAAAAGCATATTTTCCTAACTTTTCTTTGTACGATTACCGCTCCAGCCCAAAATTCCTACTCCCCAGCGTTCCCCTCAGTCTCCCAAGTAAAATGACACCTCACGTGTGTGGGTCCCTGTAAGGAAATGCCTCCTTGGCATGGTTGCCCCCTGACTTTTTGCCTTTGCTGATGCTATGTTTACAATTGAAAGTGTGCTGAGGCCTGCTAACCAGGCCCCAGCACCAGTGTTCTTTCCCTAACCTGTACTTTTGTATCCACAATTGGCAGACCCTGGCATCCAGATAAGTCCCTTGTAACTGGTACTTCTAGTACCAAGGGCCCTGATGCCAAGGAAGGTCTCTAAGGGATGCAGCATGTCTTATGCCACCCTGGAGACCTCTCACTCAGCACAGACACACTGCTTGCCAGCTTGTGTGTGCTAGTGAGGACAAAACGAGTAAGTCGACATGGCACTCCCCTCAGGGTGCCATGCCAGCCTCTCACTGCCTATGCAGTATAGGTAAGACACCCCTCTAGCAGGCCTTACAGCCCTAAGGCAGGGTGCACTATACCATAGGTGAGGGTACCAGTGCATGAGCATGGTACCCCTACAGTGTCTAAACAAAACCTTAGACATTGTAAGTGCAGGGTAGCCATAAGAGTATATGGTCTGGGAGTCTGTCAAACACGAACTCCACAGCACCATAATGGCTACACTGAAAACTGGGAAGTTTGGTATCAAACTTCTCAGCACAATAAATGCACACTGATGCCAGTGTACATTTTATTGTAAAATACACCACAGAGGGCACCTTAGAGGTGCCCCCTGAAACTTAACCGACTGTCTGTGTAGGCTGACTAGTTCCAGCAGCCTGCCACACCAGAGACATGTTGCTGGCCCCATGGGGAGAGTGCCTTTGTCACTCTGAGGCCAGTAACAAAGCCTGCACTGGGTGGAGATGCTAACACCTCCCCCAGGCAGGAGCTGTGACACCTGGCGGTGAGCCTCAAAGGCTCACCCCTTTGTCACAGCCCAGCAGGGCACTCCAGCTTAGTGGAGTTGCCCGCCCCCTCCGGCCACGGCCCCCACTTTTGGCGGCAAGGCTGGAGGGAACAAAGAAAGCAACAAGGAGGAGTCACTGGCCAGTCAGGACAGCCCCTAAGGTGTCCTGAGCTGAGGTGACTCTGACTTTTAGAAATCCTCCATCTTGCAGATGGAGGATTCCCCCAATAGGGTTAGGATTGTGACCCCCTCCCCTTGGGAGGAGGCACAAAGAGGGTGTACCCACCCTCAGGGCTAGTAGCCATTGGCTACTAACCCCCCAGACCTAAACACGCCCTTAAATTTAGTATTTAAGGGCTACCCTGAACCCTAGAAAATTAGATTCCTGCAACTACAAGAAGAAGGACTGCCTAGCTGAAAACCCCTGCAGAGGAAGACCAGAAGACGACAACTGCCTTGGCTCCAGAAACTCACCGGCCTGTCTCCTGCCTTCCAAAGATCCTGCTCCAGCGACGCCTTCCAAAGGGACCAGCGACCTCGACATCCTCTGAGGACTGCCCCTGCTTCGAAAAGACAAGAAACTCCCGAGGACAGCGGACCTGCTCCGAGAAAAGCTGCAACTTTGTTTCCAGCAGCTTTAAAGAACCCTGCAAGCTCCCCGCAAGAAGCGTGAGACTTGCAACACTGCACCCGGCGACCCCGACTCGGCTGGTGGCGATCCAACACCTCAGGAGGGACCCCAGGACTACTCTAAGACTGTGAGTACAAAAACCTGTCCCCCCTGAGCCCCCACAGCGCCGCCTGCAGAGGGAATCCCGAGGCTTCCCCTGACCGCGACTCTTTGAATCCTAAGTCCCGACACCTGGGAGAGACCCTGCACCCGCAGCCCCCAGGACCTGAAGGACCGGACTTTCACTGGAGAAGTGACCCCCAGGAGTTCCTCTCCCTTGCCCAAGTGGAGGTTTCCCCGAGGAACCCCCCCCTTGCCTGCCTGCAGCGCTGAAGAGATCCCTAGATCTCCCATTGACTTCCATTACAAACCCGACGCTTGTTTCTACACTGCACCCGGCCGCCCCCGCGCTGCTGAGGGTGAAATTTCTGTGTGGACTTGCGTCCCCCCCGGTGCCCTACAAAACCCCCCTGGTCTGCCCTCCGAGGACGCGGGTACTTACCTGCAAGCAGACCGGAACCGGGGCACCCCCTTCTCTCCATTCTAGCCTATGTGTTTTGGGCACCACTTTGAACTCTGCACCTGACCGGCCCTGAGCTGCTGGTGTGGTGACTTTGGGGTTGCTCTGAACCCCCAACGGTGGGCTACCTTGGACCAAGAACTAAGCCCTGTAAGTGCCTTACTTACCTGGTTAACCTAACAAATACTTACCTCCCCTAGGAACTGTGAAAATTGCACTGTGTCCACTTTTAAAACAGCTATTTGTCAATAACTTGAAAAGTATACATGCAATTTTGATGATTTGAAGTTCCTAAAGTACTTACCTGCAATACCTTTCGAATGAGCTATTACATGTAGAATTTGAACCTGTGGTTCTTAAAATAAACTAAGAAAAGATATTTTTCTATATAAAAACCTATTGGCTGGATTTGTCTCTGAGTGTGTGTACCTCATTTATTGTCTATGTGTATGTACAACAGATGCTTAACACTACTCCTTGGATAAGCCTACTGCTCGACCACACTACCACAAAATAGAGCATTAGTATTATCTCTTTTTACCACTATTTTACCTCTAAGGGGAACCCTTGGACTCTGTGCATGCTATTCCTTACTTTGAAATAGCACATACAGAGCCAACTTCCTACATTGGTGGATCAGCGGTGGGGTACAAGACTTTGCATTTGCTGGACTACTCAGCCAATACCTGATCACACGACAAATTCCAAAATTGTCATTAGAAATTGATTTTTGCAAATTTGAAAAGTTTTCTAAATTCTTAAAAGACCTGCTAGGGCCTTGTGTTAGATCCTGTTTAGCATTTCTTTTAGAGTTTAAAAGTTTGTAAAAGTTTGAATTAGATTCTAGAACCAGTTTTAGTTTCTTAAAAAGTATTCCAACTTTTAGAAGCATAATGTCTAGCACAGATGTGAATGTGGTGGAACTCGACACCACACCTTACCTCCATCTACAGATGAGAGAGCTAAGGTCACTCTGTAAACTAAAGAAAATAGCAATGGGCCCCAAACCTACCAAAGTACAGCTCCAGGAGCTTTTGGCAGAGTTTGAAAAGGCCAACCCCTCTGAGGATGGCAACTCAGAGGATGAAGATAGTGACTTGGAGGGAAATTCCCCCCCTCCAGTCCTACTTAGGGAGAGCAGGGCTTCTCAAGCCCTGACTCCACAAATAATAGTCAGAGATGCTGGTTCCCTCACAGGAGGGACCAACAACTCTGAAATCACTGAGGATAACTCCAGTGAAGAGGACATCCAGTTAGCCAGGATGGCCAAAAGATTGGCTTTGGAAAGACAGATACTAGCCATAGAGAGGGAAAGACAAGAGATGGGCCTAGGACCCATCAATGGTGGCAGCAACATAAATAGGGTCAGAGATTCTCCTGACATGTTGAAAATCCCCAAAGGGATTGTAACTAAATATGAAGATGGTGATGACATCACCAAATGGTTCACAGCTTTTGAGAGGGCTTGTGTAACCAGAAAAGTGAACAGATCTCACTGGGGTGCTCTCCTTTGGGAAATGTTCACAGGAAAGTGTAGGGATAGACTCCTCACACTCTCTGGACAAGATGCAGAATCTTATGACCTCATGAAGGGTACCCTGATTGAGGGCTTTGGATTCTCCACTGAGGAGTACAGGATTAGGTTCAGGGGGGCTCAAAAATCCTCGAGCCAGACCTGGGTTGACTTTGTTGACTACTCAGTGAAAACACTAGATGGTTGGATTCAAGGCAGTGGTGTAAGTAATTATGATGGGCTGTACAATTTATTTGTGAAAGAACACCTGTTAAGTAATTGTTTCAATGATAAACTGCATCAGCATCTGGTAGACCTAGGACCAATTTCTCCCCAAGAATTGGGAAAGAAGGCGGACCATTGGGTCAAGACAAGGGTGTCCAAGACTTCAACAGGGGGTGACCAAAAGAAAGGGGTCACGAAGACTCCCCAGCAGAAGGGTGATGAGACAACCAAAACTAAAAATAGTAAAGAGTCTTCTACAGGCCCCCAAAAACCTGCACAGGAGGGTGGGCCCAGAGCCTCTTCACAAAACAATGGGTACAAGGGTAAAAACTTTGATCCCAAAAAGGCCTGGTGTCATAGCTGTAAACAGCATGGACACCAAACTGGAGACAAGGCCTGTCCCAAGAAAGGTTCCACTCCAAACTCCCATCCAGGTAACACTGGTATGGCTAGTCTCCAAGTGGGATCAACAGTGTGCCCAGAGCAAATCAGGGTCCACACTGAAGCTACTCTAGTTTCTGAGGGTGGGGTGGATTTAGCCACACTAGCTGTCTGGCCGCCTAACATGCAAAAATACAGACAGCAACTCTTAATTAATGGGACTAGAATAGAGGGCCTGAGGGATACAGGTGCCAGTGTCACCATGGTGACAGAGAAACTGGTTTCCCCTGGCCAATACCTGACTGGAAAAACTTACACAGTCACCAACGCTGACAATCAGAGAAAAGTACATCCCATGGCAATGGTTACTTTAGAATGGGGAGGGGTCAATGGCCTGAAGCAGGTGGTGGTCTCCTCAAATATCCCAGTGGACTGTCTGCTTGGAAATGACCTGGAGTCCTCAGCATGGGCTGAGGTAGAGCTAAAAACCCATGCAGCAATGCTGGGTATCCCTGAACTGGTGTGTGTGAAAACAAGAGCACAATGCAAGGCACAGGGTGAAAAAGTAGAGCTGGAGTCTGGAAAAATGGCCCAGCCTGCCAAGAGAACAGGAAAGTCAGTTGGGAAACCAACTGCAACTCAGCAAAAGAAAGGGAACCTCTCTTCTCAGGAAGAAGTTCTGCCCTCTGAGGGAACTGAGCCTTTGGAGCTTGAACCTTATCAGGTTGAGCTCTTAGGCCCAGGGGGACCCTCAAGGGAGGAGCTGTGTAAGGGACAAGAAACCTGTCCCTCTCTTGAAGGCCTTAGGCAGCAAGCTGCTGAAGAGTCCAAAGGCAAGAAAAATGGAACACATAGGGTCTATTGGGAAGATGGGCTCCTGTACACTGAGGCCAGAGACCCCAAACCTGGTGCCACTAGGAGAGTGGTAGTGCCTCAGCTGTTCAGAGAGTTCATCCTAACATTGGCCCATGACATTCCCCTTGCTGGACATTTGGGACAAACCAAGACGTGGGAGAGGTTAGTCAACCACTTCTACTGGCCCAATATGTCCAACATGGTTAAGGAGTTTTGCCTCTCCTGCCCCACCTGTCAAGCCAGTGGTAAGACAGGTGGGCATCCAAAGGCCCCCCTCATTCCACTTCCTGTGGTGGGGGTGCCCTTTGAAAGAGTGGGTGTGGACATAGTTGGTCCACTGGAACCTCCCACAGCCTCAGGAAATATGTATATCCTGGTAGTAGTGGATCATGCTACCAGGTATCCTGAAGCTATTCCCCTTAGGTCGACTACTGCCCCTGCAGTAGCCAAGGCCCTCATTGGTATCTTTACCAGAGTGGGTTTCCCTAAGGAGGTGGTGTCTGACAGAGGTACCAACTTCATGTCAGCATACCTAAAGCACATGTGGAATGAGTGTGGAGTGACTTATAAATTCACTACACCTTACCATCCACAAACTAATGGCTTAGTTGAGAGATTCAACAAGACATTAAAGGGCATGATCATGGGGCTCCCAGAAAAACTCAAAAGGAGATGGGATGTCCTCCTGCCATGTCTGCTTTTCGCTTACAGGGAGGTACCACAGAAGGGAGTAGGGTTCTCACCCTTTGAACTTCTGTTTGGTCATCCTGTAAGGGGACCACTTGCCCTTGTTAAAGAAGGCTGGGAGAGACCTCTCCATGAGCCTAAACAGGACATAGTGGACTATGTACTTGGCCTTCGCTCTAGAATGGCAGAGTACATGGAAAAGGCAACCAAAAACCTTGAGGCCAGCCAACAACTCCAGAAGTTTTGGTATGACCAAAAGGCTGCACTGGTTGAGTTCCAACCAGGGCAGAAAGTCTGGGTTCTGGAGCCTGTGGCTCCCAGGGCACTCCAGGACAAATGGAGTGGCCCTTACCCAGTGCTAGAGAGGAAGAGTCAGGTCACCTACCTGGTGGACCTGGGCACAAGCAGGAGCCCCAAGAGGGTGATCCATGTGAACCGCCTTAAGCTCTTCCATGACAGGGCTGATGTGAATCTGTTAATGGTAACAGATGAGGATCAGGAGGCAGAGAGTGAACCTCTCCCTGATCTTCTGTCATCAGACCCAAAAGATGGCACAGTAGATGGAGTGATCTACTCAGACACCCTCTCTGGCCAACAGCAGGCTGATTGTAGGAGAGTCCTACAACAGTTTCCTGAGCTTTTCTCCCTAACCCCTGGTCAGACACACCTGTGTACCCATGATGTGGACACAGGAGACAGCATGCCTGTCAAGAACAAAATCTTCAGACAGTCTGACCATGTTAAGGAAAGCATCAAGATGGAAGTCCACAAGATGCTGGAATTGGGAGTGATTGAGCGCTCTGACAGCCCCTGGGCTAGCCCAGTGGTCTTAGTCCCCAAACCTCACACCAAAGATGGAAAGAAAGAGATGAGGTTTTGTGTGGACTACAGAGGGCTCAACTCTGTCACCAAGACAGATGCCCATCCAATTCCAAGAGCTGATGAGCTCATTGATAAGTTAGGTGCTGCCAAATTTCTAAGTACCTTTGACTTGACAGCAGGGTACTGGCAAATAAAAATGGCACCTGGAGCAAAAGAAAAGACAGCATTCTCCACACCTGATGGGCATTATCAGTTTACTGTTATGCCCTTTGGTTTAAAGAATGCCCCTGCCACCTTCCAAAGGTTGGTGAATCAAGTCCTTGCTGGCTTGGAGTCCTTTAGCACAGCTTATCTTGATGATATTGCTGTCTTTAGCTCCACCTGGCAGGATCACCTGGTCCACCTGAAGAAGGTTTTGAGGGCTCTGCAATCTGCAGGCCTCTCTATCAAGGCATCCAAATGCCAGATAGGGCAGGGAACTGTGGTTTACTTGGGCCACCTTGTAGGTGGAGGCCAAGTTCAGCCACTCCAACCCAAGATCCAGACCATTCTGGACTGGGTAGCTCCAAAAACCCAGACTCAAGTCAGGGCATTCCTTGGCTTGACTGGGTACTACAGGAGGTTTGTGAAGGGATATGGATCCATTGTGACAGCCCTCACTGAGCTCACCTCCAAGAAAATGCCCAAGAAAGTGAACTGGACTGTGGACTGCCAACAGGCCTTTGACACCCTGAAACAAGCAATGTGCTCAGCACCAGTTCTCAAAGCTCCAGATTATTCTAAGCAGTTCATTGTGCAGACTGATGCCTCTGAACATGGGATAGGGGCAGTTTTGTCCCAAACAAATGATGATGGCCTTGACCAGCCTGTTGCTTTCATTAGCAGGAGGTTACTCCCCAGGGAGCAGCGTTGGAGTGCCATTGAGAGGGAGGCCTTTGCTGTGGTTTGGTCCCTGAAGAAGCTGAGACCATACCTCTTTGGGACTCACTTCCTAGTTCAAACTGACCACAGACCTCTCAAATGGCTGATGCAAATGAAAGGTGAAAATCCTAAACTGTTGAGGTGGTCCATCTCCCTACAGGGAATGGACTTTATAGTGGAACACAGACCTGGGACTGCCCATGCCAATGCAGATGGCCTTTCCAGGTTCTTCCACTTAGAAAATGAAGACTCTCTTGGGAAAGGTTAGTCTCATCCTCTTTCGTTTGGGGGGGGGTTGTGTAAGGAAATGCCTCCTTGGCATGGTTGCCCCCTGACTTTTTGCCTTTGCTGATGCTATGTTTACAATTGAAAGTGTGCTGAGGCCTGCTAACCAGGCCCCAGCACCAGTGTTCTTTCCCTAACCTGTACTTTTGTATCCACAATTGGCAGACCCTGGCATCCAGATAAGTCCCTTGTAACTGGTACTTCTAGTACCAAGGGCCCTGATGCCAAGGAAGGTCTCTAAGGGATGCAGCATGTCTTATGCCACCCTGGAGACCTCTCACTCAGCACAGACACACTGCTTGCCAGCTTGTGTGTGCTAGTGAGGACAAAACGAGTAAGTCGACATGGCACTCCCCTCAGGGTGCCATGCCAGCCTCTCACTGCCTATGCAGTATAGGTAAGACACCCCTCTAGCAGGCCTTACAGCCCTAAGGCAGGGTGCACTATACCATAGGTGAGGGTACCAGTGCATGAGCATGGTACCCCTACAGTGTCTAAACAAAACCTTAGACATTGTAAGTGCAGGGTAGCCATAAGAGTATATGGTCTGGGAGTCTGTCAAACACGAACTCCACAGCACCATAATGGCTACACTGAAAACTGGGAAGTTTGGTATCAAACTTCTCAGCACAATAAATGCACACTGATGCCAGTGTACATTTTATTGTAAAATACACCACAGAGGGCACCTTAGAGGTGCCCCCTGAAACTTAACCGACTGTCTGTGTAGGCTGACTAGTTCCAGCAGCCTGCCACACCAGAGACATGTTGCTGGCCCCATGGGGAGAGTGCCTTTGTCACTCTGAGGCCAGTAACAAAGCCTGCACTGGGTGGAGATGCTAACACCTCCCCCAGGCAGGAGCTGTGACACCTGGCGGTGAGCCTCAAAGGCTCACCCCTTTGTCACAGCCCAGCAGGGCACTCCAGCTTAGTGGAGTTGCCCGCCCCCTCCGGCCACGGCCCCCACTTTTGGCGGCAAGGCTGGAGGGAACAAAGAAAGCAACAAGGAGGAGTCACTGGCCAGTCAGGACAGCCCCTAAGGTGTCCTGAGCTGAGGTGACTCTGACTTTTAGAAATCCTCCATCTTGCAGATGGAGGATTCCCCCAATAGGGTTAGGATTGTGACCCCCTCCCCTTGGGAGGAGGCACAAAGAGGGTGTACCCACCCTCAGGGCTAGTAGCCATTGGCTACTAACCCCCCAGACCTAAACACGCCCTTAAATTTAGTATTTAAGGGCTACCCTGAACCCTAGAAAATTAGATTCCTGCAACTACAAGAAGAAGGACTGCCTAGCTGAAAACCCCTGCAGAGGAAGACCAGAAGACGACAACTGCCTTGGCTCCAGAAACTCACCGGCCTGTCTCCTGCCTTCCAAAGATCCTGCTCCAGCGACGCCTTCCAAAGGGACCAGCGACCTCGACATCCTCTGAGGACTGCCCCTGCTTCGAAAAGACAAGAAACTCCCGAGGACAGCGGACCTGCTCCGAGAAAAGCTGCAACTTTGTTTCCAGCAGCTTTAAAGAACCCTGCAAGCTCCCCGCAAGAAGCGTGAGACTTGCAACACTGCACCCGGCGACCCCGACTCGGCTGGTGGCGATCCAACACCTCAGGAGGGACCCCAGGACTACTCTAAGACTGTGAGTACAAAAACCTGTCCCCCCTGAGCCCCCACAGCGCCGCCTGCAGAGGGAATCCCGAGGCTTCCCCTGACCGCGACTCTTTGAATCCTAAGTCCCGACACCTGGGAGAGACCCTGCACCCGCAGCCCCCAGGACCTGAAGGACCGGACTTTCACTGGAGAAGTGACCCCCAGGAGTTCCTCTCCCTTGCCCAAGTGGAGGTTTCCCCGAGGAACCCCCCCCTTGCCTGCCTGCAGCGCTGAAGAGATCCCTAGATCTCCCATTGACTTCCATTACAAACCCGACGCTTGTTTCTACACTGCACCCGGCCGCCCCCGCGCTGCTGAGGGTGAAATTTCTGTGTGGACTTGCGTCCCCCCCGGTGCCCTACAAAACCCCCCTGGTCTGCCCTCCGAGGACGCGGGTACTTACCTGCAAGCAGACCGGAACCGGGGCACCCCCTTCTCTCCATTCTAGCCTATGTGTTTTGGGCACCACTTTGAACTCTGCACCTGACCGGCCCTGAGCTGCTGGTGTGGTGACTTTGGGGTTGCTCTGAACCCCCAACGGTGGGCTACCTTGGACCAAGAACTAAGCCCTGTAAGTGCCTTACTTACCTGGTTAACCTAACAAATACTTACCTCCCCTAGGAACTGTGAAAATTGCACTAAGTGTCCACTTTTAAAACAGCTATTTGTCAATAACTTGAAAAGTATACATGCAATTTTGATGATTTGAAGTTCCTAAAGTACTTACCTGCAATACCTTTCGAATGAGCTATTACATGTAGAATTTGAACCTGTGGTTCTTAAAATAAACTAAGAAAAGATATTTTTCTATATAAAAACCTATTGGCTGGATTTGTCTCTGAGTGTGTGTACCTCATTTATTGTCTATGTGTATGTACAACAGATGCTTAACACTACTCCTTGGATAAGCCTACTGCTCGACCACACTACCACAAAATAGAGCATTAGTATTATCTCTTTTTACCACTATTTTACCTCTAAGGGGAACCCTTGGACTCTGTGCATGCTATTCCTTACTTTGAAATAGCACATACAGAGCCAACTTCCTACAGTCCCCAAAGCAGAGTCAGCCTAAGGATGTGTAAAAGAAGAATATGTGCTTATCAATTCGCTGTGCTATCCCCTCAATCTCTACAAGTTTTTGGCCTTTTTCTGTTGCAGGCACCTGGCCCACCCACACAAGTGAATTATCATTTTTATCAGGAGACATGGGGAAACCTGGGTGGAAGGAAATATGTGGCTCCTCTCAGTTTCCAGAACTTTCTGTCACCAAAATGTGAGGAAAAAGTGTATTTTTAGCAAAATTTTGAGGTTTGCAAAGGATTCTGGGTAACAGAACCTGGTGAGAGCCCCACAAGTCACCCCATCTTGGATTCCCCTAGGTGTCTAATTTTCAAAAATGTGCAGGTTTGCTAGGTTTCCCCAGGTGCCGGCTGAGCTAGAGGCCAAAATCCACAGCTAGGCACTTTGTAAAAAACAGCTCTGTTTTCTTTCTGAAAATGTGATGTGTCCACGTCGTGTTTTGGGGCATATCCTGTCGCGGGCGCTAGGCCTACCCACACAAGTGAGGTACCATTTTTATTGGGAGACTTGGGGGAACGCTGGGTGGAAGGAAATTTGTTGCTCCTCTCAGATTCCAGAACTTTCTGTCACCAAAATCACAGGAAAAAGTGTTTTTTTGGCCAGATTTTGAGGTTTGCAAAAGATTCTGGGTAACAGAACCTGGTCAGAGCCCCACAAGTCACCCCGTCTTAGATTCCCCTAGGTGTCTAGTTTTTAAAAATGCACAGTTTTGCTAGGTTTCCTCAGGTGCCGGCTGAGCTAGAGGCCAAAATCCACAGCTAGGCACTTTGTAAAAAACAGCTCTATTTTCTTTCTGAAAATGTGATGTGTCCACGACGTGTTTTGGGGCATATCCTGTCGCGGGCGCTAGGCCTACCCACACAAGTGAGGTACCATTTTTATCGGGAGACTTGGGGGAACGCTGGGTGGAAGGAAATGTGTGGCTCCTCTCAGATTCCAGAACATTCTGTCACCGAAATGACAGGAAAAAGTGTTTTTTTAGCCACATTTTGAGGTTTGCAAAGGATTCCGGGTAACAGAACCTGGTCAGAGCCCCACAAGTCACCCCATCTTCGATTCCCCTGGGTGTCTAGTTTTCAGAAAATGCACAGGTTTGGTAGGTTTCCCTAGGTGCTGGCTGAGCTAGAGGCCAAAATCCAC
Source organism: Pleurodeles waltl (assembly GCF_031143425.1). Classification (NCBI taxonomy): domain Eukaryota; kingdom Metazoa; phylum Chordata; class Amphibia; order Caudata; family Salamandridae; genus Pleurodeles; species Pleurodeles waltl. The sequence goes on along the minus strand of NC_090443.1, from coordinate 641,499,258 downwards.
AGCTAGGCACTTTGTAAAAAACAGCTCTGTTTTCTTTCCGAAAATGTGATGTGTCCACGACGTGTTTTGGGGCATATCCTGTCGCGGGCGCTAGGCCTACCCACACAAGTGAGGTACCATTTTTATCGGGATACTTGGGGGAACGCTGGGTAGAAGGACATTTGTGGCTCCTCTCAGATTCCAGATCTTTCTGTCACCGAAATGACAGGAAAAAGTGTTTTTTTAGCCAAATTTTGAGGTTTGCAAAGGATTCTGGGTAACAGAACCTGGTCCGAGCCCCACAATTCACCCCATCTTGGATTCCCCTAGGTGTCTAGTTTTCAAAAATGTGCAGGTTTGCTAGGTTTCCTCAGGTGCCGGCTGAGCTAGAGGCCAAAATCCACAGCTAGGCACTTTGTAAAAAACAGCTCTGTTTTCTTTCTGAAAATGTGATGTGTCCACGTTGTGTTTTGGGGCATATCCTGTCGCGGGCGCTATGCCTACCCACACAAGTGAGGTACCATTTTTATCGGGATATTTGGGGGAACGCTGGGTAGAAGGAAATTTGTGGCTCCTCTCAGATTCCAGATCTTTCTGTCACCGAAATGACAGGAAAAAGTGTTTTTTTAGCCAAATTTTGAGGTTTGCAAAGGATTCTGGGTAACAGAACCTGGTCCGAGCCCCACAATTCACCCCATCTTGGATCCCCCTAAGTTTCTAGTTTTCAAAAATGTGCAGGTTTTCTAGGTTTCCTCAGGTGCCGGCTGAGCTAGAGGCCAAAATCCACAGCTAGGCACTTTGTAAAAAACAGCTCTGTTTTCTTTCTGAAAATGTGATGTGTCCACGTTGTGTTTTGGGGCATATCCTGTCGCGGGCGCTATGCCTACCCACGCAAGTGAGGTACCATTTTTATCGGGAGACTTGGGGGAACACAGAATAGCAAAACAAGTGTTATTGTCCCTTGTCTTTCTCTACATTTTTTCCTTCCAAATGTAAGACAGTGTGTAAAAAAGACCTCTATTTGAGAAATGCCCTGTAATTCACATGCTAGTATGGGGACCCCAGAATTCAGAGATGTGCAAATAACCACCGCTTCTCAATACCTTATCTTATGCCCATTTTGGAAATACAAAGGTTTTCTTGATACCTATTTTTCACTCTTTATATTTCAGCAAATGAATTGCTGTATACCCGGTATAGAAAGAAAACCCATTGCAAGGTGCGGCTCATTTATTGGCTCTGGGTACTTAGGGTTCTTGATTAACCTACAAGCCCTATATATCCCCACAACCAGAAGAGTCAAGCTGATGTATCGATATATTGCTTTCAAAAATCTGTCATCGTAGGAAAAAGTTACAGAGTAAAACGTGGAGAAAAATGGCTGTTTTTTTCACCTCAATTTCAATATTTTTTTATTTCAGCTGTTTTTTTCTGTAGGAAACCCTTGTAGGATCTACACAAATGACCCCTTGCTGAATTCAGAATGTTGTCTACTTTTCAGAAATGTTTAGCTTTCTGGGATCCAGCATTGGTTTTACAACCATTACTGTCACTAACTGGAAGGAGGCTGAAAGCGCAAAAAATTGTAAAAATGGGGTATGTCCCAGTAAAATGCCAAAATTGTGTTGAAAATTTTCTGATTCAAGTCTGCCTGTTCCTGAAAGCTGGGAAGATGGTGATTTTAGCACTGCAAACCCTTTGTTGATGCCATTTTCAGGGGAAAAACCACAAGCCTTCTTCTGCAGCCCTTTTTTCCAATTTTTTTGAAAAAAAAGAAATTTTCACTGTATTTTGGCTAATTTCTTGGTCTCCTTCAGGGGAACCAACAAAGTCTGGGTACCTCTAGAATCCCTAGGATGTCGGACTCAAATTTGGCGTGGGTAGCTTATGTGGACAAAAAGTTATGAGGGCCTAAGCGCGAACTGCCCCAAATAGCCAAAAAATGGTTTGGCACCTGAGGGGGAAAAGGCCTGGCAGCGAAGGGGTTAAAGTGAAGATCAAAGAAGGGTGTAATTGCAATAGATCTACAGCAGCAATAAAGTTTCTTTAAATTGTTATATTTTCTTTTGGACCTTCTAAAGTTCTTTCTTAGCCAGTACCTTAGCAAACCATGTTCACTTTGCTAGCCAAACAATCCAGAGCACCATCCTGCAAGACCCTGAACATAAGCACTTCTTAACCCACATTCTTATCTGAGAGCTGTCACTGAACGTGCCGAATTAACTGCAGCCAAGCTTCTAAGAACTCTATCTTCTGTACTGTTTAAAAAGCCCCAAATTTAGACATCAATCTGTTCAATGCCATACAAAAGAAAAGCGGGAATCTTAGCTTGATAGACCTCCAGTAAAGGTGCAAAATACCTTCTCCCTATGGCCTCGTATAGGGAGCCCAACCCTTTAACCAGGGATATGGCCTTGGACATAATATTTTCCATGTGAGCTTTGTGACTTAAATTTCCGCACATAATGTTCCCCACAAAGGTATATTGATTACTAATTTCCAAATGGTTCATAACTATCCATTATTACAATTTTAAACAAGGAACCGATTTATTCGAAACTATGGACTGAAAATGTTGAAATATAATCACCATAAAATAACGAGCTTCCCAGTATCTGTATGTATTGATACTGAATTATTCCAAACTTTTGACTTAAAATGTTGAAACATAAAAAATCAGCACAAAATAATGAAAGAAACATGGTTCCCAATGTATGTACTTTATAGGACAAAAAAGACTGAATGGTATGTATTTAAAGGGATAAACGTGACAAAACTGGAAATTACAAGCTTTTTCTCTTACAGCGTTAATGCTCTTCAAAAAGGGAGAGTAACCACCTTTGTTATTCCGACCCATCTCCTAATGGATTATCCAACTGTACCCCCTAAGTCCCTGGCACCACTGATCATTTGGTCATTGCCACCCTCTTTCAATGCCCTCTGTCTTTCCAGTACTTCAAGCCTTGACCAACATAGATTGTGGTTTCCTTTGCATTCTTGCCAACACCTTACATTAGGTAGACATTCTTAATCCAGTTAGCTGTTTTATGTTAAACAAGGTTAAGCAGGTCATCTAAAGCTAAGCAGGGCAGCCACCAGGAATGAAGGCTGAGAACTGTCTGCCCTATTGTGAGATCCCATCTTGGAGGCAAGAATCATGTGCACTTCAAAGCAAACAAAGATGTGAAAGATGCTCTGAAGACACAAGAGTTTTCCAAGTGAGCCCCATTGTGAGAAAAGGCCTCTTTTATCATGGTTACCCCATCCCCCTTTTTGACTGGTATTTGATGTGGTCTCAGAGCTGTTAGTGCCCAGGGCCCCTGCTAACCAGGTACCCTGGGCCAGATCTCTTTCCCAAATCTGTTGTGATGCATTGACATAATTGGCAATACCTTTAGCTGCCACAATAAGTCCCCAGTAAATGATACTCAGGTACCCAGGTCATGGGGTCCTAAGGGTAGGCCCCTGAGAACAGCAGCACAAATTGTGCCACCCTCTAGGGCCACGCACCCAGAACCCGGCACTGCCATTGCAGGCTGAGTGTTCTGATGCAATCCTAAAAAACAAACTCGACATGGCACACAGCATGCGTGCCATGTCCACTATACACTGCATGCAATATAGGTAAGTCACCACTCTCGCAGGCCTTTCAGCTCTAAGGCAGGGTGTACTATACTGTATGTGTGGGCATAGATGCATGAGCAATATGCCCCTACAATGTCTTTGCCAAACCTAGGACAAGGCATGTGAACACAGCAGCCATTTTAATGCATGTGCTAGACACTGGTCAATACATGTTTCTGAGCTATATGATGGCCACTCTGAACCCTAGGTTGTTTGGTATCAAATAACTCAGAATGATAAATCCAAACTGGTACCAATATTGGATTTATTACAAAATGCACCCAGGGGTCTCCTTAGAGGTGCCCCTGTAAATGCTAACTATCCTGGCATGGTTGCTGGACAGTCACAACCAGCCTGCCATCACCAGACGAGATTCTGGAACCCTGGGGTGAGAGATCCTGCTCTTTGGGTCCCAGAACAAAGCCCTTCCTGGGTGGAGGTGCAAACACCCCCTCCCTCAGAAATGTGCACTACCCTGCTAGAGAGCTTCAAAAGGCTTTCTCTCCTTGCAACTCAACCCCCAAGCCTGCTGCTAGCAGCAGATGGCCACCCCTATTGCAAACCCCCACTTTTGGCAGGAACAACAGTGGGAAAACCACACAAAGGACATGAGGAGTGGTCAGCCCCATGTTGCACCACCCCTAAGGTTTTGCATGTGAGTGCACCCCTCCATTTCATTTTCCTCCATCTTTCATGGAAGGAAAATAGTCAATCAGGTGTAGGGAAGTGACCTCTTCCCACAGGCGTAGCTACCCTAAGGTAGATGGCCCATTGGTCACTACTAGGTGCTCCCCTAAATGCCCACTTAATATAGTATTTAGTGGGCATCTCTAGACAAGATAATTAGATTCCAAGGACAAAAGAAGACCAGCAACAAAGAAGACCCAAGGCTCGAGAACTAAAATCCTGCTGCACCAAGAAGTAGGCTCCAAAACCTGCCTGCTGCATCCAGGACTTGATAATCACCACTGAAGGGTTGCTTGGACATTGAACAGACTCTACAAACCCCCCAGATGACATCTGAGCTTTGCAAATCGCCAAAGGTTGCCCTTCAGAGTGAAGTCATCACTCTCCTGCAACAAAGACCAAAGACTCAGTGACGGCCACTTCACTGACCGGCTGCTGACCAAGGAACCAGACACTGCAGCCAGACCAAACTCCATCCAACAGACCACGAGGACAAACCCTGCAAGCATGCCAAGTTTGGTAGCACTACACCCTCAAGTGGCCAAACCATGCAATAGCCACTGGTACTGACACCTAACATCAGACACCGAGAAGGACAGTCCACTCTGGACTTTAAAAAGACCAGGAGGAAGACCCAGTTGAGAGACTTCAGAAACCACCAGCGCCTCCCACCAGAGTGCCCTTACTGACCTCCAAGTGACCCTCAAAGTGACCTACCTCCTGCTTCCAAGGGCACCTTGGCACACAGCTCCTAGCTCATCGATTAGCTCTGCACCCGGCCACCCTGTGCCCTGCACCCTGCACCAAAGATCGAACTGTGCCCTGAGGGTTCCCCACCCCTTGCAACCTCGTCACTCCAAGGGGACCCACCACACTTACCTTTAAGTCCACCTGTGCAGTGTTTTTCTAAGTGGTCCCCCACAATGGCCTGGCACAAGCTCCAACATCTTTCTGCCGCTGCTCCCACTGAAACCGAGATCCGCCTGAACTTCTCCACCTGTTCCCTACTGGCCACTGACGACCTTGACATACCTTAAAAAGAGACAGTAGTACAAGCGTTGCCTGATTTTATTTGCATTTTTTTAAAGTATTTCTCATTGATTTCTATGGTGCATAATTACTCACAAAAAGTTTATTTTTGTTAAAATTTTATAATTCATAACTTTATAAATTTTATAAAAATCTGAACTGTTTTTGTAAATTGGTTTCGAGTCATTCTTTTGAGTGCATGGTCTCATTTATTCATACTGTGAGTACAACAAATACTTTCCACTTCTCCAAGATTAGCCTAACTGCTTAACTAAGCTACCTTACAAATTAGATGATTAGGTGGTCTAGTTTTTAGCTCTGTAAACCAAAGTGTGGTTGTCTGGACCCTCTGCACCATGTGCCTAGGTTTGCACACTACATAGAGAGCCAGCCTCCTACACCCATGCAAAAAATGTATTTGTTTGGAGTTTCTTTTTGAAAAACAAAAACACAACAGCTTAGATGTGAGGATTTTTCCTTCTGCAATGTTGGGTCATTGATTGATTTTCCTGCCCAGAACTGCCGTGACTGTCTAATTCAGGGTAATTTAGAGCTGGTCCAACCTATAAAGTATGGGGGCAACCATTACTATAACCTTGTAGCCCAGTGGCGGAAGTAACAACTGGTCAAGGGATTCCACAGGCTGGGCTACCTGAGGTTTAGACATCAAAAACCCTGCAGTCTCCCAGCTCTAAATGGGTTGCAGAAATCAAATGTTTGGTGGGACAGGTGATCCTTCAATTTATGGCGCCTCAGCCACTCCACTAACCTGTAAATAGACCCCTAAATCGCTCAGAAATAATGTGAAATTAGGATGTGGTTTTGAAATATTGAGGAGGGAATATTAAGGTCGCAAAATTACTTGACCAGAATATCAAGGACCAGAATATTAAGTACGTATGTATAGTCTATCCCTAACACCACTTCTACATACCTTGACAATATATATATTTTCAAAGCACATAGATGACTTAAGAATAGTGAATCTGTAACTTTCTCTGTACATTTACCTTTTTTAATATTTTGGTCCTCGACATTCTGGTCAAAGTATTGCATGACCTCAATATTCCCTCCTCGATATTCCATACTATGAGCTGAAACTATGAATATAATTTGGAACCTAGATCACAGTTTGTGGTTTATACTATTCCTTGGGCCCAATTCTCAGAAAAGGTAGAAATGCACTCTTTTAGACTTACATTTATGACTAGAGGAAGCATCTGCTTTTATGGAATGCTTAAATAATTTCAGGAGTTCACCTTAGAAAATTCACAGTTTCCCAGGAGCAGTTTCGGAATTAATTTGTGTTTTCAGGGACAGTAGTAGTCTGCCTACTTTAAGAGAACATTTGGTGCACCTTTTAAGGTCACAGGACATGTCCTACACCTTGCACATTCAGGGAACAGTTAGATAGAGTGGCCCTGGTCAGAATGGAAGTTAGTATATCAAGGTCACATGTAGTTGGACATTCAGGACAATGGAACATTCCTGTCAACATGAAGGGAGTATTCCCATAACCACGAACTGTCATGGAAATGTAGACTCAAAGATAAGTTATTTGGGGCACACTCTTCATCATCAAAACAAGCTTTATTCGGTCACTTATAAACCATCAAAGCATACACATGAAAAGCATTAAAATTGATCAATGAAAATACATAAAAAATAAACAGATGATCGAATGTGATTTTCGTGCCACTTGGCCAAACCAGTTTGTACTTACTTCAGTCACTTTGCATTTGGTGGTCTTATATCACAGGTTAAAATGATCAAGCCCAAACCTTTAACCACAAGAAAATACGTCTAGATCATTGATAAATTAAGCTCATAAGATTATTATCAAATCTTGGTACCAGCCATTGTCAAAAGGGAGTTTCATCTAGACCGGACAGCCACCAGATATCTATTAACAGCAAATACAATTGCATTGGAAGTGTCACATTTTAAAATCCTGAGGGCAGTTTGATATGGCCTGACTCCAAGGTTCACACATATTGGGCATATTCACTTGCAACATATTCATATTTCAGATGTACAACCGTTATTTCTTGTTCTAATTCTGAATCAGCTGTTGACTTAGTAATAACATTCCTTTTTGTCTCAGTTCTTGTGGAGGGTCACTATTTGATTGTTCTTTGCCCTTGGTCATGCCACTGGTGCTTTACTTAGTTCAAAGGGCATCTCTGGTATTCCTGCATTTTCCAGATGCCAAGTAAGAGTCCTCACACCTTTTGATTAAAAATAATAAAATGACAATCAAGAAGTATTTGAGCTGCAGTCTTTGCTGACCCAGTGATTCAACTTATGTATATGCAAATGCTGTTTCCCTTTATTGTCACATACACCAGCACAAATGCTGGTGTATTCTATATAACTGGCAACATTTATGGTAGAAGGGGCCGAAGGGTGCTCATTAGCTAAATAGTCACCCTACCCCGATTCTTCATTTTCCTTTGCCCTGCAGCTAAATCTGCATTTGAGGTTGGGTCTGTCTTTTGACATCCTGATGCTTTACTCTAAGCTCTTTGCATTCTTGGATTTTGGACAGATTTCATCTCTCTACTTGATAATGTTCTTGTTCTCCACCCAGCCTAGGCTTGGTTAAACATACAAAAATAATAGAGTTTCCTTTCTGCATATTACTCATATGGAAAGTAAAGTACTTCCAGCTATTGCTGTAGTAAAACAAATCTCTCTCTGCCTTTAATACTGGGGTGTGCATGACACCTGAACTGCCTCATGGAAATCTTGCATAGCTCTTAAAACCTTAGTGTATTGTCCAACCATGTGTACTTTTAACTCCAGTGATGAACCGGACATCCCTATCTTCAGTAAGGCTCTGCTCCTTAAAGAGTAATCATTTGTTATCCTGATATCCTTCTCTCAGAGCTTCCACCACCCCATCAGATAGACAATAGTTGGTGATTAATTGAATTCTGATACCTAAGAGTATGGAGCAACAGCATCTCATTCTGATTGAGCTGCTGCTTTATGAGAGTAGTGGGTGTCAGACAGCACATAATCACACATCTCAGTTCCACTCTTCTAATGCATAGGACTATCTCACCTCTGATGTTCCTGCATCCTTAAGATCTGGCAAAGGTGTTCTGGGGCCATCAGAGATTGGTGAAACCTTCTACATCTCTTAGAAAAATAACTTTTGAAATGCAACATCTCAGCTTTGTTTGTCACCCCAACTCCCAGTTTTCAGTTTCCCCTCCTTTACAGATATATAAAGCACATGCACAAACACAGCATCGTTGCAAATGTCCACATGGCTAAATGAGCTAATAGAGATTCCAAGAGCTTCAGAGCAACATAGATGCAAAAACGAACTGGGAAATGTTGTGTGGGCAGTTGAAGAAACATAAGAAATCAATTAAGGTAAATGGGTCATTCACATTACACTTTTATCGGATATATACAGAGCACAGAACAATAGAATGCTGAAAGTACAGAAGAAGAAAATTCTATCAAAAAAGGATCTTTGCTGCAACAAAAGAGAAGTCAGTAAGATATTTAATTAAAATCCAATTGAAATAGAAGGCGTACTTACAATTATAACCATGACTGCCACAAATGGAAATTGAAGTTGTGTAAGTAACAATATTATTCGGTACAGAAGTCAAAGGAAAATAAAAAACAATAATGAAAAAATGCCATTCTGCTATTACTCACGGTAGGTGACTTTTTGCAGCTTATACAAGTCACAGGACATGACAAATATGTTGCAGATAATGTAAAGAGAGGACTAGTTGTAATGCCAGATTATGGCACTCTCATTGACTCATCATAGTGCTCCAGCTATAGGCAGTGGCAGGGGTGGACTGTCAGCGTTTGATATTGTTGGATTTACGGAAAGGGTGCCCCAAAGTCAACAAGAGGCCGGTTGTGCTGATGTAGACTTAACATGCTTTACAGCACTGACTTTACTAGAGTCACCAGACCTCCAAGACATATTTCCACTCTCAACAGACAAAGCCCATATCTCTTCATTGAAAAGTTATTTTGGTCCATCACCTGAGAGACATTTTATAGCCTAATGTCCTTCAGGATATCAGGATAGCAGTCCACAATTATAGTTTTGTGTGAAATGTGTGTTTTGATTAGAGCACAACTGTTTGAATATTATGTTATGTCACGGGCAATTGTACACTGCACAAACTGCCCTTAGCATGGCTAAGAAGCATAGTTAGATGTCTGGGGTCCTGTCCATGGCATTCCAATAACATCATTGCAAACCACAGTCAGAAAGTTCTTGTGATTTTATGTTTGATATGTACTGGTTCTGGTTTAGAGGACTGTCATACATGTCTTACTTGATGTGACATTATTCGATTAATGAATTATATGTAGTGGTTTGTTTATGTCCCTCTAATATACTTTGAGGGTAATTCGAAAGCATTAGCAAAGTTTACAAAATGTTTTTTCATAGAAAGTGATTTACTAATCCTTAACTCCCCTTTGAAGGAAAATTGTGAATGGATCTCTCCAACAAGGATCTCTTCAGGAATGCCATACGATGGGCCAAGCAACTCCTCTACTAAGAGAAATGGGCACTGATCAAAAAGACTTAAACAACTTCCGACTAGTATTCAATCTGCCTCTCCTGGCTAAAGGGGTACAGAGATGTGCACATGGTCAACTAAGTGAACACATCAAGACATTTGACCTATTAGACAAGAACCAATCAGGTTTCAGGCATGGACACAAATTGGAGGACACATTCTAAACATCTTAGATGATATACAAACCTCACTAGACCAAATGACCAAAATGAATCCTACCTCCTAATATTTCTGGATTTATCAGTGGAGTCCGACATGGTCAGCCAGGAATGCTTGAGAGGAACTTTTGAATTCAGAATGGGCCTCTTGGGAGCCATCCTTAACTGGTTCACCTCCTTCCTGCAGGATTGGCAACAAAGAGTCAGAATTGGCAGCACCCTATCGGATGTTGCAGACATCGACAGGGGTGTTATGCAAGGATCTACAATTTTTCCAGTGCTCTTCAATCTATGCATAGAACCACTAACTGAAATCCTCGAACAATGAAAAATTGTATACCACATGTATGCATATGATACACAACTCTACATCAAACTCTCCTCTCAAGAGGATATCTGGAGATCGGATGACACCCTGAGGAAACCACAGGCCTGGCTGGCACACAACCATCTAAAACTAAATCCACTGAAAACCTAATTCTTTCGATTCTCCCCACCCCACAGATCCAAACAACCTCAACTATGGCCCCATAACCTGAAATCTCTAATCTGCACCCCCATCCTTTGCAGCTCCTTGAAATCACTGGGCACCACACCAGACTCAAATTTAAACATGCAAATTCACTTACAAGCTGCAACCAGAAGGGCTAACCTACATCTCCACCTTATAAGAAAATGAAAATCCTTCATACTGCTAGGAAACTTTCAAAAGGTGGTTCAAACTTTAGTGCTCTCAAGACTGGACTATGGGAATGCCACACACATAGGGCTACCTAAAGCCAGCCTAGCCCCAATAAAAGCAACAATAAATGCACAGCAAGACCATTAACAGACACACATTGTTATGATTGCATTTCTCCATCACTCAGAGCACTCAATTGTCTTCCAGTTGAAGCTAGGTTCTACTGAATGTTGCATGCATAACACACAAAACTTTCCACAACTCTGGTCCTAAATACATGGCGAATAGGATCAACCTATCAGGAGGCAGAAGGGATTCTGGAGGTAATAAATCCCTCACACTGGAACCAGACAGTTTAAAAAAAGGAAAACGCACTGACACACTTTTGCTCCAAAAATATGGAACTCCCTACCACCCTCAATGAGGTCAATTACCTCATTCAGCTTTTCAAGAAAGAAGTTAAAGCCTTTCTACTAGAAAAACATGTGTCATAAGAGAGCTCTTTTGAAAATTGTCATTCACTATATGTTACATTGTTTTGTACCGTCCTCTTCTTCTATGTAAAGCATAAAACTAAGCAATGTTTCGCCCGGTTTTGTGCTCCTACTGTACTGCAACACTCATTAGCTTTCTACAGTGCTCTGATACCATGGTGGTTTGTCTGTGCTTTATAAAACACTATAAATAAATAAATAAAAATAAAATAAATATATAAAGTGGCTAGAGCACTGTACTGACTGTGTGAGTCTTACACCAGTAACATGGCCTTTTCGTTCCAGTTAAAGATAGTCTGAACCTGGGTATGGAAGGCCAGATTATGATTACTAAATTATGCAGAAGAAAAGGTAAATTATACAGATGAATGCAGAAACATGATGCGCAATGTTATTTTGCTTTCATTTCTGTTCTAACACATAGGGCCCGATTATGAGTTTGGCAGATGGGAACACCCGTCTGCCAAAAATCTGGTGGGGTGGTTGCCATCATGCTGGCTACCTCCTCACCGGCCCCATGAAGACTTTCCCGTTGGGCTGACCAAGGGAAAGCAAGGTTTCCATCAGTCAGCCCAGTGGGAAAATGGCTGCAGCATTTTCGCCAGCTTCAAATCAAGCCGGCGGCAATGCTGTAACACGCAGAGGGCACCAGTACCCTCGTAATGCACACTGTCTGCACAGCAGACAGTGCGCATTGCTAGGGTGCTGGGCAGGGGGACCCCTGCATTCCTCATGCCATGAGCATGGGCAGTGCAGGGGCCCCCTTGTGGCCCCCTGCACCTTTTCTCTGAAACACCATGAAAAGCCTGGCGGAGAACCAGGTTGTAATCAGCTGGGCAGCACTGAGTTCAGTGCCGCCCTGGCTGATTCCAACCTGCACCGCCGTCAGCCCATCAGGATCTCTGATCCCGGCGTCGATGGCAGTTGCTTGGCGGGGCTACCCGCCAACCTCGCAATGTGGCGGTCGGACTGCCAGAACCGCGGCAGTCTGACAGCCACCACAAGTGTGGCAGTCCGAGGACCGCCAAACTGGTAATTAGGCCCAAAATATTTTGTCTGGCAAAATTGTTTTCCTCATTACAACCAATAAAACAACATTCAGCAATTGAACAGCATTCAAAAATTGAAAGGCAAAAAGTTCTTGTTTCCAAAGGGCTTGCTCCTGTACAACAGTTGGTGCGGCTGTTTGGTAGTGATCTTTGACCCCTTTGACCTAGAAAATATTTTTTTCTTGAAATCTGAAAATTATGCAGATGGTGCTTATGAAGCATGTGTTCTAAATCTGTATTTATGTGGCAAATGTAGCAAAAACTCCTAATTAATATGGCCTTGAATACAGTTTAAGCTATATCTGAAATATAGTGTCACAAGGTAAGGGATGAAGGAGGATGAAGCAAAAACAACAAGTGATGGACGGAATGCTGAACATTGTCAAACACTCACCCCCAGTCATAGATCTGGGTTTAATCCATCATTTTTTTGCTCACCATGCCACCCCAGTTTGGACCCAGCCATATGCAAATCAGTCTTGACCCTGTTCCTCATGGGAACAGTCCAGGCCGAACTGCCAAGCCAGGTCCTCACTGGACCGGAAACAAGCATCCTGGGACCGGTTTCTGGGTTTCACCCCTCATCAGCCAGGCTAGCTTGAATACAGTGGCATGGGAAGCACGGGACCCACGTCTGGGCATACCCTTCCCACTTAGGGCAACAAAGCAAAAACAACAAGTGATGGACGGAATGCTGAACATTGTCAAACACTCACCCCCAGTCATAGATCTGGGTTTAATCCATCATTTGTTTGCTCACCATGCCACCCCAGTTTGGACCCAGCCATATGCAAATCAGTCTTGACCCTGTTCCTCATGGGAACAGTCCAGGCCGAACTGCCAAGCCAGTTCCTCACTGGACCGGAAACAAGCGTCCTGGGACCGGTTTCGGGGTTTCACCCCTCATCAGCCAGGCTAGCTTGAATCCAGTGGCATGGGAAGCACGGGACCCACGTCTGGGCATACTCTTCCCACTTAGGGCGATAAAGCAAAAACAACAAGTGATGGACGGAATGCTGAACATTGTCAAACACCCCCAGTCATAGATCTGGGTTTAATCCATCATTTTTTTGCTCACCATGCAACCCCAGTTTGGACCCAGCCATATGCAAATCAGTCTTGACCCTGTTCCTCATGGGAACAGTCCAGACCGAACTGCCAAGCCAGGTCCTCACTGCACCGGAAACAAGCATCCTGGGACCGGTTTCGGGGTTTCACCCCTCATCAGCCAGGCTAGCTTGAATCCAGTGGCATGGGAAGCACGGGACCCACGTCTGGGCATACCCTTCCCACTTAGGGCGACAAAGCAAAAACAACAAGTGATGGACGGAATGCTGAACATTGTCAAACACTCACCCCCAATCATAGATCTGGGTTTAATCCATCATTTTTTTGCTCACCATGCCACCCCAGTCTTGACCCTGTTCCTCACGGGAACAGTCCAGGCCGAACTGCCAAGCCAGGTCCTCACTGGACCGGAAACAAGCATCCTGGGACTGGTTTCGGGGTTTCACCCCTCATCAGCCAGGCTAGCTTGAATCCAGTGGTATGGGAAGCACGGGACCCACGTCTGGGCATACCCTACCCACTTAGGGCGACAATGCAAAAACAACAAGTGATGGACGGAAAGCTGAACATTGTCAAACACTCACCCCCAGTCCCGTGCTTCCCATGCCACTAGATTCAAGCTAGCCTGGCTGATGAGGGATGAAACCCCGAAACCGGTCCCAGGTTGCTTGTTTCCAGTCCAGGGAAGACCTGGCCTAGCAGTTCGGGCTGGACTGTTCCCATGGGGAACAGGGTCAAGACTGATTTGCATATGGCTGGGTCCAAACTGGAATGGCATGGGCAGCAAAAAAACGATGGATTAAACCCAGATCTGTGACTGGGGGTGAAGGTTTGACAATGTTCACCATTCCGTCCATCACTTGTTGTTTTTGCATTTGTCGCCCTCTAAGTGGGAAGGGTATCCCCAGACGTGGGTCCCGTGCTTCCCATGCCACTAGATTCAAGCTAGCCTGGCTGATGAGGGGTGAAACCCCGAAACCGGTCCCAGGATGCTTGTTTCCAGTCCAGGGAAGACCTGGCCTAGCAGCTCGGGCTGGACTATTCCCATGGGGAACAGGGTCAAAACTGATTTGCATATGGCTGGGTCCAAACTGCAATGGCATGGGCAGCAAAAAAACGATGGATTAAACCCAGATCTGTGACTGGGGGTGAATGTTTGACAATGTTCAGCATTCCGTCCATCACTTGTTGTTTTTGCATTTGTCGCCCTAAGTGGGAAGGGTATGCCCAGACGTGGGTCCCGTGCTTCCCATGCCACTGGATTCAAGCTAGCCTGGCTGATGAGGGGTGAAACCCCGAAACCTGTCCCAGGATGCTTGTTTCCAGTCCAGGGAAGACCTGGCCTAGAAGTTCGGGCTGGACTGTTCCCATGGGGAACAGGGTCAAGACTGATTTGCATATGGCTGGGTCCAAACTGGAATGGCATGGGCAGCAAAAAAACGATGGATTAAACCCAGATCTGTGACTGGGGGTGAAGGTTTGACAATGTTCACCAATCCGTCCATCACTTGTTGATTTGCATTTGTCGACCCCTAAGTGGGAAGGGTATCCCCAGACGTGGGTCCCGTGCTTCCCTTGCCACTGGATTCAAGCTAGCCTGGCTGATGAGGGGTGAAACCCCGAAACCTGTCCCAGGATGCTTGTTTCGAGTCCAGGGAAGACCTGGCCTAGCAGCTCGGGCTGGACTGTTCCCATGGGGAACAGGGTCAAGACTGATTTGCATATGGCTGGGTCCAAACTGGAATGGCATGGGCAGCAAAAAAACGATGGATTAAACCCAGATCTGTGACTGGGGGTGAATGTTTGACAATGTTCAGCATTCCGTCCATCACTTGTTGTTTTTGCATTTGTCGCCCTAAGTGGGAAGGGTATGCCCAGACGTGGGTCCCGTGCTTCCCATGCCACTGGATTCAAGCTAGCCTGGCTGATGAGGGGTGAAACCCCGAAACCGGTCCCAGGATGCTTGTTTCCAGTCCAGGGAAGACTTGGCCTAGCAGTTCGGGCTGGACTGTTCCCATGGGGAACAGGGTCAAGACTGATTTGCATATGGCTGGGTCCAAACTGCAATGGCATGGGCAGCAAAAAAACGATGGATTAAACCCAGATCTGTGACTGGGGGTGAATGTTTGACAATGTTCAGCATTCCGTCCATCACTTGTTGTTTTTGCATTTGTCGCCCTAAGTGGGAAGGGTATGCCCAGACGTGGGTCCCGTGCTTCCCATGCCACTGGATTCAAGCTAGCCTGGCTGATGAGGGGTGAAACCCCGAAACCGGTCCCAGGATGCTTGTTTCCAGTCCAGGGAAGACCTGGCCTAGCAGTTCGGGTTGGTCTGTTCCCATGGGGAACAGGGTCAAGATTGATTTGCATATGGCTGGGTCCAAACTGGAATGGCATGGGCAGCAAAAAAACGATGGATTAAACCCAGATCTGTGACTGGGGGTGAAGGTTTGACAATGTTCAGCATTCCGTCCATCACTTGTTGTTTTTGCATTTGTCGCCCCCTAAGTAGGAAGGGTATGCCCAGACGTGGGTCCCGTGCTTCCCATGCCACTGGATTCAAGCTAGCCTGGCTGATGAGGGGTGAAACCCCGAAACCGGTCCCAGGATGGTTGTTTCCAGTCCAGGGAAGACCTGGCCTAGCAGTTCGGGCTGGACTGTTCCCATGGGGAACAGGGTCAAGACTGATTTGCATATGGCTGGGTCCAAACTGGAATGGCATGGGCAGCAAAAAAACGATGGATTAAACCCAGATCTGTGACTGGGGGTGAATGTTTGACAATGTTCAGCATTCCGTCCATCAATTGTTGTTTTTGCATTTGTCACCCTAAGTGGGAAGGGTATGCCCAGACGTGGGTCCCGTGCTTCCCATGCCACTGGATTCAAGCTAGCCTGGCTGATGAGGGGTGAAACCCCGAAACCGGTCCTAGGATGCTTGTTTCCAGTCCAGGTAAGACCTGGCCAAGCAGTTCGGGCTGGACTGTTCCCATGGGGAACAGGGTCAAGACTGATTTGCATATGGCTGGGTCCAAACTGGAATGGCATGGGCAGCAAAAAAACGATGGATTAAACCCAGATCTGTGACTGGGGGTGAATGTTTGACAATGTTCAGCATTCCGTCCATCATTTGTTGTTTTTGCATTTGTCGCCCTAAGTGGGAAGGGTATGCCCAGACGTGGGTCCCGTGCTTCCCATGCCACTGGATTCAAGCTAGCCTGGCTGATGAGGGGTGAAACCCCGAAACCGGTCCCAGGATGCTTGTTTCCAGTCCAGGGAAGACCTGGCCTAGCAGTTCGGGCTGGACTGTTCCCATGGGGAACAGGGTCAAGACTGATTTGCATATGGCTGGGTCCAAACTGGAATGGCATGGGCAGCAAAAAAACGATGGATTAAACCCAGATCTGTGACTGGGGGTGAAGGTTTGACAATGTTCAAGTGGGAAGGGTATGCCCAGACGTGGGTCCCGTGCTTCCCATGCCACTGGATTCAAGCTAGCCTGGCTGATGAGGGGTGAAACCCCGAAACCGGTCCCAGGATGCTTGTTTCCAGTCCAGGGAAGACCTGGCCTAGCAGTTCGGGCTGGACTGTTCCCATGGGGAACAGGGTCAAGACTGATTTGCATATGACTGGGTCCAAACTGGAATGGCATGGGCAGCAAAAAAACGATGGATTAAACCCAGATCTGTTACTGGGGGTGAATATTTAACAATGTTCAGCATTCCGTCCATCACTTGTTGTTTTTGCATTTGTCGCCCTAAGTGGGAAGGGTATGCCCAGACGTGGGTCCCGTGCTTCCCATGCCACTGGATTCAAGCTAGCCTGGCTGATGAGGGGTGAAACCCCGAAACCGGTCCCAGGATGCTTGTTTCCAGTCCAGGTAAGACCTGGCCTAGCAGTTCGGGCTGGACTGTTCCCATGGGGAACAGGGTCAAGACTGATTTGCATATGGCTGGGTCCAAACTGGAATGGCATGGGCAGCAAAAAAACGATGGATTAAACCCAGATCTGTGACTGGGGGTGAAGGTTTGACAATGTTCAGCATTCCGTCCATCACTTGTTGTTTTTACATTTTTTGCCCTAAGTGGGAAGGGTATGCCCAGACGGGGGTCCCGTGCTTCCCATGCCACTGGATTCAAGCTAGCCTGGCTGATGAGGGGTGAAACCCCAAAACCGGTCCCAGGATGCTTGTTTCCAGTCCAGGGAAGACCTGGCCTAGCAGTTCGGGCTGGACTGTTCCCATGGGGAACAGGGTCAAGACTGATTTGCATATGGCTGGGTCCAAACTGGAATGGCATGGGCAGCAAAAAAACGATGGATTAAACCCAGATCTGTGACTGGGGGTGAATGTTTGACAATGTTCAGCATTCCGTCCATCACTTGTTGTTTTTGCATTTGTCACCCTAAGTGGGAAGGGTATGCCCAGACGTGGGTCCCGTGCTTCCCATGCCACTGGATTCAAGCTAGCCTGGCTGATGAGGGGTGAAACCCCGAAACCGGTCCCAGGATGCTTGTTTCCAGTCCAGGGAAGACCTGGCCTAGCAGTTCGGGCTGGACTGTTCCCATGGGGAACAGGGTCAAGACTGATTTGCATATGGCTGGGTCCAAACTGGAATGGCATGGGCAGCAAAAAAACGATGGATTAAACCCAGATCTGTGACTGGGGGTGAATGTTTGACAATGTTCAACATTCCGTCCATCACTTGTTGTTTTTGCATTTGTCGCCCTAAGTGGGAAGGGTATGCCCAGACGTGGGTCCCGTGCTTCCCATGCCACTGGATTCAAGCTAGCCTGGCTGATGAGGGGTGAAACCCCGAAACCGGTCCCAGGATGCTTGTTTCCAGTCCAGGGAAGACCTGGCCTAGCAGTTCGGGCTGGACTGTTCCCATGGGGAACAGGGTCAAGACTGATTTGCATATGGCTGGGTCCAAACTGGAATGGCATGGGCAGCAAAAAAACGATGGATTAAACCCAGATCTGTGACTGGGGGTGAATGTTTGACAATGTTCAACATTCCGTCCATCACTTGTTGTTTTTGCATTTGTCGCCCTAAGTGGGAAGGGTATGCCCAGACGTGGGTCCCGTGCTTCCCATGCCACTGGATTCAAGCTAGCCTGGCTGATGAGGGGTGAAACCCCGAAACCGGTCCCAGGATGCTTGTTTCCAGTCCAGGGAAGACCTGGCCGAGCAGTTCGGGCTGGACTGTTCCCATGGGGAACAGGGTCAAGACTGATTTGCATATGGCTGGGTCCAAACTGGAATGGCATGGGCAGCAAAAAAACGATGGATTAAACCCAGATCTGTGACTGGGGGTGAAGGTTTGACAATGTTCAGCATTCCGTCCATCACTTGTTTTTACATTTTTCGCCCTAAGTGGGAAGGGTATGCCCAGACGTGGGTCCCGTGCTTCCCATGCCACTGGATTCAAGCAAGCCTGGCTGATGAGGGGTGAAACCCCAAAACCGGTCCCAGGATGCTTGTTTCCAGTCCAGGGAAGACCTGGCCTAGCAGTTCGGGCTGGACTGTTCCCATGGGGAACAGGGTCAAGACTGATTTGCATATGGCTGAGTCCAAACTGGAATGGCATGGGCAGCAAAAAAACGATGGATTAAACCCAGATCTGTGACTTGGGGTGAATGTTTGACAATGTTTAGCATTCCGTCCATCACTTGTTGTTTTTGCATGAAGGAGGATGCACAGCATTATTAATACAGTGGGCACAAAACAAAAATGAATCAACACAGCGATGGGAGATATAAACACAATTGGGTAAATTAAACATAGTCAATGTTCTCTTGGCAACCTTGATTTTCTCCAAAAAGAGTGCAGCACGAATACAGTAAATGATTACCGTTAACATCCAAGTACCACTTCAGTTTTCCGATATATGTCCAAATTTCACTCACTAATTGTTTGAAAAATATACGCAGACATCGGTGTGCACACCCACACGCGCGGTTACACAGACACACACACTGATCATTCCTCTAGATTTGTAAGATTTTTGTGACCCGCCTGAATCACAGTTCTAAAACCATTATTTAGCAGCCCTTGGGGGGTTTTCCGGCGCGTTCTATGTACCTCAAAGAATATTTCTTGGTAGCGAAGGTGAACTTTTACACTTACAATGGCCTGACATGCAGGGACCCGCATGCGCGATTTATTTCATTCATGTCTACCTTTATTTGGTTAGACATCAATCAGCATCGCTCTCGAGATACCATTACTCAGCAGCAGAATTTCACATATTTTTGGAATGTCTTTAAAAATAGAAATCCTTGCACTGCCCGTTTTGTTTTACATCGGAGCTCTTACATTATAATTTAATACTGCCTCTATGCCTCATGTACCCATCTCAGCATTCAATTCCATATACATTCCCAAAAAGCAATGCCCTATAACCTGGACACGCCTGAATGTACCCATCTTCTGTCGGCCATTAGGAGTGATGACCTTGCCACGGGGAAAGCCATGTGTGCTACAGGGCCTGGCTGCCCACAGCTGAAAGATCCCTCTGCTGATAAGAGATCACTTTGAAGCAACGCCGGGATGCTGGCATTGTAAAGAAACTTCAGCCACGAACAGTGAGGTGTTGTCAGAAACGTGCAGCAAGAACGTGAACTATACTTAGGTGAGGAGAAGGACGAGATGGGGGCTGCCTCATATGTGAAACCTTTAACAAATGTTTCACATTTGGAGGAGATTCGTGCATCTATAAAAATGAATATGTCATCCATCCATTTACTTTCGTATAGTATTTAGTTTTATTAAATGCACTGCTTGGGTTTGGAGACTCTGCATCGGGGTACTTTCAACAAAACAAAAGCGCAAAGCAGGAGAAATGGCAGTTTGGAATGGATGTGTTTTAGAACATCGAGTACCAAAATATCGTCGTGTTAAAACATCGAGAATCAAAATACGGTGAAGGTGAATGTATGTAGATAAATATACAGTTAGCTTTTTAGCTCCACGCTTACGTAATTAGGTTGAAAACCATCGGAGACTGCAATAAATACAAAAGATAAACACAATCATAGGTCTGATTTCAAAAGCAGGCAAAAATACGTTGTCCGGATTCTTCTACTCATAACCAATCAGAACTACGATAAAAGCACAGTAGAAGCCAAGTACATATTTATTCTATGCAGTTTGCACAAAATATTTTGGTACATGAGGTTAGAGCCTGCATATCTATTTATTAAAGCGCAGACAATATTTTGCATAAAATGGTCTGGAACAGAAGGTGCCCTGACCTTCACCATCTAAACAGGAGTGTATCCAGCATCTGTGACTTGGGGGGAATGGACTGTGATGATGCTGTGCTGGGCAACTAACAGAATTTCTGATTTAGACCGAGTTATAGACAGCTTAGAGAAATGAATAGCTCCTAGCTATTTTGAGATACCATGCTGATTCCACAATCCATCCGTCACTTCACATATATGGTCCACCAAAATCCATTTGTGAGGTTGGAAAATGTCTCCTTTTAGAACTCTAGTGAATAATCCTTGTTTGTGAGCTGTACACTTATGATCCTAGGTAGTACACCTGTACACCTGAAGAGGTACGTTCTGAGTCTTGAATCCTTACCAAAAGGGCTTGTAAGGGCTTCATGGTAGCTTCTATGGTCATGGCTAGATCCAGACAAAGGAGGACCATGCCCATTAGAAGGGTCTTCCAAATTTGCTTCATAATAAACGCAGAAGAAAATGTAGTTCCTCAGAATGAAATTATGTGTAAGGGCCTCACACCTGACATTTAATAAGGACTGCAATGAGTTATTAATTTCTCAGTGAATTAGGTCTGCCTAGGTGTGGCGTACAAAGAATGCAAAGTTATAGTGGAATATATTAGTAAGGTCCACTGCTTTAAGGAATGCAAGGTACTAAAGAAGTATATAGAGAGTTAGTTATCTTCTACGAAGATATTTGCAAGGTTAACCCAAGAGAAGAGTACAAGAGAAGCATAGAATTATAGAGTTCCCCATAGCATACTGCGCAATTGACTTAGGAGAGATTTAACTCATAGCCAGATATACTAAGCATTTTTGTGTTTGCAGGCACTCAGATTCAGCATTTATGACAGTTAAAATGCTTTTTCATATGCACTAATCACAATTTTGTAAAGTGGAAAAGTTTTTCTGACTTCTAAAATGGGATTATGAATTCATACCAATTTGGTGTCTAGAAGGGCCTGCTGAAATCATCCTTCCCAAGTACTAGACCAGCATCTTATCTAATCATGTTTTGTGACTGAAATCTGGTGACAAAACATTGAAAATTTGTGAATAACTCAAAGGATGTGGTAACCCTTTCCCAAAACAGAAGAGTTAATCTTGGGACACCTTCCCTCTGTGAATGATAAAATAAGTTTGTTGAATTATACTACTGACTCCTAGAATATCGTGGTACAAGAATATCAAGAACAGAGTACAGAGGGATGAAATATCAAAAGGTATGTGCATATAGGGAGTAGAGATTTACTATTTCTCCACATTTACATATCTTGAAGCTATGTGTATCACTTAGGTACATATATGTGTAGTTCGGTATAGAAAATCTAGCCTTACTTGTTGATTTTTTCAATTATATTTTGTCATGGATAATGTATCCCATCAATATTCTGGGGTCAATATTCAGGCTACACTCCATCGTTGAAGAGTCTGCAGTAGCCAAGCAAACCACTACCAACTTTTATACTTTAAAACAAATAAAACATTTTTTTTAAACATAGCTCAGTTTCTTTTAAGGAAAATGGGCTGAATTCTTATAAGAAGTTAAGTTTTTGAAAATCAGTCACAAATATGGTACCCTGCTGACCCTTGCAGATCACCTTTCTTCTGATTGTGGTCAATCTGATTAAGAAATAATTTGTGAGCTACATAATAAATATTAATCAGGTAGATTGGATTTCATATTTTTATGAACCAACATCGGAATAAACACATTAGTTTGTAAGAATATCTACTGCTCACAAAATGTGACCAGTACTTGTGATCAATAAATGGTCTGCCTTTACCATAGAAAGATAATCAATTCCTTTTGGGTAATGAGACAGAAGACAGCATGTAAGCAAAATAATGGAGAGATGTTTAGCTGTGCTCTAGTTGCAGAATGGTATGAAACAACCTTTATATGTCCTCAGTAAAGTTATAATAAGTTCTTGGGAATAGCAGGTAAGTGTGAAAATGAATTATTCTTTTCCATAAGCCATAGTTAATTATTTAATTACTACCCAAATCCAAGATTAGGCTTTGTGATAGGAACCATGCAGAGGATCAGTAGTCAAAGGGTTGCTTTATGCTGTAATTAGAATTTAGGCATAGCGTCCGAAAATATATACATTATTGGGTAATACATTACAAGCCCAGCATATGAGGAAGGAGCACATAAAAGGTGTTTCCTGGAGAAAGTTTTCCAACACAGGGAAACTGCAACAATCTATGGTCTGAGGCAATTGTCCAGTGATGTCGGCAAAATGGTGGGTGAAGGGACCGTCAAGTTATAGTCAAGTGTCAGTAGGTATAACTGCCCAATAAAAGTTCAGAAATAACACACAGATATAGATTTAAGGTTCAATAGAGGGTTTATAATTTCCTAGAGGCATGAGTAATGCACTGGTGAGCCATTAAATTTGTGGTAAGCATGGGGAAGCTGTTATCTCAATTTAATGGACAGAAATGACTCACTGATTCAACAATGGCAAGAGGCAAAAAATAACAATTACATTTTTAAAGGTTTTAATCTGAAGTGCGGCCTTTACTGCTACAGGAAATGCCTTCAAATTCCCTTGGTGAAGGAATCCTGGCATACATACATTTTTTTTTCTGTGAGCCTTTTTCATGATTCATGTCCTCATTCAGATTCAAAAACAGAATTGTTGCTGCAACTCATCTCAGTGACAAACTCTAGCTACTCGAATTTTCAAAGGTACTTCATGTTCTGATATTGTTATTCACAATATCGGGTGAAGTACCAATTACTGGATAAAACATTTCTGCGGGAGGAAACTGTTCTCTTGAAAGAGCCTCATCACAACTGGCTCCCAAGCACTGTAAGATTAGACTGACTGATTATTTGAAATATTCAGAACAGTGAAACTATCCACAGAATCTTAAATAATGTAATCAAAATATTATCAAAAATAATGTTGCTTCCCATGTGGTGAGTCAATACACTGGCACACGTTACCTTTAGTAGGCCAATCACTGTCCTGAAAAGGTCCTGAAAATGTATTGCAGATACACAAATTGTATAATGCATCCTATTACTGCAGAAACATTAAAATCTCTTCATCCTGGTGGTTTTTTATTCCTTTTTGCAGTTGCTGCTTATTTTATTTGTTACATTTCATTCTTTTATTTTCTCAATGCCTTTCTAAACCCATACTTCCTGCAAAACTTCTTTTAAAATGGGGAGAGAATTTAAAAAATCAATTTTTTGGATGAAAGTATAAATATGGAGACAAATCCTCCAATTTGAATTTCCTCCACTAGAGGAATACTATCGTGGAGGAATTACATGTGGTGGTTACTGCATCCTGTTTGGAGTTTCTTACCAGAAACACATGATTTTCAATTCCCTCCAAGCTCTTATCCTCATTACGACTGAGTTGTTGTTCCTGCACACATCAGAATTATGAATTATACCCTTTTTATCGTATTCGGCATATAGCAGGTTTGAGACAAAGCACAGCCCTCACAACATTTCAGCAGGTCAAACCTGCTGGAATTTATAGTGAGAAAGATGCCCGGTGTAACCAGGACATGGTTTAGTTTCGTGCAGTAAGTACCAAAATCCAAGTATAATGCCCATACTTTATGGGCAAACTGGTGATAGGTATTGATTATTGCATCTAGTAAATTCCAAACACCTCAGTGTCAGAATGTGCAAAGGTGATAATCATTCCCTCATAAAACATCACACTAAAAATGAGGTACTTAATGTTGTCATTTGTCTCCTACATCCTAAAGTACACTGGTGGAAGCGTTGAATAATTTCTTTAGGTTTGGTTATTTAAGACCTAATTTGCAGTTTGGCTGATGTGATACATCCACCAAAAGGCTGCAGTTACCCCATCTACTGAACTCGCTTTTCCCCTGCTCAGTTTAAAAAGTTGTGGAAGTGCCAGGTTTCTACTGGTAAAGTGTCATCTGGCTCACCCTGCGAAAACCTTTTACATATGGGTTGTCTGTCAAAGAGCAGTATCTCAATGTATGTCAAAACATCCACCCTTTTTACTGAAAAATCATGCTAAGTGCTGGGAGGAAACACTCATCACATCAGGGTCTTATTTATTCATCCATTCATTTATGAATTTGTTTTGCTTTCAAACAACACACTTCTACTTTGGTTATGTATTAGTGAACAGCAAAGAAATACGGCTCAGCAAACCTTCAGTGCTTTTAGAAGAGCAGTCATGGCTCCACTGAAGACACAAAGATCCTCGCCTGCCTTGTGGAGATCTTAAAAAATGGCAGGTGGCCTTCCACCAGAGAAGCAGAAACCAAAGCCTTCACAGACCCAGAGGGCTGCCGGTAAAACCCTGAAGGCCTGATTTAGATTTCGGCGGACGACTTACTTTATCACAACAGCCACGGATATCCCATCCGCCGAAATATAAATCACATAGAAATGGGATTTATATTTTGGTGGACGAGGTATCCATCACCGTTGTGAAGGAGTAAACGTCCGCCGAAATCTAAATGAGGTACCTAGTCAGCCCTTTATTTTTTAACTTGATAGCTGTAAGAAGAAGCACTTAATTACACCGTGAATCCTTCGTGTACATTTCTCACATATCACTTATACCGATCACAAGTTAAGGCGATTCTCTGCCCACATGGTGCAGAGCTATGACGAACACTTGGCAAGAAATGCTTCCTCTCCGTTTAGCTGATTGCTGAATTAAGGCACTAAACAGGTGCTCAGTTTGCCAGATTGTATAAACCTTCCATAGCCGACCAAGATGGGAAGGGCTGTCGTCTGCAAAAGGAAGAAATGCCGTACACATTTAATTGTAATTTATCCAGCATTCACTGTTTGTCATTAAAATGTTTTCTTTCACTGTTCGCGCAGTTTCATATTTATATCACACAGAGTTCTCAGAGCAGCCTTTACTTTACAGACACTGTACCCATAGCAGCTGTTGCTTCAGAAAGTTATCCAAGTTAAGGACAATCCATAAATATTGCATCTTTTTAAAGGTGTGATGTATTTAATGGCATTTAATATACAGACCTATTTTGTAGATCTCGTTGGTAATAGAAATAAGTGTTTTTGAGAGACCCTGTATTATGAAAAGAGCTCAATCCAAAACTAAAGACACATTTTAAAACAGAAGTGGGATGAATAAAACAAAGTGGTCACGCCTATTATTTATTACAGTAATGGTGAACATACAGACTTGTGCCTACTGCATATAACATTGTATACCTTTTACAAAAATTATTTTCTCTGGGAGGTCCAAAGGTCCAAAGTTCAGTCACAACGAAACGGTGTGCTTGTGGTTTTACACAAGACAAAACCATTAATTGTAGGTAAATGTTATTTTACATACATCTTGGTAAAGAGTATAGTTCACTTTATTGAAATGAGATCCCCTTAAATCCATATAGATTAAAAGGACAGAGACAGATAATAATAAAAGGAGTTCTGTCATATAATTTGTCTTTAATTGCATTTGACTTCCTGCATAACTGGCCTTTCCACACTTGGGGGCATATTTATACTCTGTTTGCACTGAATTTGTGTCATTATTTTGAACACAAATTCAGCGCAAACTTAACTCCATATTTATATCTTGACGTTAGACCCATCTAGAGTAAAAATATTGGAGTTAACGTCATTTTTGGATGTGTGAACTCGCCTTGCACCAATGAGATGCAAGGTAGGCGTTCCCGTACAAAAATGACTCAAAGCCCCTAGCGCCTCATTTATCTCCCGGAGCAAAAAAGGTGCACAGGTGGGAGGCGGGCCTAAATAATGGTGTTAAGTCGGCTTAACACCATTATTTAACGCCTGGGTCAGAGCAGGCATTAGGGGACCTGTGGACCAATTTCCCAGCCCCAGGAACACCCCTACCCACACCAGAGGGACACCAGAGGATGGGGGACCCAATACCAGGTAAGTAGGGTAAGTATAGGTAAGTATTTAAAAACATGTTTTAAGTGCCATTAGGGGCCCTGTAATGCCCCCCCACCACATGGCACTGGGTGCAATGGCCCTGTGCTGACCATTGGGGTGGTGGGCATGACTCCTGTCTTTTATTGGACAGGAGTCATGTGGTATGGATGGTTTTGCATCCGGAAATGAAGCTAGGCTGGTTAACAGCATTTCTTTTGCCTCTAACTAGCCTAGCATCTTTTTTTGAGGCAAAACCCCCTTCTCCCGTACCACCACCCTGCTAACATCATTTTACAAAATGCTAGCCCACCCTTACCTCCGGCTTGCGGGATTCCATAAATTTGGTGCCCAGATGGAGCTCTGGAGAGACACAAGCCGGCGCTATACTTTTTGATACAAAACTGAGAGGGAGAGGTAGTTCACACTTACAAATGAATAGGCTGTGCCCTACCTTCAGACAAGGAGCTCATTTAACCCCTACTGATAGTCTGGAGCCAAGGCTGGGTTGAAAATGACCCTTGTGGGCATCAGAGAGTTCCTTTGAAGTCACCCCTACATCAAAGGACTTTTGGGGTATAAGTACTGGACCTCTGATACCATATACTCAGAACACTTCTGGACTGAGGACATTCTGGCAGGAAGAAGGACTGCTGTACTGCCAGGAGGGACTGCCACTGTGCTGTTTGCTCTACTGTTTTGACCTGCTGCTTCTTTCCTGGGAGTGAGAGGACTAGACTTAACTCTCTACATCTGCCAACCTAAGGTTTCTGCAAGGGCCTGACTTAGATTGCCTCCTGTTTCTGAAGTCTCAGGGACATGAAAGACTTCATCTGTTCCCAGCACTTGATCTTCTCTTCTGTGAGTCCTGCTCTGCCAAGTGGTGCCAAATCCAGGACTGAGGCTTTGGAGGTGAGTGTAGTGCTGCAACTAAAGAAACCAAAACATTGACACCGAAAGAACCAACACATCGTTCAGAACCAGCTCATCCTGCTGCAGAAATTAAGCCTTGCCGCTGCCTGCACAGAAACCGCGCACACCGCTCGCATACTGCACGACAGAACAATCCTGACTTGCAACGCAGCCCCATCTTGGCCGACCCAGCATGATTCAATGGAACTGAAATACATCGCTTCTGGACATCGATGCATCAATGACGTTTCCCGATCAGGAAACGACTCATCACCTACAGTAGGTATGCATCGCCTCCTTTGGATCAATGCATCATCCCTGAGCATTGACACGGCCAAGATAATGTCATTGGGTCTGCATGACTCCTGTACCTGGTCCGGACTCTATCACGGTCAGGCTGAACTTTTGGTTTTTCCCCAGTCCAGCATAACCAGATAGCCACAGTTGGAGCTCCTAAGCACTGATTTAATTCTTAATAATTCATAACTTGACTTGTGTATGTTGGATCATTTTGCTCTTGTTTTATTCGGATAAATATTGGCTATTTTTCTCAACCTAGCATGGAGTCCCTTTTGTGTGCACAAATACCTTACACATTGCCTCTTTTTTTGTTTAGCTTGACTGCTCTGTGCCAAGCTACCAGTTGGTGAGCACAGGTAACCTTTTAGTGTGTATCTTACTTCCCTGAAGAGAAATGTGTTCCCTACGTGGACAAAGTGCAAACCTCTGCCAAGTAGAGACCCAGTTTGTAACAATGTTCCAAAATCCATCACATAGCTTGAACCATTTGACCATCCCTGAGATCCTATATTACTCTCTAAGGCTAGGACATGTTTTCAAACTGATGGATCAAAACCAACCCTCCCCCTCTGCAATAAGGAGAATGCTCGAGGAATAACAAGGTAGAAAGGATTCTCTGATGACTTCCGTAATTCTACCTATTACTAGACTATCAGCAAAAGTATTTTAAAATGTCATCGACACACCTTTAAGCACTTTTTTTATACTGAAAAAACACTTTGAGAGAAATATCAGTTAGGCTTCCAGGCAGGCAACATCAAAAAATCTCTGATTTTTTGATGCACGCTTCACATTCTGGCCCAAGAAAAAGTGTGATTTATAATCCCTTTTGTTCCTGCTTAGAAACACATAAATTTTCACTTTGTCCAATGCTAATTGTGGTTCTTCAAGATGCTCAACACAGATTAATCTCTTCGATGCTATATAGAATCCCTTAGGTCACTAATCATCAATATGTACTTACCAACTCACCATTACTCCACTGATAGTCAATTTGTTCCTGGAAGTTAAGGATGAACATTAGGTCAATGACATATTAGATGTTTTGGAAAATGCAGAAATGTGTCTGGTGATGCCACTTACAACTGAGCTCCCCAAAATTAGTTTAGCTAATATGCTCATCCCTCTCACAGTTCTCTATTCAGAACTGACTGGATCACGGTTCTCACACCTGAAGAGACTTGTTTTCCATAATTTTCTCATATGCTCCTTACTAGGGTTTCTACTTGATAGGGACATGCACCTCACTTTTCCCTATAACATTGTTTTGTAAACTTCATGTCTCTTTTTATGAAACATTGAAAACAACATCCCACAATCCAAGCCTGAGTGATCAAAGCTAATAAGAGGGCTTCTTCAGGAATATCAGAAGAGGGTAAAGTCACGACTGGGAAAGCTAGCCTTGTGAATTCATTATTTGCAAATTTAGAGCTCCCCAGAAAAAAATGGAAGTAATGGAATATTTTGATTTATAAATGCAGTGCTACATGTTTTAATGAGTGAGACATTTGTAAGGAAAAATAACTAATTTTAGATGAAGATAGATTAACATATAATTTGAAAGCATTCTAATGGTGGAATCTGAATAAAGGTTTTTGTGTATTCACTCAAAAAATGACAAATAGGGCAATAGGGTCACTGGTTGTTTCTACTCTAGATTAGCGATATGGTCATTTGATGCATCTACTGAAATCCTATCTTGTACTGATATAAGATATACAATAAGCAGCAGCACTTCCTGTGGTAGACACCGACAAACACAACATAACGTTCTGTTTCTAATCTGCATACACTGGCTCCCGTACCTGCCAAACTTATTTTTATGATGATTTGACTGATTTGCTAAGCCTTCTAGTACTGATGAAATTAAGTGTAATACATACGCCCTCATTATGGCCCTGGCAGGCTTAAGCCCGCACGTGTTGCGATTATAGTTAGACCGCCACCAATGTGGCGGTGCAACTGCTACTTTACAACTGTGGCCCTAGCGCCGCTGTCATTCTGCCAGCGTCACCACTTTCCTGCCACAGGATGAACTAGCAGTGCTAGTAGTCCTAATCTGCCAGGGCAGTGCTGCAAGCAGCGCTGGCCTGGGAATTATGACTCCCCTCTCCACCAGTGGTTTCATGGCGGTAGCACTGCCGTGAAACGGCTGGCAGAGACGAGGTGCAGGGGGCCCCAGCGGGACCCCTGCACTGCCCATGCACTTGGCATGGGCAGTGCAGCGGCCCCCCTAGCCAACCCCATCATGATGTTCACTGTCTGCTTTGCAGACAATGAACATCGCAATGGGTGCTGGTGCTCCCTATGCACTAAAGCATTGCCACTGGCTCTATTATAAGCTGGAGCCAATGCTGTAGGCTATTTCCCGCTGGGCCAGTGGACGGAAACTTTGTTTCTGCCTG
Organism: Pleurodeles waltl; assembly: GCF_031143425.1. NCBI lineage: Eukaryota > Metazoa > Chordata > Amphibia > Caudata > Salamandridae > Pleurodeles > Pleurodeles waltl. The sequence continues at coordinate 641,469,186 of NC_090443.1, read as the reverse complement.
CTGACCTAGCGGCAAATTTGTAATGGGGCCTGCAGGAGGCGGCCTCACTTGCGGCAACCTGCCATCGGGACTTCGGCGGACAGGAGTTTCCATCCGCTAAAGTCATAATCGACCCCATAATCTCAATGCTGGCAGTGTGTATTAAGCAGGACATTTCTTAAAAGCAGCAAACTTTAAAACACTTTTTTCAGGTTGTGACCTAAAAATCTGAATTCGATCAGCGATCTAATCTCCACCCTTACCTTTTTATAAAATGCAGTTACATTTTAGGATTCAAGATGCAGTTCAAGGATGAAAAGGAAACCAGGCAATGCTTCATCAAAATCCATCCGACTCTGGTGCTCAAGTTGAAAAACTCTTCGACTGCTATCATTTCATGTTATGATCCTGCACTCATAACCCACATTCTCAATGGAGTTTACATAATTACTTCTTACCCTGCATGAGTATTATCCTTTTCCTTCTGCCAAACGTTTTTGCTAAGAGACTTTACTCTTACAGCCCTCATAATTAGGATTTCCTTTGCCCACCTATTCTTAGGGTCTCCTGATCAAAACCTGCTGTGCACAGGCAAAGGAACTAAAAATGGGCATTCAGCGTATAAACAAAAACAAAAATGAACTGACTAAAATAGTTAGAGCAAAGTTATGGCATCTTTTTTTCTTTATCTTTTAAGATATAGTAATAAAACTTTGAAATTTGTTTAAACAGCACAGTTGAAATACAGCTATATTTATTACTTAACACTGAAAAACCATAGAAGTTTCCTAGTCACTTATTAACTGTACAGTCTGTAACTCACACAAGCCAGGCAAATCATGATTTAATTTGCACACCAACGCCCATATTTATACTTTTTTAGTACCGCATTTGCGTAATTTTTTGATGCAAAAGCGGCACAAACTTGTCAGATACAATTGTATTTTGTAAGTTTGTGCCATTTTTGCATCAAAAAGCGTTGCAAATGCGGTGCTGAAAAAGTATAAATATGGGCCCAAATGTTGATGATATGTATACCTAAAGGTAAAAACAACTGAGAGTAAAATGTAACACATGGCTATTTCAGCAGTGTATACTTGGATGTAAAAACATCATCTTCCTTACTCACAGCCCTGTTTGCCCCTCAGTTGCACACAATAGTTGTGTGCACATATGCAACTTCATTTTTTCCTAGATCAGTGGTTTTACCCATGCTTCAATCAGACATCAATTAATTGTGTGGCACTGTTACACTGTTGACCTACACTAGTTTCTGGTTTCTGGGCCAAGTAACCATTCAGCACTTGACTCACTATAGTAGCATTGGTCAAGCAGTCCAAAGCTTCTTAGGGGGAAGTAGATGCCAGGGGGTGAAAAGGGTTCACAACTCAAAGCATGTTCAGTATTCAGCAATAATTCATTGGCCAGTCGAATACTTGCTTTTATGAGAAAAAACATTTGACATATGAACACAAAGTGAAATATGGCTTACACAAATCATACACATAGCCTCCCTGAGGTCGGGGTTCTAGTGGTCACTGAGTTCCGCTACCCTCTCACTACGGAAGTGGTTATTCCCCATTCACTATAAGTGACATTCAGGTTGGCCCCACTAGTAGTCCAAGACTCAGGAGTCCCACTCTGACTCCCTTAAAAATCAAAAGTGTTTCAGCATCCAAAACCCTATCTGACAGAACAAGCTCTCCAGCCCAGCTATCAGTCTTACCCATTCCTGCAAGGGTTGTGTGACCAGAATTTTCACTGGTTGCGGGTGCTGTTGATGAGTAGCACTTACAGCTCTGCAGGGCCAGCAGCTCAGCATATGTGGTGCTTTCTCCATTGGGATGGTAAGTTCCTCTGATCCCTCCCATAGACGGGGAGTAGGTTGCTCCGGTTCTGATGTTCAGTTTGGCTCGGGTCCACAAGGATTACCACTGTGGCTTGAACCAGGCTCAATCTTTTCCCTGTTTGGTGGTCCCACCTGGCACACAAGGTCACTAGCCCTACTCTGCACATGTTCAATGGCCAGATTGACAAAGCAGTAACGTCTTCTTCATTGTGGTCCTCTTTGGCATGTGGAGTTAGAGTCTTCGCTCTGCACACAGGCTAGTGCCCAATCAGCAGAAAAGTACACTTCATGTTGGCCCCTTCTGGCATACAGGGTCGCGGACTTCAGTCCACACCGGCTACGGGCCAATCTGCATGGCAGTCATGCCAACCACTGCTGTTTCACAGCTGAGTCTTTGAAGTTTGTGTATGAGGGTCTGCTTCCTTCTGAAGGTCCCATCCCCCTGCCCTGCCACAGCAGGAGCAACTTCAAGTCTGATAGCAACACAACACAGGCCATGGGAGTGACTAGAAGTTCATACCTGGATGTCAGCCACAGTGATGCGTACATCATAAGGTTACCTCTGGCCCCCAGCCATACATTTTATTATTCTCTTGTCATCCTCATCTCCATCCTGAGATATGCCCAGCCTCCATTCCAGTGAGCTCTTCCTAAATCCCTGAATCAACGAACACCCTTTGAAGTGTTCTGAAGAGCCTGGCTCTTCTTCCTCCAGTGAGCGTTCCACCCGGTTCGCAGGAATTCAGAAGTCAACAATCTGTCTGGGGGGATTCCTCTACCTTCTCATGCTCCTCCAGTCAGCCCTTGGTTTCCCAAAATGGAGCCCAGAATCTTCCATGCATTGTACCATTCACAGACACACATACACCCAGACTTGCTGCTCAGAGTTACAATCTACCCTGATGTTGGCTACAGACAAGTGAAGCACACAGCATCAGAACGTTGCATGAGTGAGCCTGTAGGCCTCACTCCAATGACACAGGTAAAAAGGCCCTGTTCACTTCTACTGATCACTACACAGCATGCTGCCACCACCCCACTGCACTGTTTAACTCTTGGTAAATACAGCAGACTTTCACTATCATGAGGGTAGTGTTTTGGATGCACCTCCCGTTCCAACAAGACTGAAGTCTGTGAGAAAGGCCTGTGTCATGGCACACACTCATGATGCATGTAAGCCCATGCCAACAAAAATCAGCACTAGAGATCAGGCATAATTGAAGCTGGGTCACTGCGGGCAGGGGCACATGTCCATCGCCATGCAAGAGACTTTTCCATCCCCAAAAGATGCCCTGAAAATGGGGAGCTGTCATGTCTACCTTGTTGTCCAACCTCATTGCAGGATTAATATGTACTATTCCATGCAAAAGATACAATCACAATTCCTTAACATAATCACCAAACCAGTGTACAATCAAAACAATAAAAAGTAAAACCTAATAAAATTAAACACCAACTTGATTACTCTTCATGTTTTCCTTTGCATTGGAAAATTTTTGGTGGGACAAACTGAGAAATGGTCCGCAACAAGGGTTGGGTTTAGTAGATGAATTTAGCAGCTCATTTACAAGACCCTAGCTCCACCAGCGCATCACTTCATGTGATGCTACCGTGGCGCTGTGCCCTGCACCATATTTACAAAGTGGAGCTCAGCCACTTTGCTTAGCTTAATGCAGACTTGTAGATATGGGCCACCTCGATGCAGTTTTCTGCAGCAAATGGGTGTGCAATGGGTGTTGCTGTGGGCATTTCCACGCAACACTGATCGCTTTTTGACACTGTCCCAGATTTACAACTGCCCACACAGACAATGCAATGAAAGGTGTGAGACATGTTTACAGGGCTACTCATGTGGGTCGCATAATCAAAGCTGCAGGTCCAGTAGTAGCATTTGATTTACACACTAAACTAGGGACTTACTAGTAAATCATATATGGAAATCGTGAATAAACCAATCACCCATATATTTTAGACAGGGAGCATATTCACTTTATCACTGGTTAGCAGTAGTAAAGTGCCCAGATTACCAAAGGGCAGAAAGAATAGGAGGAAGAAGGCATAAAGTTTGGGGATAACCCTGAAAAAAGGGCCATGTCCACCAGGTTTCATGAAGCAGTACAGAATAGGATTAGAAAACTCACTTAGCGATGTTTCTGTGATGCATTGGAGGTCAAGGTTTTGTCTGGTGATCAGGACAGCTATTTCAGCTTAGTGGCTGTTTGCAGAACTTGAATCGTGAAGCATGCTTAGTAGCTTAAATCGAGTAGATGTGGTCAAGGTGGTTAGTTATGGAGGGCAGGGATATGAGGTTCTTTAAATATAGATGAGGTGTGGAGAAGGGGGCTTGTTATTATGCAAACTCTTATAGTGACTGGTAAGAGATTGTGACTGACGGGCAGATCGGACGTGTTTTATGGTGCGGGTGGAGTGTAATTTAGTAATTAAATACATGTTGTGTGGTGAGCTTGCTGGAATATTTGGAAAAACAAGCTATAGTGCATACTGTAATGTGTTATGCTAAGAATAATTGTTCTATTAAAGTTGGAATTGGTGATGGGAAAAAGCCCAACAAATGGAGATTGTGACTGATCAACTTTAGAGCATTAGAATTCTGAAAACTATGAACCTGATAATCGGTACTAGAGGGTGACTTCATCTCCATACTGTAAAGGGTTTATCGTTCTCTTTCTGTTGCTTGTGGGCTTCCGGATGTTGTGTTGGAGAGTCACTCTGTTCTATGGTACCACCTGTCTGTAATTTTCACGGACTGCCCATAATTTAGATGCAATGTCCATTGTCCTTGATGAAAGGTTTAACAGACAGCATTTGTGTGTAATTTTAGCCTTTCAGCTAAAGCACAAAAGTTAATTAGGACAAATTCAGATTACCCAGCTGAAGTAAAAAGGAGGGAGTCTCCTGTGCCGTGATCCCAAGGAAGGACGAGAGGGATAAGAAAAATGCTTTCTCACCTAGGGGGCTGCTTTGAAAGAAATGCAAACATGCTCATCTGGTAAATCTCAAAAGTCACTTGAAGCTCCCTAATAGCAGACACTTTCTTTTTGAGAGGTAGTGTAAGGGTGTTCCAAGTCGAATTGTGTAGTGCTGATTTTAGTGGCGAGTTATAAAAATGTTTTCCACTAGGTATGATCTGCATACTATTGAAATGTTTACATTAGAATCACTTTTTATTTTTAACCTAAATTGATATGCTCATTTTGTGGCAGCCTATAAGTAATGACTTATACATTCGGAGTGCCTTTAGGGACCCCGGGAACTTGTAGTACTAAATATACACAAGCATTAGCAAAGCCAATAGGTCTCACATTGGAGACCTTTTGTCTCTGCCAGTGCCTTATGTTTATGCTATACAGCATCAGAAAAAAGGTTGATTCCGAATGAACAGAAGGGGAAAAAGAGGGCAGAAAATGTGCATGCGGACCCCTGCACCATTTTGTAGGCATGAGCATGTGTCCAGATGCACAAATGCTTTTTGTTTACAATTCCAAGATGGTTCATTAAGTAAAACAAATATGAAAAGAAATTATTACAAAATCACTTTTTTTATAAAGTGGGAGGACTTGCAACAATATGCGGCCTGGCACTCCAAATAAGAAAAAGCTACATTTTTTGTAAAAATAGGACTGTAGGTATGAAAAGGAGGGCAACGGAAATGCGGATTGGGATAGCAATTGGTGGGGAAGAAGGGAACAATGCACACAATGGAGAGAATACAGGGGCAAATGGGTAGCCCAAGGATGCAAGCAACACAGAGTGCAGGGGGGCATAGGCTTCTAGTGGAGAGTACTACAACAGGGCCAGCTGTAAAGATATCTTTGAAGGAAAGAAGCTTCAACAAGGTTCTGGCAGTAAACATTGCGGAGAAGGGGCCATGGCACTGCTCTCTATTCAAGGAGTTCTCTGTTAGATCCTTTTGCCACGTGACCCATGTACTAGGATGTCTACCAGTGCAAGTGTTTCAGTCTTGTAAACAACCTAGGTTCGACTGGTGGGGCAAGCTGGGAGATTCATGTATTACATATAAATGCCAGTAAATGAAGTGTTTCCCCAAACTGGAGCAGAACAAATTCAGAACACAGTGCCTGCGGCTTCCTCCCTGAACACCTAGGCCCATATTTATACTTTTTCACGCAAAACTGCGCTAACGCAGTTTTGCATGAAAACGTTTACCGCTGGCTAGCGCCAATCCAGAGTCACCATATTTAAGGAATATTAGAAGCCGGCGCTAAGGGTGGGCTAACATCAAGTAAAATGATGCTAGCCGGGTTAGGATGACGCTACTGGGGAAGGGGGTTTTTCACTGAAAAATGACATTAGGCTAGTTAGAGTAAAAAAAAAAAATTACTCTAACCATCATAGTGTCATTTCTCAATGCAAAACCTACCATACCACATGACTCCTGTCTTAGACAAGACAGGAGTCATGCCCACCACCCCAATGGCCAGCACAGGGGACAAGGGTCTCATGGGCATAGCCATTGCACCCGGTGCCATGTAGAGGGGGCCCATTTCAGGGCCCCCAATGGCACTTTTTAAAATTAAACCAAATACTTACCTCAACTTACCTATACTTACCTGGGATGGGGTCCCCCATCCTCCGCCCTCACTCTGGTGTGGGTGGGGGTGTCCCTGGGGACTAGGGAGGGCACCTGTGGGCTTATTCCATGGTGTTCCACCACGAACATAAGCCCACAGGTCCCCTAACGCCTGCCCTGACCCAGGCGTTAAGTAATGCTGCTAAGCAAGCTTAGCACCATTATTTATGGCCACCTGCCTCCAGTGCACCATTTTTGCACAGTAGGATAAATAAGACACTAGGTCCTTAGAGTCATTTTTTGCCTGGTAACGCCTATCTTGCATCTCATTGATGCAAGGTAGTTTCCTGCCAGCAAAAAATTATTTTAACTCCAATATTTTGACGTAAGACTAGTCTAGCCTCAAAATATAAATATGGAGTTAGGTTTGTGCTGAATTAGCATACTTTGGCACTTAGGAATGAGCCAGATTACTGATTTGGCCTCGGCTCAACCACAAAACCATTTTTAGACAAGGTAAGAGTGGGCCATTGCCCAGCACAATCTTTCAAGGGGTCCTTCCCCTGCTCATACTTCACAAGAACAACCAGTGGCCCATTGCACCAGAGAGTTTGTCAGGGTGAGTGTGTGCTGCTTGTTCAATCACTTGACAGTGCCTCTTCTTTTTCTCTTCTCTCTTTGCTGATTTGACGTCCACAGGAGCCATGAACTGGACACTGAAAGAGGGCATTCGCTGGGGAAACAAAATGGGAAGTCAGAAATTTTCATTCCTTAGTGTTCCCTAGGCAAACTCTGTGCTCAGGTTATCTTCTGAACGAAATGCCCAGTGCAAAGAAGCATCCACTTCCACGTGCACCGGCCATAAAAATGTGCCTGTTTGTATTAAAGAAATTCTTCATCTTTTAATTGCTACAGCCCTGCCCAGTAGAGGTGACAATGGGAAGCTGTGAGGGGCTGTTACATATAACAAAACATTGCCTTGTTTACTGGAAGATTTCCATGTTTTTATGCCAGCTGAAAAAGCATTATCTGAGAGCAGAAAAATGCTTGCAGCTGGCCACTATTTGTGATCAGCGCAATGCTGGGCATTTCACCAACACACCCAAAGCACTTATGAGTGTGTTGCTGTCTGCTCCCTGTGCCTAAAACACCAGACAAGAGAGAGTATATTTTAATTGCTGGCAACTCTCAGGGACCACCAGTTCAGGCAATGCCCCTTGTTCTATCCAAGAAGCTCCAAAGATATTGGGCCTGATTACAACTTTGGAGGACGGTGTTAATCCGTCCCAAATGTGACGGATATACCACCTACTGTATTACGAGTCCATTATATCCTATATACAGTAGGTGGTATATCCATCACATTTGGGACGGATTAACACCGTCCTCCAAAGTTGTAATAAGGCCCATTGTCTCATTTGGAATCTAGGCTATGAGAGGCTTCACAGGTGGGTGGGGTGGTAGGATAGAGACTTTGAAAAGAAGCAACATCTCTTCCACAGCAGTTTTTTATTCAGCATTATCAATCAATTGCTAAAAGAACTCTACCACCTTTCTCACACAACTCTGACATATGAGGGGAATGAATGTGATGCACAGTCCATCATGAACAAGCAAACATTTGACGCTTGACTCTATCACTGTGTTATTTTTGAACTTGTAGCATTATTCACTATGCCTGCATAGAGGTTTTTCTGGCTTGGGTTAAGCCCTTCTTAAAGTCTTTATGGGTAAACCCCATCTCACACAGGGGCGTCCAGACAGTCGGAGAACCACACATTGAAGCTGTGCAGCTAAATGATTGAGTTCTAAGTCTGGAAAGGCTAATCCATCTGCAGTTAAGGGTAGCTTTAGCATGGAAAGAGATAACCGGTGGTGCCTCAGCCCTCCAATCAGATGTGGGGCATGTCTGTACAAGGAACAAGGGATGAGCAGTGCAAGGTTTGCAAAATAATACAATAACCAGGGTAGCACCATCATTTTCACTAGTGCCACATGGCCCATTACTGAAAGTGGAAGAGAAGGACAAAAAGCAAACTGGGCTCGGAGGGACTGTATCACTCTGCCCAGATTTCCACCCTTCAAATTAGTAGGGGAACGGTAGCCATTAATCCCATTACTAAAAGCAGAAGAGAGGACCAAAAAGCAAACTTGACTCGAAGGGACCGTTTTGCTCTGCTCAGATTTCCGTCCTACAAATTAGTGGGGTAGAGTGGGCAATTGCCCAGCACAATCTTCCAAGGGGTCCTTCCCCTGCTCATACTTCACAAGAACAACCAGTGGCCCATTGCACCAGAGAGTTTGCCAGAGTGAGTGGGTGCTGCTTGTTCAACAACTTGACAGGTCCTCTTCTGTTTCTCTCCTCTCTGTGCTGAGACAACTTTCTAAGTGTGCAATACTTTCTACTACTCATGGTGGACCCATGTTGTCTGAATTCAGCAATTATCCCACCTTGTTCCTCTCTTCCTAATTTATTCATTCCTTAGCAACAGTCCTTGAATCAGTTGCTGTGGATCTCCCATCTGATCTCAATGTCATTCTCCCCTTTCATTCACTTTGATTGGTAGTCCAGACTCCCAGTTTTGAGGTAAATGTAGAGTCAGAACACACACTATAGAGCTGGTGGACTACAGACGAGTTGTGTGTACCACACATCCTGGCCTTAGGTGTGAGACGGTCACCTACACCTTCTGCTGTGCCTCATTATTATTTTTTTAGGTTTAGAGTCTATTGGAAGTTGAGGTGAGCCACTTACCTTAATGCTTCCCAAATTGTTTGCCATGGGTTTTAAAATGTTTAGAAACATAATCAAGTTGTTACCTTTGCTTTCTCTCCATGAATGATTGAGTGCCCTGACACTGTGCTCAAGGGCAGTAATTTTCTATTGAACAAGGACATATTATGCCACTTAAATGTAGCATACCTAGAGGCAATCACAAAAAGACCATAATGCATAAATAGTGCTATGTAGAAAATAGTAAATAAATGCACTGATAAAGTAGTGGGGTATGGCCTCTTAAATTGGCCTTTTGTCCCGAAATTTTACCCATTGTCGTGAATGTTTTACAGACCTGTCCAGAATTTGCCTCCATGCCAGGTGATCACCCTATTCTGTTCCTTTTTGTTCAAGTGGCACAGCCGAAGTTATCTGAGACTTATCTTACTCTTAGTTCCTATATGTAGGTATTATTAGTGTTTTTTGTCTTTCCATGGCCGCTCCTTGATGTTGTTATTGTTACTCCCACGGTTTCTATGGCCACTTCCTTGTTGCTATTATGAGTCCCTTTATTTTCTATTGCAAGAGACTAGTAAAAGTCCTTCTTGCTTTTGGATTAGAGAAGGGGAGGGGAGAAGCCTGATGAGTTATCGTTGGTTGGCAGTGCTTGCATTTCAGATGAGGTAGGCCCTGTGTTCCACTATGCACTGGCAAACACCCACTTGTATGAAGCAGAAGGCACGTGTATGCAGAAAAATATTTTTTGCACACAAGCATTCTTGTAAAGATATTATGTTGTGCTTAAATTAGCCTTTTCTCAAAGGTTATTTATGAAAATAAAGATATCTATGGTCCTTTACTCAAAGGAGGCCTGTTCTAGGCTAAACCATACTTGTTCGGCGCTGTATTGTTGCACAGGCCATGCTACTGATTGACCTGTCCTGGTTTTCATTTTTTATCCATGTGTGACTTGGGAGAGCAATCATGGTGGCAAATTATATATTGCGATAAACAATTACAATTTTTGTCAGAAATTTGCATGCACTTTTATCGTTATTTTCAATCATATCGTCTCTTTTGGCTACTGGGCAAGTTGCATTCTGTTTGCAATTTTAGATTTTTGGGGGGGTTACTCTGGGCAATCATCTAGCAAAAACAATGGAAATGATGAAGCTTGAAGTAAGGATTTGGTATGGCTATTCAATCACTCAACCCTCTTTCTGTGGCCACCAGGACTGAAGCCAGCTACACTTGCTACATAAAACGTTCAATTTCTGAACTCTGCGTGCAGCCATGTTTCATAAGGAAGTGCATTGTAGTGATTCATTTTGCAAAGCTGCTCTGTATAAATACTTCATACATCCGTTGATTTAAGGCACATCTTGACTTTCATCCAATTCCATCACATGTTCCTTTGAGTAGCATATTTTAATGTCCAGTTTTACTGCTTACTTTTGCGTAACATAATGTATATGTGCATGTGCGTCCACTGCTGAATACACAACACGGGTGCTATTTTCTTCCATTAGCATGATTTAGACACTTTTGCCTCGATGTATTTTTGATTTATCATCTTGCATCTCAAAGCTCTCTTTGAGTGTGTTCTAAAATCAATTCAACAGGGCATTTACATAGCACGTGTTCTCTGTCTTTTTTGCTTCTATGATGTGTGCGAAACTGATGTGCTGTTAACCCTGGAGCAGGTGTTTTCATTCTGCTGTAAACCATTTTCTTTTTTTTTGTTCTTTAGCACATTTGTGTATATAAGGTTTCAGTGCTTTGTGTGACTGAAGTATTATGAAAACCCATCTGATCATCATGTGCTGACATATGGGGCGAAATCTGTGAATAATATTATTGAGATATTTGTTCACCTAGATTAGTTTTCAGCTGTGTTGTGTTTATGCTGTAATATAAGCCTGTTATCTATTATGTTACATTGGTGACAAAAGCAGTTAATTTGTTCATCGATTTTAGCAATCAGCAGTGTGATAATTCGTTACATTATTAAAATATGTACCTGATGATGGGTTATGTGTTGCGTAAAATGATGATGATGATGGTTATAATGATATTAATATTAAATGACGACATTTACATTGTGCAGTTGTAACATATAATTGTTCGAAGTCAGGGCACTTGTTGTCACCGGGTGTCTTTCATTGTTTTATAGACATGCACCCATCATTAACCTAGTTTTCACAGGTATCCCGATTTGTGTGCCCACCATGCATGACAATAAAGTGTGCATAATGATTCTTACTTTGTGCAAAGGATTCTGAAATCCAATGTGAGACTCTGTGGTTTGGAGGGTGCGCCAAGCATGCCCTCTGAAGACACATGACTATTGTCCATATCCTGGGACATAGGCCCTCATTATGATCATGGCGGTTCAGCCTGCCATGCCGGCAGTGGCGGCTGAAGCTGTCAGCCGGCATGGCGGGCCGAACCGCAATATAATAAACATGGTGACGGCCGCCAGTGGCAGCCGACACCGACCGCCAGGCTCCCGCCGTCAGGCATCCTGACGGCGGGATGAAACACCATCCGCCAGGGTAGCGGCGCTACCCTGCCGATAATGTTTCATTTCCCGCCAGCCTTTACCTGGCGGGATATCCTGCCAGGAAAAGGCTGGCGGATGGGGTGCCCAGGGGAAACCCTGGGGGCCCCTGCACTACCCATGCAGTTTGCATGGACAGTGCAGGGGCCCCGGTGCAGAGCTCTGTCGCGCAGGTCACTGCCCGATTTTCAGGCAGTGATCTGCACAACGGGTGCAACTGCTCCTACTGCACAGAGGCATTGACAGCGGAATGTCCCGGCCGAGCCTTTCTGTGAGCCGGCGGGCAGAAACAAGGTTTCCGCCCACGGCTCACAGAAAAGTTCATAATGTGGCCGGCGGGGTTCTGGGGTCGCTGGCGATCAGTGTTTTGACCACCAGCATGAACATGGCGGTTGTTTCTGCCGTGTTCATAATGACCCCCGTAGTTAGGAAGTGGTGATCGCAGCATACAGTTTCCTGATCTGTACTACAGGACAGGCCTCTTTCCTGTCCTTGACGAGAGAGATGCCTTCCTGTCTCACTTGCATACATCTCTGCTACCTTGATGCACCGTGACTCTGCGCTGACATCCCTGAACTGGTGGTGCTTGTACAGGAACTATTGCGACAAATAGTGTAACTCCATATTTAATGCATGAGTCAGCAACACCAGTAGGATCCATTTTAGATAAACCCTGGTGAAGCATAACAGATGATGGTGGCTGAGGGATAACCTCCACAAACTGACAAACTGTATTGCTAGTATTCCTAAGCTTTGGGGTCAGCATCACACAGTAAGCCGTGGGAGGATCTAAAACGGGCTGCTTTATTTAGCAGAGGCATGCTGATTGTCTCCACTTGCATACCACCATTGGCTTGATGGTGGAGACAGTAGTCTCCTTTGTTTTGCAGAGAGCCTGCTACTTTATCTCTCTCATTGGTGGTACTCCTAAAGCACATGTATGATTATACTAATGTTTTGGTTGCTTCAGTTTCAAACATCCCTCATCACTATCTGCTGTAGAAACCATCACCTAGAACAAAGACCATGTCCACTCTACAGAGCAGAGATATTCTAAGGAATAGAATTGTGGTGGGTGATGTCTGGCATCCCGAGAGTGGGATCAATATTCCCTGACAGCAACATGAATGTAAAAGTGGGACTTCTTCCTGACCGAAGAGGTGGTATGCACAGTACCAGAGGGATTCCTGCGATCAAGGGCTGGTGTCACTGACAGTCAGTCTGCCAGAAGTGTGGGGACATCACCTGAAAGTGTGCAAGGAGCTGATGGAGAAGTAGTGAGAGTAACGTGCACAGGAGCCTCTCGGAGGGAAAGCAAAGTAGAAGATACCCCTGAAGGATATGATTGCCCAGAGGAGCTCAGCTACTGCACCTGAGTGGAAGGGACAGCTAAGACGTGCAGACCAGCATGTGACAACCACTCTTAAATCAGCATTAGTACCCAAGAAGAAGAGGGACCAATGCAGGAAGAGGCCTGATCATGCAGGAACTGCTTGATAACTATGTAAACCATAACTACTGTGCTGTATCAACCAATGACAAGGAGAGAGTGAGAGACCATGACCTCATCCTCAGCTTCCCAAGGCTGTGCCCTACACCTGATGTTGCACACTGACACTGGTGGCAGCTGAAGAATCAGCAATGACTGAAGGACCACTGGCACCCAAGGGTAGGCACTTTGCTTATGTGAGAGTGGAGCTTTTCATTTGGACCTGTTACCCCTCTGAATCCTTTAGCCACACATGCTGACTGGCCACAGTGCTTCTGGTCAACAATGGAGTAAAAAAGGCCTGTGCACTCAGGAGTGGCAGCCTCACGCTGTGGACTTCACTTTCATTACAGTCAGTAAATTCCACACCCTCGAACATGTGCTTACCGGAAACTTAGAGTCTTGTAGCTTTAGGAAAAGCTATGGTCAGGGTTGTGAGTAATGAGAGTATTGAAGTACTGGCCTTTGGATGACTGGCACAGAAGTCTAATTATCCTAATCACCGTGAGCCTGCAACTATTGGAGTCTTGTAAGCTTAATTTTCCTGTAGTACCTGTAATAGAACCCTGTGTCCTTGGCCATTTTCTTGTGTGGTATTTCATTTTCCTATAATGAAGTACTTCTCTTTTGTAAAATGTAAGTGTTGAATTGCACAATCATTACAGCTTGCTAATGAGTCTCTTCTACTCAGTCTCTTCCCACTAGGCTCTCCCCAGGAGAAGCCTTGGATTTCTTGACCTGCTAACCTAAGGATTAGGTACTGAAAGCGTGTACTTTGTGATCAGTTTGCAGTGCCTTAGTAGGTTAGGACCCCTGAACAAAAGTGACAAAATACCTCAACCACTACAGTTGTGGTCCAGAAACCCAAGCTTGCCCGGTGGTGGTTGAATAAGTTCTGGCAGTTGGCAGCAAATGTTGTGAGTTCTGTAGGTTCCAGTTCCAACTATTACAAACAGAGCAATATGTTCAGTTCTCTTATAAAATAATCTGCACAGAGATGAGTTGGAGTCACATGGAGCTCCCGTCATGCTCCGTGAAAAAGTTTGTGTCCGGGTCTGACGGCATGCTGATGGGCCGGTGAGCGAAGCGGCTCAAGGCATGGCGAAGGCAGGAAGAGCCATGAGGAGGAGTGATCAGACTCAGAGACGATCCGAGTTGAGTGTTGGCATCCTGGAGTCCGGGAGATCAAGAGTGGCGCAAAAAGGGACTTGGAGATGGCTTGGAGTGGCTTGACGGCGTGGCATGGTGAGGAAGAAGCAGAAAGCCAGAGCCGAGCTGAGTGGCAAGTGGCAAGCGGATTGCCAGTATCCATTCCTTCAACACCGGAGACACAAGACTGAACTTACCTACCTGCCTAAGCAACTCCCCCTGCAGCACGCCAGCCTAAAAATAGCTTGGAGGCAGCTCAGCGGTGATGAGCAGGTAATGGGCCCTGGGTATGTACAAGGGCCGGCAGGCTAAGAACGAATGTTTGTACTACCGTATTGCTTGCATTATATGCAGATTTAAAGAAGTCTTGAAGCATGTGGAATATATAAACAGAAAGGCAAAAACTAATATTAGAAGCACTTCAGAGAGAGGTGTTTTTTTATTTATTTTTATTGATCCAATGACTTCTTGTTTCTACTTCTTATATCAGGGGGCCTATTATCTGTGCTGATAAATTTCTAGGAAAATCATTGTGAGACTGAATATTGAGAATGGAGCAATCTCAGGCAAAGATTCTATCTTGAAAGGGCCAAGTGAGTAAGGCAAGCATCAAGTGACAACATTCCAGGGGAAGGGGTACCAGCCATATTATTGCATTGTCATTAAAGACTTGTAACTTTCTCCTAACGTACTACACTATTGGCTCCTGGTAGGGGACAAGGAATATCATATTTAAAGTCATATGGGTTCATACACAGTGTGGGGCAACTTGGATCCTGCTCTAGGCAGGTTCTGAGGTGGTGTGAGAACTCAGGGTGGCAGCGGAAGCGGTCTGTGCAGCACATATGCGGCTTGTTGCATCTTGGTTCCTCCCAGGCTCTCTTTTCTGGAAAGCATGGAACGTATTTCCCGGGACACTTCTTCCAAGACCTGTGCAGCAGGTAGATCCTCGAGAATAGGCAAAAACAAAGGCTTGACCCTGTTACCTGTAGGAAAACCAAAAATGGGATCCAAAAAATAACATTTTAAAGGTATGGAGGTTTCACAGGAGGGGCCAAACCCTGCTACAACATCTTTGTCACCCCAGCTGCCTCCTCGGGCAAATCTTTCTACTAGTCATCAAGAAGCGGGAATGACAGGCACATCGGCAAGCCTGGGCTCATTTTCCCCTTTATCAATGCCTCCCATGGATCTAATGGGAGAAGGATCTCCTTGCCTTTCTCTCAGCAACGTGGAGAGGTCCACCTCAGAAGATTCAAATACTGCTCCCTCACACACTGAGGCTCAGGCCGCTGGAAGTCCCTCCTACTTCTTATTTTCTAGGTTTAACAGTAAAGGGGCAGAGAGAGAGCAACGTTCCATCCTGATGGTGAGTCTATTAGATGACCAGTCTCTCAATAGTCTAGAGGTTACCACAGCCTCATCCACTCCAGGCATTATTAATACTCTTCCTCTGGTGTCTGATTTATCAGTCATTAGGGATGACAGTTCTGCTCTACCTCCAATCCTCCTACATCAGCCAACTGTAGCTTCACAGACCACCCCTATAGTCGAGACCATGTTAAATCTTATCTTAATGTAAATACGCAACCTTAAATTAACCCACGAACAGGCTTGAAAAAAAACTAATGATCAATTACTCCAGCTCAACTCTAACATATCGCATTTGACGTCTCGGATCTCCCAAGTGGAGCTGAGCATCTCAGATCTTGAAGATACGTATCACGGATCCACAACTGCAATGAGCCAGACACAGACTGAGTTAGAGGTGCTGCAGTACAAATTGGCTGATATTGAAAATAGGTCTCGATGTTCTAATCTGAGATTTGTTGGAAATCCAGAAGAGATTGAAACCACGTCCTCAGTTATAAAAGTCAGAACCGACTTGATAAATAACCATATTCTTTTTGACAAGACTTTGGATTACCCATATTTGACCATCAAGTGGGCCCACAGAGTTCTGGCAACATGGACACAGAATTCCAAATATCCACGTACTATCCTGGTCAATTTTGGTGTTTACAGAATAAAGAAACAAATCTTATCCCAAGCCATTCAAATAAGAACATTCAAAGTTGAAAGTGATGTCTCTTTTAGGGTCTTTTCTGATATGTTCATAACAACAGCACATTGACGTTGTGAATTTGTTAGCCTTATTGATGACTTTAAAAAACTGGGGGCCCCTGCTGGCATAGTCCAACTGGCGAAGCTAAAGGTTTTTCATAAAGGCCAGGCCATATTTCTCAAAGCATTCAACAAGCACTCTTAAGGCGTAACATATGTGTCAGATGCATGCTATATATGTGCCAGGAATTTCATGATCATAAAAGGAGGAGGAAGGAGGGGAAAGGATAAGTACTGGATGATCTGTGATGATACTTGAAGATATATGATGCTACACGTATTACTTTATATTTTATAACTTTGCTCCTCTCCCATGCTCTTTCCCATCTTTTCCTCACTGGTCCATACCTGCCATTTTTTCCAGACACAGACTCAAGGGGTGCCACATCAATGCACTCATTTCTGAGAGTTGGGGGGGGATTCACTTTTGGGAGGGACGGGTTCACTGGGAGGATGCGGTCATGACAGGATTGGTGAGTGGGAGGGGGTGGAAGCACTTGTTGGGTGGGCTCTTCCACTGGTGTGGGTGAAAAGAGCAGGTTGCAAATGCAAGGAAACTAGCAATTTATTGTCTAGAAGGATTGTGCTGAGAAAAAAGGGCTTACTGAGGATAGAAATCATCACAAATGCACCTAATATAGATTGTAAGGTCGGGTCCAGTGCCAACAGGCCTTTAAAAAACAATCTATTTTTTACCAGATGAGTGATAGGCAAACCAGCACATTCTCCTCTGGCTTCATTAAAATTGTGTCATGCAATGAGAATGGGCTGAATAATTCACATACATTTAGAGCAATGCTCCATTGGTTAAGATCCTCTCAGGCTCAGGTGATTTTACTACAGGAAACTCATTTCAAACAGCAATTCAACTTTCCTGGTATCACAAACTTTATTTCTCATTCCGTTTTTACTTCCTCTAATGCGGCCGTCTGGGTGGTGGCAGTTCTCCTCACACAGGACGTAGAATGAGATGTCCTTGAGGTCCATCGGGAATCTCAAGCAAGATGGATAGTTGTCAGCATTAAGTTAGGAAGGCAATTAATGCACATTTCAAGTTTCTATGGTCCCATAGAAGATGAAACTACCTCTCTGCAAAGTATATATGACCTTTTAAGCACACTTCCTGGCCTTTTGGTAGTTGGTGGCAACTTTAATATTATTCAAGATATGAATCTAGATGCCTCTCACAAAAATCGGTCACAAAACAAACCACGAGGACATCGATTTTTGACAAAAGTTGTTTGTGATCTGGCTCTACAGGATCCTTGGAGACTGGATCATCCACAAGAGCAATGTTTTAACTGATTTTCAAAAAGGTTTAACTCAGCATCAAGGACTGACTTCTTCCTAGTATCTCATGTTTGGGATAGAGTTGGTTCTGATATAATATCCAACCCCTTTTTGGATCACTCCGTTCCATTGGTACAACTATCTTTCTCTGATCAGAAGCGAGAAGGACCTAGGTGGTCTCTAGGTAAATCTTTATTAACTAATGAAGGGTGGACTTCCACACTCAAATTATCAGTTGCCGAGTTTCTTAGTAGAAATTAAGCAACTGCCTCTATTTTTGCTGTCTGGGAGTCATGTCAGGCACATATTAGAGGGAAAGCCATAGCTTTTAATGCCTTTCTTAGGAAAGCCTAGAAGGAGAAAGTAAACAGCCTTCAGCAGGAACTCAACTATGTCATGCTCCTGCATCAGTCACTTGGCAACCAAACATCATGGACTCCCCTCCATAAGGTTAAAACTCAATTGAAGAATCTTTTTTTAGAACAAGAGATTGTCGATCATAATACATGCTTTCAGCAATATTACAAAGAGAGTGAGCACGTAGGTAAATTCATGGCACATTATATGAAAGAACGTCAGAATGCTTCCTTAATCGAATCCATTTTTTACACATCCCAGAGGCGTATGGAGATAGGGAAGGTGTTTCTAACACATTATACAAATATTTACACTCCCAAAGTCAGCTACAAGCGATGAGCTCATTAATGAATATCTTGGATCAGTCGCTGTACCAAGTCTCGACCAAGAGCTCCAATGCACACTGCTGCAGCCAATCACCAAAATGGAGGTGGCAGAAGCTATTAGAGATTCTCCAAATCGCAAAGCTCCCGGGGAAGATGGTCTGTCCGACCAGATTGCGGCAACCTTAGCCCCACTCTTTAATGCAATACTCAATGGCGAAAAAGTACCTAGCTCATTTACCCTGGCAGTTATTGTCAGCTTTCTTAAGAAAGACAAACCTGTTGAAAAACCTGATTCTTATCGTCCTATTAGTCTTCTTAATAATGATTACAAGATCCTTATGAAAATCTGGGCAGCTAGCATTATGCCTTTAGCTTAGGGTCTTATCCACCATGATCAGTGTGTTTTTCTCCCGGGAAGATTTATCTCTAGCAACACAAACTTTCTGCTTCTGGCAATTGATTATTACTCTACGAATAAAATTAAAGGAGCTGTAATAATGCTACAAGCGGAAAAAGCTTTTGACCCTGTACAATAGGAGCTCCTTTTTGCAATCCTCCGTAAATTTAAGTTCCTAACAAAATAGTCAATTGTTTTTCCAATCTTTACTGAGGGGCAGAGGCCAACATTTTAATAAATTCGCAAGTAATCTGTAAGGTTTCAATAGGGAGTGTGACCCGGCAGGGATGCCCTCTGTCGCCTTTCCTTTTTGATTTTTTTATCGAGCCATTGGCTTTGGTCCTGAGGCAGGATATTTCTGTAAACTCCTCAATGCCAGGTGCTCACAAGCTAAAACTTTTTGCAGATGATGCAATCCTATACCTTGGGGGCCGATTCTTAGAATATTGTAAAAGCCCTTAGCAAAATCCAAACGTTTTCCAACCTGGGAGGCTATCAGATTAATAAATTCAAATCCGAGGCTTTGCTGTTTAATGCTCAAGATTCAGTGTTGCCAGCCGAGATGCAAACTAATTATCGGACTTCTCATCCTATCAGATATTAGGCGTTTATGTCACTCACAACATGTCTGACCTTTACTCGTAGAGAAAATAACACTCAAGAAAGCACAGGTTCTCCTCCTTAAATGGCAGAATTCACCACTAACAATAATCGGTCGCATTGTCTTGATCAAAATGATGATACTACCTTTATTCTTATTTATATTTGCTGACGTTATGATCAAGGCTCCTCTAAAGTTTTTCAAGGATCTCAGTGTAATACCAGGTGAATTTATCTCGGAAACAAAAAAGCTCGCACTCAGTTGGAGACAATGCAGCTCTCTATAGAGGATGGTGGCCTAGCCTTACCCCATTTTTAAAAGTATTATGAGGCGATCTATCTAGACTGGATTGTGAGTGCTTCTTCCTCACATCATGTTGATTCAAACTTCTATGTGAAACAGGTGCTTCTTGAGAACAATATTTATTTGTCTTATTTCCTTAAAATGTCACGGCTTCCAAAAACGCACTAGATATAAGATTTGAAATCTTCTTTGGTCCAGAGGAGTAGAACTTCAACTAACTATAATTTTACTTGGCTCCATCCAACTATTCCACTAAGAGAAGCTGTCACTTGTGGGCTTCTTAAGTTTTTCGTACCTCCAGATTCTTCACTTTATCTGATCAATGGGTTCTTTAAGTCAACATCCAGCTGAGTCACTATCTTTCAGAATTACACAAGCCATATGGGTGCAGAAACAGACAGGGGTCGGTAACTGGAATAGCATCCTTCTAGAGGAATTGCCAGCTAAAGTTCTCCCTCCTGCACTAAGCAGAATAGCAGCAGCTACAGCTTGCGTGATTGATCCCCAGATGTGGAAATAAACCTTTCCTCTAAAGCCTTATGAGGCACACATTTTAAGAGAATGTCATTCCTCACCAAGTGGGTGCTTTGCTATACTCCCGTGCAACTTAACAAGATGGACCAATCAATTCCAAGCACTTACTTCTAATGCCATTGTGAGGTCGGGGATTTGCTGCATGTCTGCTACATTTGCCCTGCTGTCACTAATTTTTGGACCAAAATGTTTCAATCAATTAGTTCGAAATTACAGGTAGCGTTAGCACCAGAACCATTGGGGGCACTTTTCAGTATATCCATTCAACCCAGGCTCTCTACATATGCAAAACAATACTTTTTTATTGCAACTTTGATTTCTAAGTCCCTGATCCTACAATAGTGGAAGACCCCCCTATCTCCAACATATGATCTTTGGAAAAAGAAAATTAAACAGTCCAAGCTAAAGAATTTCTGTATGCACAAAGAATCGGGCCACACGGAATTACCATGCTATCTGGGAAGAGACTATTTCATCCTCAGTCTGATCCAGAACTTAATCCTATACAATCGATTTTGATTTAGCACACCTTTATGATTCACTAGATTAGTATTATTATGTAAAAGAAGCACACCAAAACTCAGTACAACGTATTGCACTGTATTGTATTGATTTTCTTCCATGTTTTAGCATGATTCGAAATTTCCAAGCTTGAATGTCGTACCTGCACTCATTGTGTGATAAAAATATGTTTAAAAATAAAAATAAAAACACTTATCAGTACAGAGAAATGTCAGACTGAGTAATTGCTAAAAAGCTGTGATAGACTCTCAGGAATGTACATTTGAAAGATGCCAAGAAGGGAGAGCTGTGGTGTCAGGCTGTTTTAGCCCTTGGCCTCAGGTTTTCCCTAAGCTCAAGTGTGCCATCAAGATTGTTTCCTAGACACCAATATCAGTGACTCCTGGAGTAATCTGCTTCATTGGTTGAGTTTGACTGAGTCTGTGACTCTCCAGCTGGCCCTTGAGAAAGTTAAGGCTGAGGAAGAAGAGAAATTCAGACAATATGTGATTGAGAACTTGAGACTATCTCCCCAGTAGCAAGAGGATAGGAGGAGGAAGAAAAAAGAGGAATGGGCCCAAAATGAAGGGATTGAAAAGACAGAGACCAGGTACTTTGTGTGTAGGTTTATTCCTACTGATTCTCCAAGACAGGGAGCAACTGCCAACCTTGAAATGTTTTTCATACCCTGCCACAAAACATTCTAATTCCATTCAAATTCCCCACATTCCATCCCTCACACGATCACCCAACACCCCCTTTCCTTATACAATGCAAAAGAAAAACTTTTTTTTACTTTTCCAAACAGCACATAGTGAATCAGAAAATATCTTACCCCAATAATCCCTCTAACCATACTTACAACATAATCTTAAAAAAAAAAACACAATACAATGGAAATGTAACTGAAGAAATGTAAGTAAAAATGTTAGACACACTTGAACCATGACAAATAATACATAAGTTGTCCTCAGGCACATGTCCATAAAAGTTTACCAGACAATCAGATACTTTTGCTTACTAATGACTCACATTACAAAATATTTAAACCTCTAAGGTTTATTCTAGGCCTGGATGGACCTTGCGGAGTTTCACTCCATGGAATTTTAGCAGAGTAACATAAAAACTCCATGAGATTTTGTGGAGTTCTGCGAGCAGGCAGAATTCAGGCAAGTTGCGCTGCTCACACTGATTTTTAGCACTGGTATCTTGTTCCATGCTGTAAAATCAGCATCAATGGCACCGCGCAGCTTGCCAGAGGGCGCTGCTTCTTTTTGCCGCTCAAGCAGATTTTCTACTCGATTAGCAGATTTCTCAATTCAAACGGTAACAACATGCTGCAACAGTCCACGTTGAAAAATCCCACCATGAAGTTTAGTGCCCAAAATTTGCCTTAGGGGATGCACATTCTCACTTGTCGTTGGCAAGCAATGTGTGAGAAATAAATCCACCATGCAGCAGTTGGCGGAGTTTTGCCAGAACTCTGTGCTCCAAACAGAACACAGAGTGGGCAAAACTTTGTGAATTCCACAAGTGGATTAGGATTTTTCACCCACCCCTAGTTTGTTCCTGAATCTTTGGGGACGCTGCACAGAATCCTTGCCAGTGTTGGGCTTCCCATATATGTGATCAGTCATCAATCTTACCACAGATATACTCGGACACAGAACCCAAGACAATTGAAACAACTGATTTATTCCACAATTTGCCATTTTCTAGCACCACCACATGGTTCTTGTCTCCCTTGACATTAACAGGGACAGAAAAACCTGACAGACACTTGTGTACATGACCAGGTTTTCTCATCCTGACCCAGGTGCCTTCCTTGGTGGAAAGTAGTCAGTATTCTTTCCTCACAATACTATGCCTGCCCTGAACAGCCTTCCTAACATCAACAACACGTTCCATTTTACCAGAATTGGTACACTTTCTACTCTTCCATTCCCTGTTTAGCTTACATCTTGCTACTCTCCCCTTCAACAAGGTGAACAATAACATCCCCATATTAATGTATGGAGTAGTTCCTATGGCCCACAGCATATCTTTTGCAACAGATTTTCAGCCAAGTCCATTAATCAACACCAATTGCAATTGACGGTTCCCAGTCTCAACCAGTCCATTTCTACATGGATGATACAGGGATGTTTTCACATGGTTAACACCTACACACATTAAAACTCTTGCATTTCCTTAGCCACCAATGAGGTACCATTGGCAGTGACCAACTCTTCAGGGCAAATCAGTAACAACTAGTCAACTAATATTCTCCGCAAACTTAATTTCAGGCCATGTGGGAAACTAAGTGCAAATTTGGGTGTACTTCCTAAAACTCCAAACGGTACTGAAATATCAAAAGCCACTTTAGGCAAAGATATTTACTGATGGCTATAGGAGTATCAGGATCCAAAACTGTAACTTACGTCTTATCACTGAGAGCACATTGACAACAATTTCTAACATAGCATTACATCGTCTTTTCCACCCTGGTTCCTTCATGCACCATATATAAAACTTCACTTTGAAGTCCTACAGGATCTACTAACAAACCAAGTTTATCCAACTTTCCACCAACAACTGACAATTCATCAGCAATAATTTTATGATTCTCCTGTAATAACTTCGAATCCAGCCATCCTTGGGGCACGCACTCCATGACTGCTTGAATGTCACAGTCCTAACTAATTAACGACTGCTTTCATTCCGTATCACACAATGCACTATCCATAACTGTTTCCACAGAGCCAATAGCACACTACGTATCAAAGTCATCAAAGGAAAATTCATCAGAATGTTCCTCATCCAAAGGTAACATCGATATTTACGGTGCAGTAAATTCTTTATTTGCTACCACATACCCAAGAATAGATTGAAATTCCTGATGCCTGTACTGCCGCTTTGTAATCCAGGGAACATTTCTCCCTCCCCTTGTGGAACTGAATAGGTCCACCAATGTTTTATGATCAGTTCTGAGAACAAATCTTTTCCCCCACACAACATTCTTGAAATAAAGAGTACCCCACCCCAAAGCAAAACCCTCTTTCTCAATGGTAGAGTACGTAGCTTTTGCAACCACCAGAGCCCTTGAAGCAAATGTCATAATTTCCACACTACCAGCCTCCTTTTTCTGTATTAATACCACACCTAGGTCTTGACTACTAGCATCAGTACTGATGATAATTACATCTCCAATAGAAGTGTTTTTATGATACGTCTACCCTTCTTCTTAAGTAAATGTGTATCCATCAAAGGCATCAATGTAAGATTCAAATGCTTCATGCCATTGTTCCCAGTTAAGAAGAGGAGTACATAGAAGCTGAAGAAATGGAGGTGGTGTTGGCATCCATAAAAATAAACCTGGGTCATTGCTGTCCACTAATAATATCAATAATGTGTTCAAAGTATTTGCAAAAATATGCTGTATAGCTTATGATATAAGCTTATAATAAGTATGCTGTAAAATGTTCACCAGGTATGCTCTAAGTTGCATGTAAATGCACCAAATAATTTGCCACAGGTGTGCCTGTCACTGCTGATCGAACAGGCAAATGGGGAGTAACCTTAGTAGGGTGAAAATGTCGAATTCAGGATTTGAACCTTCATCAAACAAACTACCCGCAATCCATACACTTGAATCGAAAATTGCTTAATGTCTTAAAACGGCCAAAGTGTGTGTCGTGCAACATACTTTCAACAGTTGATTTAACTTGTTTTGTTCACTCAGCCTCTTAAAATGGTTACCCGGGCAAACACACTGTATTTTCTACGGCGAGTAGGGTGCTAAGCTTGAAGCTTGACAAGCAGTCTTGAGTACAGTTGTGACACTATGCCGAAGTCCAAAAACACCAAGCACACATGAGAATGGTTTAGAGAAAGTTAATACCATCCCTCTAACTCTGAAGGACTCACTGTCTAAGTTCCAAAGAATCTTATGCATATGCACATGGCAGGTTCTGACATTTTGGGTTGGTTTGTGAGTTTTGGGATCGTTTGTAAGAAGCATAGAGAATAAATGAGGTTTCCAAAGCAACAGTACTCCACAGTCAACTGCATGTGGAAGGGATAGCTGTCATTATGAGAGTGCCTGTGGCTCACAATAGAAGTTATGGGTGAATTATAAAACACTCTATTAAGCTCTTTGGGCTGAGGCCAGTGTAATACCTTCAGAGATTCCAGGAGAACATGAGAGCAGATGGTGTTGTGTTTAAGACCTGAACTCAGGAAGGGATTGATAGTAACAGAGTGACTTAAGGAGAAGTCCTGTCCCACGCTCAAGCAATACTTTTCTGAATGTGCCCTGTTGGCTGACGAGTAGTTAGGTAACAGGGTGAACAAGCGGCTGGAGCAGCATAGTTTTAACTCAAAGAGGTAGAAGAACTTCTTCTAGCAAAATAATTCCAAACCTGAAGAGTAGAGC
Source organism: Pleurodeles waltl (assembly GCF_031143425.1). Classification (NCBI taxonomy): domain Eukaryota; kingdom Metazoa; phylum Chordata; class Amphibia; order Caudata; family Salamandridae; genus Pleurodeles; species Pleurodeles waltl. Next base: position 641,444,045 of record NC_090443.1, on the reverse strand, counting down.
CAGAGCGGCAAAAGGGGAACTGGGCTCCTAGTCAGGAACAAAAGGGGAAACAAATGAAAGAGAGTTCCCCAAAACAAACCCAAGGTTGTTACATGTTACAGATAACACAACGAGGGGCATTGTAAGCAAGCCCAGGGCAAAACTCCTCTAATTCCTTTGCAGAAATTATGTGGTGCACCTCGGATAGCATAGTTGAAAGAGTACTTGTAAAATTGGCTATATGTGACATTTTGTTTGAGGTGGTGACTTTTCAGTAATGCAATGGAAGGGCAGTGCATCTATTGTACCTAAAGTTTCTGCCCACAGGCATATTCTGTAATAAGGAGAGTGTGAGAATAGATGCTGTTAAAAATGTAGGTACCAGGCTTGCTGTAGACTGTATCAAGAAGCATGCTGTGGTTGTGCATTAGAAGGATGCACTGGGTTACATAGTGCCTAGTCACTAGCATTAAAAGACCCAAACCATCAGAGGCACTGTTAAAGCATCACAGGAGTACTAACTGGAGTCCACATAGGAGCAACAGAGGACCCACCCATTAAAGGCACTGTTTAACCACCAAAATAATACAACTTGGAGACCCTTCAGAAGTACTAACAACAATAAGGACTTATCCATTGGAGGCGCTGTTAAACCAACTAAGAAAATATTATAGAGCAGTGTTTCCCAGACTGTGGGTTGCGATCCACTGGTGTGTCACTAGCCAATTTCTGGTGGGTCATGAAAGTCCAGGCAAAAAATAAAGATGCCTTTAAATTCTGTAATTATCTTGCGACATTTGCTGCACTTCAAAGACAGAGGTAAAATGTCAAGTTATGCCTTTTTTTAGGTCTCATCTAGGCAGCGCTGCGCTTTCTGAAAGACGTGTGTTATGTTTAGTCTGTGGGCTTTAGCCCACCCATAGGCCTCCCATTCCTTCGCTTCATCATCGGTCGCATATCCCTTTCCCTCTTTTGTCCAGGGCATGCACATGTAATGCCTCTACTTGTAATTAACACTCCTCACAGCATGGACCAAGGACTTGTGATCTTCGACTGCTCCCATTTTAGAAGTTATTTTTTTCTTTGTGTTTCAGCACTCTGCATGAGTGCTCATGTTTTCACTTGCTCCATACTCCTCTCACCCTCCCACCCGCCTCATCCCAACCCCGCCCCAGCTACACCCCCAAGGTAATCTTATTAGACGCATCTTGGTTTTTTCGTGAGTATGGATTGAGAGCCAGTGAGCTGCCAGCGAGGATCGGCTGCTGGAGAACAGAATCTCACTTTCATGAATCAAGGGATCAGATCAGCACCTAAGTGGGTAGGAAAAGCCCTTTCATCCAAGAAGCACTCTTTTAGGATTGTAGTGTAGGAATGTGAATTGACTCAACAGTTGCTCGACATAGCTGTTGTGAGTGCATGAGGGCCTATGATTGTCCAAGCAAGCTCAGGTTTTATTACTAACTGTTGATGTACGCTGTACTTTGTAACATTTGAGATCATGCTTACTACTTATATGTACTTGTGCTCCAAGCCCTTGCCTACATGGGTATTGCAATACACCACAAAAATAACTTTTTTTCCTGAAACAATTCAGTTGTTTCACACTGTCCCGCCAATAGCAGATGATGTTGTTGCTCATTTCACCATTTGATTTCGTGAAAAAGGCAGGGTTGATTCTTGTTGGAATTGGAGCTTGTGACCAGATCAGATCTCTGAACCATGCCAATGGCATGCAGTTTTACATCAAGATGATATTTTGTCATGTAGATGTGTCTGTGTTGTGATGTATTTTTCCTATGTTCGGTAGTGTTATTTTATGTTAGAAAGATGGCTTGGAATCTGTGAGTTGGTGCGGACATTTATTGGGATCTTTTCTGAAGTCAGCAAATTGAGTACTATCAAATTAAGTAATAGTGACACATTCTTACTTCCAGCGCTTAGAAAGTGAAGAAGTGCACGATAGTGAGCTATATCAAGAAAGTTGTCATGTGGTGTTGTATAAATCTCATATTGTAAGTGTGTTCGAGTCTTCTGTATGCTGTGTTTCTGCTGTTATTGTTTGCTGTAGCCTGTTATCATGCCACATGTAGTTAGTTAAGATGTTGTTTTATGCTATGTTATGCTATGCCATTTTATATCAACATCACAGTGTGTCATGCCACCTCCCCTTTCCATTCTTTCTAGATTAGTAACTGATTATAAGTAAATTGGATAATGTTGTTAATTTACAGTGGGCTTACAGCCCATCCTTTGCTTACCACTGGCTGGCTTAATTGTCACTCTCATTGCTTGCTTCTTATTCCTTAGTTTGTGTGGGCTTTACTTCCTCTTCTTGTGTTTATACCGCCCGTAGAGCATGGACTCTATTCTATGCCCTTCCTCTGCTTACTTTGTCAGGTGCTACTTCAGGCCACAAAAAATCAACTCGCCCACTTGCAATGATGAGCCAGTTTTTTTTAGGCCAAGAGCATTTCCAGGCATACTGGTCTTGTTTGGTGAAGGAGTACAAGCCATTGAACCACACTAGTCACATTCGTTTAGTCTCAGAATCTGCACATTTCTTTTCAGCACAGGGAATGAAACTAGCATAATCAACTACTGCAGCAACATTCACAAAACATGTCCGTATTTCAGCAAAGAAGGCTGGGCAAACTAAGCAAAAGCAAAAACAGCCAGAAAAAATAAGCTATCAACAAAAGGCAAATGGCCAGAACCATAATGAGGAATAATCTCTACAGAGTTTTCTATGTGTATGTGACTTTCAGCGTTTGGTGTGTGAATCAGTTCATCATAAACAAAAACTTGGAGTTTTATTTTTTCTTTCACTCTGGGACATTAATTTTGACCTGTTCACTTAAAATAACAAAACAACAACTCAGAGAATGCAGATGGTAATAAAGGAACATTAACTGAACCTCACATCTGACACTGGACAACTGGTAAGTCGAATTCAAGGGCAAAAGCTTTGTTCCAAGTAAACGGACATCCCGATGTGACATCCTGATGTGTTTTCACATTGTTCATGTAATGACAATCTCAGCTTGCTTCTTGCCATATACGAGAAGTTCACCTCGTCCTGTTTTTCCCTTGCATTGTGAAGTTTTTGTTTTACTTGTTCCGCTAAAAATGAACTACAAGTGCCTACACGAAAAATAATATATAATGCCCAGTTCATGGATCCAGTGCATTGCAATTTGTTCAAACAGATAATACAGGATCTCAGACCTGCAAGTCTGAAAACATTGTTTAAAGCCTGTACTCTTTTCTTTGTTTTTAAGCACTTCACACGAGTGCATGTGTTTTCCTGATGTCTCCCTTGTGTGCTTCTCTTTCCCCCTCCTCTGTGCTTAGTATTCCTCTCTCTTGCCTGTGTGCCTCTTCCCTACTTCCCCTCATGGCCTGATCACCTGTGTGTTTTCTCCCCGAAGCTCCGCATTGCTCTTTTTCATACCTTTGATTTCCTCACCTGCGTCCCTGTGTTTCTTCTGCAGCACACTCATGCCTATGTGTTGCTTCTGCCCCTCGTGTTGCTAATTACCCCCTTTCCCACAATTTGCTTCCACACCACCCTTTCCCCTTCATGATGCTCCCTGTGTTGCTTGAACAAATGCTTTAAACTTATGTATTTGTTTCTTTTTTGTTACCGATCCAACTCCGATTGCTAATTAAAAACAAAATAAATGTAGCTGAGTCAGAAGCTTTGTTTTTTTTAATCTTTAGCCAAGAAACACAGCAATGGGGATTCTGTGCCAAATGGCTACAACTATTGGAAAAGCAAATATATTCCAAAGGCAAGATCTGTTGGCTTTGTCAATGTTTGTTTTAACATATGAACTGGTGTTTACAAACTCCTCTTACTTTGCAGTAAAAGAAAGAAAAGTAAAATGAATTACATGACAATCATGCTCGAGTACATGAAGTGTTAAAGGAAAGGCAGCAGGATGTCATTTTTTCGTAACACAACAAAATGTCAAAACCTGTAAATGAACAGTACACCTTCATCAGTTTGGAAAACAAAAATGAATCACATTTTTTGAAATTATAAAGTGTGATGGAAACATTTTAATAGGATCAGAACAAACCAATACACTTTACTTGGTTGTGCACAAATAACATCACTGAAACACGATTTAAACACAATATAATTTGTGTACACAATAGGTTTATCAGTAAAACTGTACGTCTGTGCAAATTTAGTCACCATTACAATTGAAAGTATGCAATCTATAAATGACAATGTACTACTACACTAAGCTTTACTTGCATTAAAAAATCACCCCCCTCGTTGATAAAAGCTTAGTGGGTAGCGAAAGTTTCTCATATTAAAGAGTGGGTTGTGGTTCTAAAAAGTTTGGGAAGCACTGTTACAAGATGTTCTCCAACGAGCAATGGAAAATCCACCTAATGGGTTGCCCATTAAATCACCAAGGGTATTTTATAGGGAGTTCACCAAAAAGTGATAATGGACCCACCTATTGGAGCTGTTGGCAAACGACAATCAGAGTATTATATGAGTTCTTGGAGCGACAGAGAACCCACTTATTAGAAGCTCTGTAAGCCATTAAGGGAGTACTACTTGGTACCCAGCCAGAAGCAGCTGAGGACCCATCCATTGATGGTGATGGGAGAGGGGTGGGGGGAAGGCAGGGTGCTGTGCCCAATGCCCTTTTCAGGCCCTATCAGGCCGAAGCAGCGATGAGGTAACTGGAAGATGCTCTCAGCCTCCATACTCCTTTATCCCGACACAAAGGTTAAACACCCTGGAAGCAGAGATTTAGTAGGGTAGGGTAGATGATAGGAGGTAGAGGCCCCTGCATTTCAAGGCTTGTGAGGCAAGATGGGTTCCCAGTCTGATCACAAACTGGTCGTGCAGTGAAAAGGGAAGAAGCAAGAATAAAGGAAGACCAATGAATGAAGAGTATTTGCAGAAGAGAAAGCAGCCCTGTGTGCACTCTCAATAGAACGATGAGCAAAAATCCCACAAACAATGTTAAAATGCATAAAGAAATTATAAAACATCTCTACTGACTTTATAATACTTCTTTGCTTGCAGCCAGATCAACCATGGAGTAGAGAAAACTCACAGTTCAAACATCATCACATTTAATTGCCTGGAAAATCATGTTGAATGCTGTTACCTTGTATCCCTGCTTATTGGTACCAGAAGGGGGAAGACAGAGACTTTTCTTCTGTTTATTCACAGGCTGTTCTATGTTGTGATAGTGCTCAACATTTAAAGATGAGAGGCACAGTCACAGGAGAGACTCACTACTTTTAGTGAAGGGCCTGCAGGCCAAGGCTTGTGATGCACGATAGGTGTACAATCTTACCCTAAAAAGAGTAAAAAACAAAATACAGACATCACCATATTTCTTAATCTGGAAATCACTAATGAGCATGGTTACTGTGTGCCTCTTTTTCTGTACTCAAAGACTAAAAGTCAGAAGCTTGACATTTATTGACTGGCAGACCATTGGATGCTGCGCACAGGCCTCGGTGGGAGGGCCACTATCCAACAGGCCATGGCTTTTGATGCTTGATGAGCATCTTATCAAAACACCAGCAGGCTACTTAAAGGGAATGGAGGTGGTCTAGGACAATCAAAGAAATGGCAGCCCTCTAAGCACTCTTGCAAGAAAGATGGTCCAAAATCCCACAAACATTTTAAGAGCGGGCCAGAACAATGCAAACTATCTCTAGTGCCTTTCTACTGATATTTTGCTTGCACCCATGGGTCCATCCTGAGAGAACACACAGTGTAAACCACCACACTTAATTGTCTGGAAATTCGATTTAAACACTGCTACCAAGTGTACCCACACTTTGTGCCAGAGGTGGGAAGGCAAAGGCTTGGCCTGGATTGATTTACAGGCTGTTAAATGATGTTTTCTTCTCTGAAAACAAACATACCCAAATCACTAAAACAAAGATCTCTACAGCTCACAAACTGTACAGCTAGGGATCATTTTCTGAACCTGCCCTTGCTAACGAGTTCCTGGGCTCCATTTCAAAGTACCACGAGTATGAGACACACAAATTGGGCTTGGTTGAACTCTTCCTGGATTAGCCATCCAGCAGCTATAAAAAAAAAAAAAAATGTTTTAGATTCATAAACACTCTTATTTGTGCTTGCAACATTCACAGCGTTTAGAGCGGCCTCGCTGCTGCTGCATGGAGCAGGTGAAACTACAAACGTGCTAATTTCCAAGCAAAGCATATTATCCTGCCCCGGTGAAGTCATTGGCCTGTCGTCCTTCCCGCCACAAAACATTTCTGTTGTGACAGTAACATGTGCGGGCCCAAGACAGAATTCCTGCCAACAGTGCTGTGACAGAGACCCCCAAGCGCCAGCACTGCTACCTTTCACAGCCTGTCTGGTTGCTGGCAGCCTCCAACTCTCTGCACTTGGGTCCCACAGCAAGTCTATAATTAATTCACGAAAAGGGCGGTGGGTGTAAGTGTGCATGACTCAGCCTCCTGACTCAAGTCAGTAATTGTACTGCAATAAAAATAATTCTTATCAGTGACATTATTGTGTCTGGCACACATTCAAAGAAAAGTTTCTCTGGGCATGCCGCGATGGGGCTTTCCAATCGTCATCCCCGAGCCTGTTTCCTGAATGCAGCTGTGACACATTTCAGTAACATTGTGCAGAATGAGATAATTTTAGTCTGGGCTCAAGTACAAGCAATTGTTTTCCTTCTACTGTTCGGAGGCCACAGCCAGCAGAGCGAGCGCAGTCTAAACAAGAGCTTGTTTACCAGACCAAACTGAAAAACTTGCAAGTTATACCAGGAATCCTGGCCAGTGTATAAGGTTAATTTTAGCATCCTATAAGCAAATAAAGGCAAACAGTGACCCTGATTACATTTGGGTCACAAATAATTGATGCATATTTCGCCCACACTATTACTCTTTGCCAGTACATTAGCAGAAGTTTTCCTCCTCAGAATGGGAAATTATGGGGGAAATTGCACATTATGCCACTAGTTACTGGTGCAAAAACTGCTTTTTTTAGCATCTGCCACCTGCAATTTGTGACAGGTTTTTCTAGCTGCAAATCACAGGTTCCTGCATTGAGTGTTTGTGTAGACTTGTAATACCAGTGGAGCAGATAAAATCATTTTAGGGGGTACTTTTTCAGTAGCTCATAATCCCAACTAAGGCCCGCATGACGACTTCAACAGTCTTTTTAAAAGGCCACCAAAGCCGCTGCAGCCAGCATACCACCAGTGCTGATGGTATTCTGCCCGTCCTCTTAGGAGTTTTCCACTGGGCCAGCGGGTGAAAACAGCGTTTCCACCCGCTGGCCCAGTGGAAAACTCAGCCCCCATGAGGCCTCAGATGCCCCCTTTCGCCAGCCTTTGCATGGCGTTGAGACCGCCATGCAAAGGCTGGCGGAAAAGGGGCGTGCAGCGCTGCCCTAGAGGATTGCAACTGCTGAGACCGCCAGGCGGTCGGTGGCCGCCGTCAGACTGTGGCCCATCTGCCAAGATCATAATAGGACAGTCGGACCACCCTGTCTGCGGCGGTCCAACCACCATCTCGAGTGTAGCGGTCTTGTGACCGCCATTCTCGTAATGAGGGCCTAAATGTCAGATCTATAAAAGAGCAAATGCAGAGAAAATTTTAATTGACAATAAAACACTACTTTTATTAATTGTGATCTTGTGAGCCCCTCACACTCCTCAGCCTCAGTGCAACTGCGCCTACTGCACGAACATGAGCTGCACCCTGGAAAGACGAAAAAAACAAAGTCAGGTTTCCAGGGCGTCTTGATTAATAAGCATTTATTGAGACATTTGCACCCCCTGGCAATGCTGCCACGGACCCTTAGTGGGAGCTCACCCTCCACCCTCCAGTTTGAAGGCCTCTGAAGATTTGGTGCTCAAATGTCATCATTGCCTAGGTATCCTTAATAGTCCAAATATATGAGCAAATGCAAAGCAGGTTAAAAAGTTACAAATATCTGCTTATTGGAAAGAAGCCATTGTAGCAGGATTTGTTGCTTGAAATTTCTGAGTACAAAAGTTTATTAAGAAATTGATAGTGTCATCAAGAACAACTCATTTGGATAGAAAACCATGTCCTAGGTAAGGAAGCTAGTTCTAGCACTGCTGACCTTTGTAGTAGCAGACCAGTTACATATGGATTTTACTGAACTAAATTCCTTAAAAAGTGAAAGCTCGAGGATCTTATTACAACAGGTGCAACATGTGTGTCCTGGGGGTGAGTAAAGGAAGGAGATGGCTAGTTGAGAGTTAAGTGGCTCTACTCCCTGTAGACTCCTTCTGCTATATCTATTTTTCTGTCTCATTCTTTCTAGTCCTCTCTCTGAACCATGGCTCAGTGAGTAAATAGCCACAGGTTCGATCACTTTCCACCTCTGCTTTTATTTTAGTGGGACTTACTGAAGGAAGGTGATTTTCCACTGATAGTGCTGGACCAAATACATGATCCACTTTTTAAATGAACTGCTCTGGCTTCTTGACTATTATTTTTGTTAGTAGATATGGCGCAAAGAAGCAATTATACGTCTCTCTGCATGGCTTCCACCAGTCGGGGAAGTACCTTTCAATTACTATTAATGATTTAGGAACTCATTTACAAGCCCTCTGCGCCACCGGTGTGTCATTTTTTCTGATGCACAAGCGGCACATAGAGCACGCCCAGGTCTACAAGGCCACACAAATCCATTTTGCATGGCTTTCCGTGGCCTTGTACATAGGGTGTAAGGTAACGCTGCACAAGTCGCTGCATTGCCTTACACTGCATCAGGGAGGCATTCTACGGGTGTTGCAGTGGGTTTTTCCAAGCAACACCCATGAGTTTTGACGCATTGACAGGTTTACAAGAATCTGTAAATCTGAGAATGCATCAAAATCTTACTCCTCCTGGGGTGGGGTTGGGGGGAGTCAGGGCTTGGGGGGGCACTGAGGAGAAATATCTTTATTTCTCCTTGTTTTTTCCCCTTTCTATGTCTGCAGCACACATAGAAAGATAAAAAAATGTCCATAGAATGTGTTTGTGCAGGAAGGTGTCCATTCCTTCACAAAACATCCCTCTCTGCGACTCTGGCATTCTTGTACCATGGTGCAAGTGTGTCTGAATCGGCGCTAGGCAGCCCATTGTTCACCAGGGCAGGGGGAGAGGACAGAAATGCACCATATCTTGTAGATATGGAGCATTTCTACCCTTTCCCTGCGGCGCAGTGTAGCGCAGCATGGTCACTTGCTTTGCTGCCCTACACTAAGCGGTTTGTAAATAATCCCTCTAGTGTAAAGCGGAATGTCCTCTCTCACTCCGGAAAATACATAAACTCCAGTTAAAAAACTGCAGAAATCTAGGTATGGATTACCGATTTACTAGTTGCCACAATCCTTATAGATTTTCCTTTTAAACTCTTGAAATGTTTAAAACCTGTCTTGTGCTTCTGTCAGTGACACAGAAACAAGCAATTCAAATCTTCAAGTTCAAATCTGCAAGCCTAGGCCACCAGGTGACACAAAATGCCAGCATTTTCTGAAGTTGTTGCTCACATTATTGTGCTGATTAATGCTTCATATTTCCTTCTATTTATATTAAAAGGTAAACGCACATGTGTTTATGCCTCATTATTTTCAAGCCAAATGTGAATTGCATTTTTTTATATAATGAAATTGTATTTGTTGCTATACAAAAAAGGAAGAAAGATTCTACGAAAAGCATTCCTGTTATCTTTATCGCATTTTCTGATCTTTTTGCATTCAAATCGTAAACACAATACTCACAAACAGAGACAAAGAAAAAAATACATTAAATTAGAAATATCAGACCTCTATTAGACCATTGGGTAGTTGGTACATGAGGGGACGAGCTAAGTCAGGTTTCTAAAATAACCAAAGACTTTGTAAATGATACCCACTCGGATTAATTGCTTGTAAATTTAACATTTCCGATCAAAAAGTTTTCACTGTTTACAAATAAAAAGCTAAATAAATTGCTAGCATTTTTTATCCAGTAGACATTAAAGGCCTGCTGAAAAATGGAATGAAAATGGAAAGAAGACAGATTGCATATCCTGAAATTGTACCTCGATAAACGTTTGCTTGGCTTTCCTTCCTACCACTGGTAAAAATGATGTCAAGAAATTCAGTGGCTCGGTCTTCAGCGGCCTTCATGGCACATATGCTGGTAAATGGAGCTTCACAGCTGTGAAACAGGAGGCCCGAACCCTCGACAGGGCAGCTGTTTCGTATCCAGAACTATGTACAACAGCACTCGAAATGATTAATGACTTGTCCGTGTTTTTTCAATGTATTTAGAATAATGTCTCAGTTTGTGTCTCGTGGAGACTCGTTCCTCGGTTGTAGGACCATGATGCCTCTGTCCCGATGAGTGAAAGAAGCAGGACTTTGCGAAACTGATGAAGGGTGTATCTGATACACTTGACAACGTTTCTTCGCCAACACTGTTTGGTTTAATAGAGCCGTCAATCAGAGCTCATCCAATTCCATGAACTTTTCACGAATGAACCACTGCGTACACTCAGTGCTCGAATGAAAACTGCTGTGCGAAGGGCAGACTATTGCGGAGATCATTCCAATGGATAGGGATGACTTTAATCTCCTTTGCATTACCCGGTGCTTTAAATGGCCTGGTATTGTCAGATACTGAGTACCTGCACGTTATTATTTTAAGAGGTAGGGTACCTGCACTTCTCAGCAGAACTGCAACACTTTTGATTAGAGAATTGGAGAGTACGAGCACTTACCAGAAGCAAGTAGGTACTCTTGTCAAGGTTACCAGCACTTCCATTTTTTTCATTTCAAGCACTGACATTACAACATCCTAACCAATGAAGTGGTAAATAGTTCATTATGTTCAGGATAACAACTATGAAAATGATTGCTGTTTAGATCCGTTGTAAGTATGTGACACGCAGCATATACCTTTCTTTAAACTCTGCTCGGTCTTCTTTGTCCCATTGAGGATGGGACAGTGAGAGGAGCATTTACCAATGATAAATTTCACATTTTGGAAATCATGAGTTTGAATCGGGGCACGAGACACTCAGCCTTTCATTCTTCCGTCTTTGGTAAATTGAATGCCATGACAGTAATAGTTTAGTTTGTAATTTACATAGCCTGCAAACTGTAGAAGTGTGGTATTAACAGTTATGTCAAAACAAGTTATTAGTATGATTATTATCATCATTTGTCCGCCCCTCGTCTCACATGTGCTCAAACCCATTTCTGTTCCTTCCTCATCCTCGAACTTTAGAACATCCTTTTCTTTTCCTGAGTTCCTACTCTTTCTCTGCTACCTTCTCTTTTAAAAGAACAATTCAGTTTCACTGCTAAACAGTTCTTGATATTGTGCATGTCCACAATTTATTGTAAAAATGTTCATCAGGTTTGTTGAGCGCCTTGGCAAACATTCTTGATAAATTGAATAAATACATTCAGTTTTATATTGCTACCTTAAAAATGTGTCATATGTCTGCCAACCATGGACCTATTTTGGAGGACAGTTCATTAGAAGAAGAGGAATGCTACTAGCATCATCAGCTAAACAAAACATTTGCTAATTATCTGTCAGCACAGAAAATGACATCACTGTTTTCCAGCAAAAACATCTTTAAAAGAAAAAGACATTCATGTTCACAGGAAGTGATACCACTGCATTTCCCATCATCCAGCTTCACAGAAAGTGACATTACTGCATTTTTCACAATCCATCTGTACAAGAAATTGACATAATTTCCTGTCTTCTTCCTTCTTTAGTCAGCTCTGGGTCTCTCATCGCCAGAGTCCCCAGCTAAGACAAGGCCAGAACCACTGTTCAAGTGAAACTTATAATGAAGGATAAATGATGTGCATCATTCATCAACTCTACCTCTAGACCCCACAATCATGAAGACATGAAAACAGATGTAGACAGCCCAGTCACTCAATTAGCATTCACATAACACATAGACCCAACATCGTTCACACCCCACTAATCCTACCACTCCCTCAAACTACAGAACATATATTCCAACTCATGTTCATTAACAATGGCTCTGCAGAACTCCATGCACCAGACATCACAGACCATGTCACCTCTCACAATGCCTTCTCCATCACCGAAACATGGCTCACACCAACATCTTAGCATATCTTTTACGTCCTTCTTCGTACAGGCTACAGCAACCATCATGTGGACCAAGCACCCAAGAAGGGAGGAGGCCTAGTTCTCATCCATAACTCCTCTTTGCTGTCATCCATAAGTTACTAGCTTACCTAGGTCCAGCACCTAGTTACAACCCCTGGAGCTGCTCCCATGCCAATCCCCGTTCTGTGCAACTTAGACTGACACTTTCCATCTCTTCTACAGGCTTCCCAGGCAGAACAAGAACGTCATTGATGAATTCTCAGATCTACTCACTGTCTCCTCAATCCGACATTCCCACACCATCTTCTTGGGAAACTTCAACCTCCCACATAACAAAGCTAAACAAACCAAGACATACCCTCTTCAACCTCATCAATGCACTCAGCATGCTACAGCATGTCACAAAGGCGATGTCCTCAACCATGTCTTCTCAACACTACCAACAATATAAGTCAAAACACACATATCCCTGAAGTGGATTGACCACTTTGCCATCCCTCTCTCCCTGCTCAGCATCCTACCAACAAACCAAGGTCAACACAAAAGTGAAGACCAAATCTTGATATCCTTCAAAGACTTCTCCATAGACAACATAAAGCTTGACGTCATTCCTCATCCTATCAAATCTGCGTCTGGCACCAACACCCTTCTAAACAACATACAGGCAGCTCATCACATCAATCAAAGGAAAGGACTATATTAATACCATAAATGAATCCACCAACAGAAGCAGAACCTTGTTCAAGACAATCAAGCAATGCATCAACCCCCTGCCGACTCACCAATTTCTCACTGCACTGAAATGTTCAATGTCATCAATGTCTTCTGGAGTATCTCAATGAAAGAATATGGAAGATCAAACAGTACATCGGTGATACCAAGCAAGATTCATCCCTTACTCCCACCACTTCACATAGAATCCTGAATTGGTCAGCTTTCAAGAACCCATTTCTTCCTCATCTCACTAAAATACTTAACTCCCTCAAATGTAATTTTTCATGAAGATGATGTCTAACCATAATCCTTCATCAACGCGTTTTCTGGGGATGCTCTCTTACCCCTACATCCCATTGTCAATGCCTCTCTCACTCAAAAGACCTTCCCAAAAGCTCTTCAAACAGGCCAAATTCTCCAACTCCTAGAGAAAACTACACCAGACTCTGATGACCACATCAACTACCAGCCCATCACTCACCTGCGATTCATTGGCAAGATCATTGAAAAAGCGGTCTATGTTTTACTCTAATATCATTGCTAACCATTTTCTGCATGTCTACAAGTCTGGCTTCATTTCATGCTGCTTGCCTTCTGACCACAGATGAAGATGACCCTTGCCTCTTGCTATTTCTCGATCTCTCGCCTGCTGTCATGCTCATACACAGCCTGGAGTCTTGAATGAGGTTTAATGACAGTGTCCTTCATTGATTCCCTTCTAGTTTGGTACACATGGTCACCTCCAGATCACAAAAGAGACCTGTTGGAAAATATATTATTTTGTGTGGTATCATCCTAGATTTTTGCCTTGACTGTTTTTGCTGATTGTAGAACTCGTGCCTTTGCCCCTACTAATGAGCAGTAAAGTGCCTCTTCGCCCCTTTCAACATGATGGAATTGGCATATTCCTGTTTGCCATATTTAACTTACCTATAGGTCCCAAGTCTATGGTACCAGAGTGTACCCAGGGTCTGTAATTTAAATGTCACATGTGGACAGCAGCACTAATTGTACCACCCACTGTAGTGGCAAAGTAAGCATGGCTGCAGGCCTGCCACCAGTAACCTATTTGTGAAGGTTTAAATTGCAAATGTGTCAAAATAACCCCTCTTGATAGCCCTAAACCCTCCTTTCAAATATTAATATGCCCTGTATAATTTGGCCTTACATGCCCATAAATTAGAGTGCATGGTATCTAAATATAGGACATGTAAAGGTTTAATGTTAAACATGTCATTACAATGAAAAGTCCCAAAATGCTTTTTCACTGTAGCAGGTTTAGCTGTTGCATAAGAAAGCAAAGAAGTGCAGTATTAAATTTAATTTTGTTATCTTCATTTGGAAAACAGCTGCATAATTCATATTTGGACTTTATAAAAGATTTATTACAAGCCCAATGTTTTTGTAAAATCGGATTTGTAATAACTATTTTAGAATAGGTACTTTTAAGAAGTTGTCTGTTACCTTACTAAATCCTTTAGAAGCCCATTTGCATGAGGTTCCACCGTTACATAGGAGCTGGATGGCCCCTTTAATGAGATGTGAACTTGCTCTCAGAGGTGAGACAAAGGCTTTGGCTGTGGGGAGGTGCTCTGTTTCCCTGGCAGGCTGACCATCTGAGCTGCGCCCAGGAACTTAATGAACTTCAAAGGGGCCTACCCTGCCTCAGGCAGATGTAGCTAACACCTGGGCCTGCCCCCTCCCTTTGTCCACCTAGCTAGCCAGGCACCAGGTCCAGTGAGAGAAGAGCTGCCCCAAAACCAGTTTTGTGGTACCAGAGCATGGGTTTCTCATTTCCCTTACTACACCTCTAGGGTGGGCACAGGAGCCCTGCACAAGGAAAGAAAAGTTCTGCCATGTTGGATTTGGGCATAAAGGGGCACTTTGGGAGTGATTACAGTAAAACACACAGGAAGTGATGTAAAAGTGAGTGAGGACACCCATGGGAACTTTTACCCCATTAGTTAGGGAGTGACCAGGAGATATCCCCACATACAGGTTGGCACTGGGCATAAAGTGCCACCCCCAGTTCACATCCTCCAAAATCACTTCCATACTTGTGGAAAAACAGAAGAGGACTTGACCTGATGTCTGTGACATGAGAAGAGCCTTGAAGACTGGACCTGCCCTGACTCCTGTACCCAGGACATAGAAGTGGACTTTAATGGTCATAAAGGTGACCTCCAATTTGGGCTACAGTGACAACACATGAGGCCTTTTCCTGCATTGCCAGATGACACATTCGAACTGAACATACCCTGGCTCTTGCAACTGGCCTTGGCTGGAGTGAGTTTTGATCTGCACGTGCTGTCCCCAAGGTCCTTGACTCTTGGCTGGTGTCAATCTGTGCTCCTACTAACAAATCCAGAAAGTTGGGACTTAGAAACATTTGCTAACTGTTTGCTCTGAGAACCGACAGGGGACCAGGACCAATCTGTCAAGCTAATCTTAATCTTAAGAAGGTGCATCATTGCAGGGACAAAGATTCAACTTGCTCAACTATGTTCTCTGCAGCTAATAATCCTATTCAGCAGGACCTTGTGGAGAAATTATATGGCCTAATGCAGCCCACTTCAGCTGAAGCTCTGCTTGACAAATCTGCACTCCAAAAAAAGGGACTACGTTTAAAGGTAGAAATCTTCATCGGATGAAGAACAAAAAGAATCCATCTGGCAATGGACCTTCTTTGGGCATGAAACTCCAGCTTCTCCCACTCTGAGCTGTTCAGAAAAGACATTGTCCAGCTGGTATCTGATGACATGGAGCACTCTTTGGTCACAGCCTGCTGACTTGCCCCGCTGAGGATATTTGACTTCTATTCCAGAGATTAAAGGCCTCATTTACGAAGAAATGATGCAGTGTGGCGCTGCAAGCCGGCTTACTGCGCCACTCTGCGTTATATTGAAAGTGCAGGCATGCGTTGTATTTACAGAAATATGATACATCTCTGTACTTGCATGGTGCAAGGGTGCCTGAGTTGCAGGGATGATAGTTTATGTGCAGGAAGGGACACTTGGATGTCCAGCTCCTACCTGAAGCTCAAGCCAACCAAGACAGGATTCCTGTTATTTGCCAAGAACAAGAAATAAGATACTGTACTAACCTGTTTCAAGGATCATCTTTATGGCTACAGACTCCAGCTTTCACCCAATGCCAAGTCACTTGAATTCACGCTGAACCCCAATCTCCCTCTCCTCTCAAAGAACACATTGCCAAAATACCAAAGACTGTCTGATACCAGCTCTCTCTTCTAAAAAAAGTCAAAGAGTTTCTTCTAAAAAATGAATTCAGAACTGCTGTTCAAACCCTCATAATCTTGCATCTAAATGATGGTAATGCTCTACTCCATGGTCTCCCAAACTACAAAGTGACTCCTTTGAGGCATCCTATGCTGCTGCAGCACATCTCATCCAAGGTCTGAAGAAATAAGATCACATTACCCCCATTCTGATGGAACTCCACTTGCTCCCCTTGTGCCTGCACTATCTTCAAAATCAGCAGCACCATTTACAAAGTCATCATGACCAGCACCCATGCTTACCTTGCAGATAAACGTACCATATCTGGTGGTTCTCGGCACACCCACACCCAGGACACCATCAAACTGCACGCTAAGAAGTGTCAAAAAGTAAAAGCAAGAAAGCAGGCCTTTTACTTCTATGCACCCATGATCTAGAACAGGTTCCCTAGAGCCATCAGAACCACCCCAATGCTGCTTCAATTTAGGAAAGTTGAAAGACTTGCCTCTTTAAAGAACACTGCATTACAATGAATCAACCATCCACAACCCAGCCTTTTTCTCCTATTGCTCATTAACTTTATGCTTGTCTTTGATCAAGGACAGTGTTCTGCTGTCTTTTGGCTAGGTTCTTGCTGTAGAAATATGATATACATACAGACATTCACAATAACTTTCATTCATCTGTTGAATCTCCTCTTCAAATGAAATTTTCAAAGCAATAAATAATCTTTAATGTGTGTGTTACACCTTTACAGTAAATAAAAGCTCTTCCTCAACTTCCCAAACCAATATATAATGTATTCATTCTCTTACATATTAAGTTTATATTGCTAACAATCCTCATAATCCAATTTGCAAATCACAATACAACATATCTTGAAGTTAGGGCCTTATTTAGAGATTGACAGATGGGATAGTCCCTCAAAACCATGGTAGATGTCCAGTCCTCTGTATAACAAGTGAGTTACACCTCTGGGACTTGTAATACTGAAGAAGGGATATCTGTCATGTTTTGATGAAGTATTGCAACTTACTAACTCTAAATAATGCCCCATGATCTTTGTCCAGTAAAAATTAATTGGTCATTACTTTCAGGATGTGGGACCACAGCAATGTCATTTATGATGGGACAATCCGCACTTTCATAACTATTGTCCAAAATTACGTTTGTGCTCAATGGCACCATTATTTTAGATACCAGAGCCCAGAATTAGAAAGATTTTGCATCAGGTTTTTGACACTTTTTTGATGCAGACCCAAACAAAATCCACTTTGTATTAAACAAATACTGTAAATGTCAATGGTTCCATGGGTGGGGTATGGACACGTCCATAAATCCACCCATGGACTTTGACACAAGCCAACATTTACAAAGAATTGTAACCATGGGCTTGTGCCAAAATATTGCACCTTCCTGAGCCTGGCGTGACAAAGGCAAATATCTTTATTTCTCTTTGTAATTTCCTTTGTACATGTGTGCTGGATTGTGCAATACACATACAAAGAGGAAAAAGCATTCAAGGATAGTTTTTGTGCAGGAAGGTACTCCTTGTTGCCCAAAAACCATGCTGACTATAATGCAGGCACCCTTACACAATGGTGCACAGCAGCCCACAGGGCAGCAGCACAGGGACAGAGAAGAACGGTGGCATTTCTTTGAAAATATGGCTCAGTTCAGCTCTCTCCCTTTCATGCAATGCAGTGGAGCAACTTTACTTGCTGCGCTGCGTTGCGTGAAATGTTTGTAAATACCATCCTTCTTTCTTGTCTTTCTGATTACAAATCAACCATGCAAATTTAAAAAGCACATACTTTTCTTTGCTTAAAGACATGATGTGCTTCTAAACCCCCACACAGGCTTTAGATGCCTGATTGCTTTTTCTATTTACATTCTGTTGCAATGCTTTCGATGCTCCTGTTACTTTTTACAAATGTTTTCTCGGTTGTTGTCACGTCTGCTGTATTTCGTATAGTGTAACTGTATTTTCATGCATCCCTCACTTCTGTTCCCTCTTTTTTATCTATCTGTTGTTCAAAGTTCATTTGCTGAATGTTATAAATGTGCATGCAGATGTTACTCCCCACCCAGATTTCCTCTTTCTATACTGTGGTTTTCTCCAGATCTCTCACAAAAAGTTGTTGCTGTGTGCAAGCTACTATATAAGATAAAAAAATGTATGTACTTCTGTAGAAAAAAAACAGCTGACTATTGTGTATTGTTTCATGGCATGTAAATCTGAGCTACAACCCAAATGCTTGTTCTGCAGCTATTGCTATAACAAACAAACCTCACCCCTTGCATAGATAATAACTACTATTAGTGGTTTGTATGCATTGGCTTTTATCTTTTAAGAAATGTTCAAAGATACATCAGGGACTGTTGGCCCTTGATTTGCAATGTTACTGTGCCTTACGAATGGTACACGGGTGAAGGGCCAGGCTGGTCGTAGTGTGCATTCGGCATTTTCCAGAGAGGCTGGAAGAGTTGGGGCTGGTTTTGCAGCAGTTGGGGACAGATTTGTTATTGGGGCCAGTTTTGCAACCATGCTGCAATATCAACCCCCAATAACAAAAGCAGCAGTGCTATGCACTTGCATTAACCCCCCCCCTTGACCCGGGGGAATGGTCTGACAAAGTGCCAGGGCTGCTTTGGGTTCCCAGTCCGGTCCTGCACTGATGTGTCATTGAAACAGCAGTGAAATCACAAAAGTCACACAAACCTTGGCAAAGAATAAATATAGATGCTTCACTTGTATGATACATGCGACTCATCTGGATTTATGTTTTTTAATATGTCAAAGACTGAATCGAGAACAGCTTGCCACTAAGATAATCTTTTCTGCAAAAAAATAAAGAAAATGCAAATTAAGCTGAATTGAAAAAGCATTAAATGGGCTAATTAAATGTTTAGCCATTATCCAACTGTACAGAGGCATGTAGGCAAAGTAGTAGGGCTGATTTGTAAAAGCATTTTTGAATAGAGGAAGTAACACTAAAGTAGTGCTCTTTTAATACTGTTCCATGTCCAAGTCCCTATTAGGTAAAATGCAGAACTGGTGAAGTTATTTTTGTTTGCACCAATCATATTTGAACATTTCCTAAATTGTCACATTTTATTCCCAATTTCGATATTTTGGGGGCCAAGTCACAATGGTATATTAGAGTACTTAAAACAGTACTGCAGGAGTAGCATTTTACATTTTCAAAAATGTGTGAATAGTCCAGTAAATTTGTTTGTGCCAAATGCATGTGTAGATTAGATTGTTGTTCTATATAAAGAAAGAAACAGTTATGCCTACCTTCTATATGAGAATTCTAGATAATGCCCTGAGAATGGGTGTACCCATATTGCCAAAATGTAAAAAAAGTCTCAAAAGGCTGATAGATACTTCATTCATAACATGTTCGTGCATCATCAAACATGAGATAACATTTTTTTAATTGTTTTTTTTAAAATGTCTATTGAATCTAATGACAAGCTTTTTTTTTTTTTTTAAAAGGTGCTTTCTTATTTAAAGTACAATAGGAGAAAGTTTGCTTGTGGTTCAACCAAGTGAATGAAAGTATGTCATATTACAATAAGTTTACACAGGTACAAAAAAGCTGGCGGGTGCAGTTAGGTGTAAAAAAAACTATAAAAGTGGAAAATTTTTGCAATCTTGGTGAAAATATGAAATAAACACATTTTTGACTTATCCTCTTTGTATATAACAACAAACTGGGAATATGAGTTGGTTAACAAATAGTTTAATATTTTGTATTTTGTGAGCGGAATAGTCTGTATTTGTTCCAATGCTTTTATGCAAAAACAGAGACAGTTCGCTTTGCTTCATTATTTGTACTTTTTACTGACTTTCTTGTGTATAAAGGACTGGCTGATTCCTACTGCATAAGCCTCAAAACTGTTGACAAAAAACATTTCTCTATTTGTGCACAAGTGCAACAAGGACAGTTTCTCCATTCTTGCACAAGCACAAAGATTGTGTAATCTAACCCAAACAGAAATGTCAAATTTGACACACTAACATTGTAACCTTTGTGCCAAGAAAATATCTATCTGCACAAGGACCTATTCCATTGAAAACTAGCTTTTTGATATCTAATGACAGTGCTATTGAATAATTAGGAAGACAATGCCAGACTTCAATTTGTCTCCTCTTTAGATCACGATCCACAAATATTTAAGATGCCCTTGTTGCAGCTAACAATGATGAAATGTAAAATTAAAAAGAAAGACAGTAATTTCTAATAAACCTATCTCTTAAAAATACACTTTTGAATAAGTGATCATAGATCTTCCCGGACCTTTACATGATAGGGGAACACGGCAGGATGGAATCGTAGCCTATGTATGTCTAGAACCCTACATACACTTAAGTGCAAACTGTACTATGCTGGAAAGAAAACATTACGTTAATCTATATTGTATCAAAGTATTCTCAATGGCACAGGAGACGGGAGGTGAGGAAGAGGTATGGGAAACACGGAAGGGAGTAGAGAGCAGTTAAAGTGAAAGAGGTAAAAGGGAGGTAAATTGCCT
This sequence comes from Pleurodeles waltl, assembly GCF_031143425.1. Taxonomy (NCBI): domain Eukaryota; kingdom Metazoa; phylum Chordata; class Amphibia; order Caudata; family Salamandridae; genus Pleurodeles; species Pleurodeles waltl. Next base: position 641,423,433 of record NC_090443.1, on the reverse strand, counting down.
TATCGCATTGCTTAATCTGGTGTATTTTCTGTAAAGTTAAATCCTCCATAAGCATGGATTTCTCATGGGTGCGTGATGCCCTAGTTGCACTCTATGCCGATGTTCAAGTATCAAGAACAACAGTCTAGGGAACTCCCTGGTCATTAAACTGTGACATGATCTCATCCGGGGACACAGTGAGCCTTCACATAACGGGGTGGCATGGTCCAGCTGCCAGCATTCTGAAGCTGCCAGTCAGCAGCACTTTTAATGATATACACAAATCCGAAATGAGTAACTAGCCAAAAGATGTGGTTGCAGAAGCAGGAACCTTTTATATATACTTATATTTTCTAGTTCATAAAAATGTAACATTGATAATTGGTGAAAAGGCAAGATGTAACAATGTAATACAATATAATACAAAATATAAGCATACCTCATAAGTATGCACGAACAGGAATGCTGATTACACCACTCAAGATAGGGTGCCACAGCATTGTCTAACCTAGGTCTGTTTATAGAAAAATCTGAAAGACACATGCTTTCTGTATATATATTCTGAAAGATAAGAGAGCCGATATTGTTCTGAGCTCTCCTGGCATGAGGAGTGTGAGCAGAGTTTAACTTCTGTTCCCTTCTTTATGAACAGTTGGGACCCACAGAAACAAACTATACACCCCTGTGTTTGCAAGTATCGTGAGCTAGTAGGGGAGCTCAGTGTACTGAGCAACTGTCATGAACTCAGTGAAGTACAGGCTGAATCCAGGCAGGGTACATTCATTCCGTCAATTCTCCAATGGTCAATAAAATGAGTACCAAAAGATGAGCAATACTAACACTAAAGTATTAGGACACTGAGTCAGTTGTGTTTGTGGTGCACGTTCCATACCTGTCATTACTTTGAAGCAGTTCTAGCAGCGCTTTTCTTGCAAGAGTGTCAGAAGTTGTGAATCTTTTCATTCACTTTTAACAAATTTGTATAGAAAACCTATCAAATGTTTTCTCATTTGTATTAAAATTGGGAGATTTGCAACAGGTAATGTCGCAAAAGGTAAGCTTGCACTGAAAACTCTGCATATTTATTTGTGCATAGAAAAACAATCTACAAGAGGTGAACTTCTGTTATTGCATGCATTTTCCATCTTGGTTATTTTTATGATTAGATTGAAAATTATGTCAATGTGATAAAGCAATATCTTGAAGTGCTTAGAAAATCTTTACACGGACGATGCAAATCAAGAGAATGTTAAACCCTTCATGAAATGCAGAGACATGAAACATTGCTGCCACTAAAAAAAAAAAAAAACTTTGCCTATCCAGAGTCTAGTGCACCAGGAGAAGCAGCATTAAGTGGATGACCGAAATGCTGGATCCTTCATCGCTATTCACGTTGTCTACAGAATGTTTTGGCCATTTTTGCCACTGCATTGAATGCTGTCATTTAAGTAGCTTTACTACATTATGGTGTATCGAATTCACAGAGCATCAGAGCCACATTTCCCACATAGTACAAATGTCACACACAGTGAACAGCTGTGCTGCTTAAGTTACTAAGTGCAACACAGAGTCTATATAAGTTATTTGCATCTAAGAGGATTACACTTTATTTTTCTGTTTGCCAGTTTGTTATATGGTGTTTTGAAGTTCTTTGTAAGCCATTTGACAACAGGTCATCGTAAAAGTTGTAATTTCAGTTTTAAGCACTGCCTGGTTTCACTGGAGGTGTTATACATTGATATGAATAATTTCACTTTCCTCTAGTCTTCTTTAGTGACTATTCCACCTACGAGTTTACAAGTACGGTTGACTGATACATTGATACCTGCGCTGGTATACCTTAAAGCGGTTAAACATGGAAAAAGAGAACAGAGGGGCGATACCAACACTGTTAATTGGACCTGCCACCTACAACAAAACAACTTTCAGTTTTTTTGTTGACGTACTTCCAGCAAATCAGCTGTAAAACCAACAGATGAAAGGTTCTAGTGTGTGAAATAACAAGGGAAATAGAACAGAGTGGTCTGTAAATAATCATGTTGTTGAATTATCCCAAAGCAAACACAGACAAAAACACTGTCAATTCGCGAGAAGTTAGGACCAACTGAGACCATGATATCAAATTTAGCAGCTGAAGCACTGGAATTTTCAAGGCCTCAAGATGTGGCAGTGAGCAAAGGGCGTATGATCACAGATTTCAGCTCTTCTTTTCAGCAGTCACTTAATTAAAACATTAACACTGCATTATCCGTTTAATTAAACAAAGAAATACAAAACTAATACGTGATTTAAGTACAACGTTTATGTTCAGATGTTGGAAGTTCTCATTTTATTATGTCCACAACAGTAATTTAGATTCCTCCTTTTCAAGTGGAGAGTTGTACTTTGAAGAAATTAATAATTGATGTCATAATTTTACCTCCATTATTATGGTTGTTATTCGGGATACAGGAAGAGGGATGGCTGGGTGGGGGAGTGGAAAAGGAAAGAGAGGGCAAGCTGCCTGAATACCTTCACAAAACAGACTGGAGTATGGCCAGAACCACCAGAATAATCAGCAAAGGAGGGCCAAATTATGCAGCAGGATTGAGTAAATTATGTGCAAGAAAAGGCAAATTATGCAGCATAATGTGGCACATTTTGCAATAGTATTAATTTGTTGTTTTGTCATTTCTAAATTTGGTAATACATTTTGGGCAGTGGTTGCAGGTCATTAGCACCAGCTTAACAACTAAATATAATAAGCAAAAGAATGGTGACCAGTCCAACTTTGCAAAGGGCCTTTCAATGTGCAGCAGCACGTGTCATCATATTTTTATTAACTTTTCAACCATTGAAGCTAGAAACAATCCTTTTGTTAAAATCTGCAGATTATGTGGTAAACCCTGCAAATCTATAATTATGTGAAAATGGCAGCAGCTGCACAATCACATAATTCCAGTGATCCTGAGTATGTCTCAGTATTTCTCAGTGAGTTGAATGTTCACTCCTTTAGAATGTGGTCGTTTGTAGGTCAGGAGTGTAAGTCCCAGTAAGGCGAACTCAGCCTTCCACCCTTCTCAGGTTGGTAAAATAAGTAACATCACTTGGACAATCACAGCATCTGTCATATATATCACCTAGTATTAGAAATGGGTTCTTTGGTTGGCAGTCAGATTACCCCCTGTCCAAGCAAGGACCCTCACTGTAGTCAGGGTGAAGAAGAATCACCCTCAGTTAGCCCCCGCTCACCCAGTTGGTAGCTTGGCACAAGCAGGCAGGCTTAACTTCAGAGTCTAGTTGTAAAGTATTTGTACCAACACACACAGTAACTCAGTGAAAACACCACAAAATGACACAACACAGGTTCAGAAAAACAGAAAATATTTATTGAACTAAAACAAGACGAAAACAACAAAAATCCAACATACACAAGTCAAGTTATTGATTTTAAAAGCAAAAGAGCCTGAAATCCTTTTGTAAACAGTAAAAACACAGTTAGCATTGAAAAGTACCTGGGTAGTGTCAAAATAACACGCCCGGGTGAGTGTTCGTCAAAAAAAGGTTAGCGATGCGTAGATTTCTCGCCCGCAAGCGAGACCGTGCATCGTTTCTCCTTTTCCGGTCGGGTTGGCTTGCATCATATTTCCTCCAGATTGGGGATGACCCTGCATAAGGAAAAAAGTCCAACACCTTGAAAAAGTGCTGTGTAAAAAACAAGCTATTTTTGTAATGCAGACACATGAAAATCATGCACACAGTCTCATCAATGCTCATAAAATAACCTGGGTGTAAAATCAAAAAGAATGTAAAGTGCTGACTTAGCAATTTAGATGGGGAATAATCAATCCCATAATTACATTTCATTACAGTAGAGAATTCAATGGTTGTTGAAAGACCCTTAGCTTTGAATTCATCAGATTGCACTCCTACTAGGGTCCTGACCACCACACCAACCCCTCAACATCAAAGTGAATGAAGAGAGGGAGCACACATGTTCACATGGACATGCAAATCAACTGTAATGAGACACTTACCTCCGTCCCTCACTGGTAGCCCAACCATAGAGGGTGGCACGGTCCACCAAACTGCCATCCCTCCATTTGTAACTAATAGTGCACTTGGACTCCCCCATCAGAGACTCTAAGGAGGACCTCATATGATACCCTACAACATTCATAATACTAAGTAAACCAACTAGAATCACTAAAGATGCAAATACCACAGAGCTAGGGTGAGCTGTGAACTTTTGCTACCCCCCTCCTCCTATACCAAAATGCCAACCAACCCAGGGCAAACCCATGTTTCCAAGGAAGCTGGGATAGGTATAAAAATATAGGACTTAGTTCCTCAAGATGCATTCATAAAAAATCCTTCTAAATAGGTCATAATAATACATAAACATTGACTAACGTAAGAAGGGCACCATCTTAATATGTCACAATATCAATTCAATTAGAATATGCAAGTCCTCTGTTCAACTAATGGATAGTCTAGAATGTAAGAGTAATGGAAACAGAATCACATACACTGCTGACTTTTTAAACAATGAAGTGTTCAAAATCCTCCATTCAACATCAGCTTTTAATGCATTTCATTGTGTTAATGGATTATTGTTACAAATTGGGTCTCTAGTTGGCAGAGGCATGCACCCTAAGTAGGGACAACAATCCTAGTGAGGGTATGTTAGGCAGACATCTTAAATTAACCTGTGCTCACCCTCTGGTATTTTGGCACAGAACAGTGAGGTTTATCTTAGGAGGCAACGTATGAAGTATACGTGCAAAATGTATTTACAGTAACACAGTAAAAAACACCACAAAAATACTCCATGCCAGTTTAGAAAAATAGAGACTATTCATCTGAGGAAAACAAGACCGAAACGACAAACATCCAATCAGTAGAAGTAGAGGTATTAATTTTTAAAGATTAAGGCCATGATTTAGAACTTGGTGGGATATCCCGTGCAATGATCTCCATTGGATATAAAGGGATCGCAATACAGTGTGATAGAGTATTCCCCTCTAAATCAGGCCCTAATGTGCATAGAAGTCAATTGAAATCAAAAGGTTACTTGAGGCCATGAGGGACTGGTGCAAATCCAAAATCCAGGCCAACTACAATGGAGGGTAAGCCTGCTAAAGAACCCATGCAGGATCTGCTGAAACAGTAGCTCTCTGGCAGAGTGTACTTGTTCCAGTAAAGATCTGATTTGGTTGGTTTTGGGATCCAGTATTTATACCCAAATGTGCCTTTGAAGTGGGGTAGATTAAAAGAGGCTTTTGAAAATCACGAGATCCCTGCCCTTCACTTCCCTGACTCCAAACACCCTACAGGGAGTTATGCAGCCTTTTGTGTGAGGAGAGGTACAGCCCTAGTCACATGTAAGCATCAGTTCCTCCCAACCATCTAGCCCAGGAAGACCCATCAGCCTGGTGATGGGCCATCAGGATGCAAATATCACACCCAAGCTTCCTTTGAGTGTGACTGTTTAGAGGAAATACACAAAACCCAGCAATCAACAACTCCAGATGTGTATTCAGAGACAGGCAGAGTCATACAATGTTTAAAGCAAGAAAATGCTAACTTTCTAAAAAAGGTATTTTCAGATTTACACAGTGGCAGCTCCTCTGTATTGGCGGAGGAGCGTCGCCCCCTGCCAGCAGCAAAAGCTGCAAATCCTTTTAAACAAAACAATACTAAACTATGTGTAGGGTTATGCTCACTTTGGATGATGGCATGTTGGTAAAAAAGAATGTCATGGAACTAATGTTCCAGGAGGAGTTGTTGAATGGAGCAGGCTAGAGAAGAGGAAGCTGTGTCTTAGATGTAGCTGGGGGTTATGTGAAATGTTACTGCTATTTTGCCTCAGAATAAAGAACTGAGAAACCATCTACCTTTGTGTGGCTGCTACATAAACTGGCGACGAGGAGTACTCTGCGCAGGGGGCAGAGGTTACCCATAACTCCCTTCCCCTGGTTATTCATGATGGAATTGAAACAAAAGATCATCCTACGAGTCAAGCATCTACATGATTGAACTTTATAACTGTGTCAAGGAAGAGCGGCAAGCACTCTTCAAGCGGCAAGTAAATTCTTCATTTACTTAATTTTGCGCGTGGTGGAATTCGAAAGTATATAGACTTTGACGTGTTTCATTTCATGCGCGTTGTCAGCGCAGGATTTCAAAATAATCGAACCCCACGATCTATCCAAACGTGTTTTGTTTATATACGCGTTATCAGCGCAGCAAGTAATTCTTCATTAATTGACTTGAAAACTGTTGATGTGTGCGTGCAGTTTTCATGCACCATTACCTCCTTAATGCGTTTCGTTTTGTACGCGTTGTCAGCACGCAAATGGTTTGAAATAATCAAACCCCGCGAGCCATCCGAACACGCTTTGTTTATAAGCACTGTCAGCGCGTGAAGAGGATCGAGCAGGCTCCACGTGTCGCCTGCACATGCGCTTTGTTTATATCTGCGTTATCAGCGCGTGTGGAGAATCGAGCAGGCTCCACGTGTCGCCTGCACGCACATCAATAAAAATTTTGTTTTAAGCACGCATACTTTAATCCTGTAACCACAGAGGATACATAATAAACGGACACTTACTGAGCAGGAGAATTGTCAACCCGTTTTTTCTCCTGCCGTTCCTGCTGCCGTTTGGTGATTTCCTTTTGCCTGACTCAAGCTTCCTGACATGTGGAAATAATAGAAGGACTACTGAAAGAACAAGGAAGTTAAAAGAAGAAAAGGACTATGAAGACTACAATAGTTGCATACAGTTACACACAAGAAAAGGAGAACTCTAATTACAAGGACTGATATAGTATTACAATAGGATTATTGTTATTTTAACTTATTATTTCAGATTGTTATTTTAGTTTCTAAATTTAATCTATTATTTTAGTATATTGTTGTAGTTTGTTATTTTTTTTCTTTTTCTGCAGGATGGCTAAACAGAATATGTCTTCACCGCCACGGTTTCTGCCAGTACCCAGTGAACCATCTACATCGTGGAAGAGATGGAAGAACTTATTTTCTACGTATTTATTAGCCATTGCAGGTGACAGGTGTACTCCTAAAAGAAAACAGGCAAAATTGCTTCATCATCTTGGGGCAGAGGGGAAAAGAATTTATGATGACTTACCTGAAATACCTTTAGGTACCGGTGATGGTCAACCTTCAAATGTATATGAAATGTCATTACTGATGTTAGAGAAACATTTCACTCCTAAATTAAATACTGCATTTGAGCGTCAAAAATTCTTCTCCCATGTTCAAGATCAGGATGAGGATATCATGTCATATGTGGCAACTCTGAGAGGCTTGGCGGTCACATGTGATTTTCGTGACTTATGTGATTTTTTGATTCGTGACCAGATAGTACGTTGCACGAATAACAAAAAGGTGAAAGAAAAATTATTATCTATGGATCCAGCGCTGGAGGAATGCATACAAGTAGCCAGGAGCATGGAACATACGGCTACTTGGATGAAAGATTGAAAAAACTAACATGCATGTAAAAAGATATTGATGAGAAATCAATGGTAGAGGTGAAAGAAGTAAAAGCAAAAAGACAGGAATTGATACCCGAGAATGTGGAAAAGGAAAATGGGAGAGAGAAGGAATTTGAACATTTTATGCTTCAAGTGTGGGTGTTCGGGACACATTGCATCTAGTCCTAAGTGGGCAGCACAAACTTTAGTATGTATGATATGTGGGAAAAAGGGTCACTTAGCTAAAATGTGCAGATCAAGAGGGAAGTTATCAAATAATAGTGTAAAATCTGTAGATAATATTGATGATAATCATCAAGAAATTGTTTTGGCCATCCATGAAGATAGGGAATCCAACCAACCGATTGCCGAACCTGCGTGTGTGAGAAAGTGGAAAAATGAGAGTTCGCACAAATTGGAAAAACCACATTGTCATGTGTCCATAGATTCCACAGTCGTGAAGGTGTTGGTGGATTCTGGAAGCCTATTCACATTAATATCAAAGGAAACCTTTGAAGAAACATTAGGGAAGAAGGTTGAAGATTTGTTGAAAACTGACTTGAGAGCAGTCGGTTATGGGGGTAGAAGAATAGAGATAGTAGGGATGCAGTGGATGGATATATCATTCAAAGGTAATGGGGTCCATGGTGAAGTCTATGTTACAAATGAAGGGTCGAATCTCCTAGGATGGAGACATCAAAAGACCTTGAATATAATGCTTGACCTGAATGCTGCAAATCCGGTCATGATTATGGAACAGGCAGCCAATGTGGATATTTTGACCTCTAGTGAACAATGGTGCGAAAACCTAATGACTAAGTTCGCAAAAGTCTTCACGGACAAGCTTGGGAAATTAAAGGGTTTCACGAACCGCATTATCTTGAAGAGCAATGCTGTGCCGGTAGTGCACAAAGTGAGACCGGTTCCATTTTTGATGATAGAGCCATTACAACGTGAACTAGACAAATTACTCCAACCGAAAATAATTGAGCCCATTGAATCATCTGAAAGGTTGGCACCAATAGTTCTGGCACCCAAAGATGGGGACAAAGTTTGTTTATGCATTGACTTAAGAGATCTTAACAGGAATATTTGGGTGGACAGACACCCTCTGCCGAACATTACTGAAATGTTGAGTGTAATAGGTGGTGGAAAAATATTTAGGGCCATATTTAAACTTTTTGACGCACAACTGCGCCAACGCAGTTGTGCGTCAAAAATTTTACCGCCGGCTAACGCCATTCCAACGCGCCATACGGGCGCCTTATTAATGGAATGACGTTAGCCGCACCAGG